>NC_086444.1:1176989140-1177295807 GCF_028390025.1 Pseudophryne corroboree
AGTTCACGGCTGTGGCTACCTCTGTGTCGGCACACGGCAGGCAGTCCGTCCGACCAGAATTGTATTATTTATTATTATATACCTACCACCTAACCGTGGTTTTTTTTTCATTCTTTATACCGTCATAGTGTCATCCTAATTGTTACGAGTATACTACTATCTCTTTATCAACCAGTGTACAGTGCGGTAGTTCACGGCTGTGGCTACCTCTGTGTCGGCACACGGCAGGCAGTCCGTCCGACCAGAATTGTATTATTTATTATTATATACCTACCACCTAACCGTGGTTTTTTTTTTCATTCTTTATACCGTCATAGTGTCATCCTAATTGTTACGAGTATACTACTATCTCTTTATCAACCAGTGTACAGTGCGGTAGTTCACGGCTGTGGCTACCTCTGTGTCGGCACACGGCAGGCAGTCCGTCCGACCAGAATTGTATTATTTATTATTATATACCTACCACCTAACCGTGGTTTTTTTTTTCATTCTTTATACCGTCATAGTGTCATCCTAATTGTTACGAGTATACTACTATCTCTTTATCAACCAGTGTACAGTGCGGTAGTTCACGGCTGTGGCTACCTCTGTGTCGGCACACGGCAGGCAGTCCGTCCGACCAGAATTGTATTATTTATTATTATATACCTACCACCTAACCGTGGTTTTTTTTTCATTCTTTATACCGTCATAGTGTCATCCTAATTGTTACGAGTATACTACTATCTCTTTATCAACCAGTGTACAGTGCGGTAGTTCACGGCTGTGGCTACCTCTGTGTCGGCACACGGCAGGCAGTCCGTCCGACCAGAATTGTATTATTTATTATTATATACCTACCACCTAACCGTGGTTTTTTTTTCATTCTTTATACCGTCATAGTGTCATCCTAATTGTTACGAGTATACTACTATCTCTTTATCAACCAGTGTACAGTGCGGTAGTTCACGGCTGTGGCTACCTCTGTGTCGGCACACGGCAGGCAGTCCGTCCGACCAGAATTGTATTATTTATTATTATATACCTACCACCTAACCGTGGTTTTTTTTTTCATTCTTTATACCGTCATAGTGTCATCCTAATTGTTACGAGTATACTACTATCTCTTTATCAACCAGTGTACAGTGCGGTAGTTCACGGCTGTGGCTACCTCTGTGTCGGCACACGGCAGGCAGTCCGTCCGACCAGAATTGTATTATTTATTATTATATACCTACCACCTAACCGTGGTTTTTTTTTTCATTCTTTATACCGTCATAGTGTCATCCTAATTGTTACGAGTATACTACTATCTCTTTATCAACCAGTGTACAGTGCGGTAGTTCACGGCTGTGGCTACCTCTGTGTCGGCACACGGCAGGCAGTCCGTCCGACCAGAATTGTATTATTTATTATTATATACCTACCACCTAACCGTGGGTTTTTTTTTCATTCTTTATACCGTCATAGTGTCATCCTAATTGTTACGAGTATACTACTATCTCTTTATCAACCAGTGTACAGTGCGGTAGTTCACGGCTGTGGCTACCTCTGTGTCGGCACACGGCAGGCAGTCCGTCCGACCAGAATTGTATTATTTATTATTATATACCTACCACCTAACCGTGGTTTTTTTTTTCATTCTTTATACCGTCATAGTGTCATCCTAATTGTTACGAGTATACTACTATCTCTTTATCAACCAGTGTACAGTGCGGTAGTTCACGGCTGTGGCTACCTCTGTGTCGGCAGTCGGCAGGCAGTCCGTCCATCCATAATTGTATTATTATTATAATATATACCACCTAACCGTGGTTTTTTTTTCATTCTTTATACCGTCGTCATAGTGTCATACTAGTTGTTACGAGTATACTACTATCTCTTTATCAACCAGTGTACAGTGCGGTAGTTCACGGCTGTGGCTACCTCTGTGTCGGCAGTCGGCAGGCAGTCCGTCCATCCATAATTGTATTATTATTATAATATATACCACCTAACCGTGGTTTTTTTTTCATTCTTTATACCGTCGTCATAGTGTCATACTAGTTGTTACGAGTATACTACTATCTCTTTATCAACCAGTGTACAGTGCGGTAGTTCACGGCTGTGGCTACCTCTGTGTCGGCAGTCGGCAGGCAGTCCGTCCATCCATAATTGTATTTTTATTATAATATATACCACCTAACCGTGGTTTTTTTTCCATTCTTTATACCGTCGTCATAGTGTCATACTAGTTGTTACGAGTATACTACTATCTCTTTATCAACCAGTGTACAGTGCGGTAGTTCACGGCTGTGGCTACCTCTGTGTCGGCAGTCGGCAGGCAGTCCGTCCATCCATAATTGTATTATTATTATAATATATACCACCTAACCGTGGTTTTTTTATACCACCTAACCGTGGCAGTCCGTCCATAATTGTATACTAGTATCCAATCCATCCATCTCCATTGTTTACCTGAGGTGCCTTTTAGTTCTGCCTATAAAATATGGAGAACAAAAAAGTTGAGGTTCCAAAATTAGGGAAAGATCAAGATCCACTTCCACCTCGTGCTGAAGCTGCTGCCACTAGTCATGGCCGAGACGATGAAATGCCAGCAACGTCGTCTGCCAAGGCCGATGCCCAATGTCATAGTACAGAGCATGTCAAATCCAAAACACCAAATATCAGAAAAAAAAGGACTCCAAAACCTAAAATAAAATTGTCGGAGGAGAAGCGTAAACTTGCCAATATGCCATTTACCACACGGAGTGGCAAGGAACGGCTGAGGCCCTGGCCTATGTTCATGGCTAGTGGTTCAGCTTCACATGAGGATGGAAGCACTCAGCCTCTCGCTAGAAAACTGAAAAGACTCAAGCTGGCAAAAGCACCGCAAAGAACTGTGCGTTCTTTGAAATCCCAAATCCACAAGGAGAGTCCAATTGTGTCGTTTGCGATGCCTGACCTTCCCAACACTGGACGTGAAGAGCATGCGCCTTCCACTATTTGCATGCCCCCTGCAAGTGCTGGAAGGAGCACCCGCAGTCCAGTTCCTGATAGTCAGATTGAAGATGTCAGTGTTGAAGTACACCAGGATGAGGAGGATATGGGTGTTGCTGGCGCTGGGGAGGAAATTGACCAGGAGGATTCTGATGGTGAGGTGGTTTGTTTAAGTCAGGCACCCGGGGAGACACCTGTTGTCCGTGGGAGGAATATGGCCGTTGACATGCCAGGTGAAAATACCAAAAAAATCAGCTCTTCGGTGTGGAGGTATTTCACCAGAAATGCGGACAACAGGTGTCAAGCCGTGTGTTCCCTTTGTCAAGCTGTAATAAGTAGGGGTAAGGACGTTAACCACCTCGGAACATCCTCCCTTATACGTCACCTGCAGCGCATTCATAATAAGTCAGTGACAAGTTCAAAAACTTTGGGTGACAGCGGAAGCAGTCCACTGACCAGTAAATCCCTTCCTCTTGTAACCAAGCTCACGCAAACCACCCCACCAACTCCCTCAGTGTCAATTTCCTCCTTCCCCAGGAATGCCAATAGTCCTGCAGGCCATGTCACTGGCAAGTCTGACGAGTCCTTTCCTGCCTGGGATTCCTCCGATGCATCCTTGCGTGTAACGCCTACTGCTGCTGGCGCTGCTGTTGTTGCCGCTGGGAGTCGATGGTCATCCCAGAGGGGAAGTCGTAAGCCCACTTGTACTACTTCCAGTAAGCAATTGACTGTTCAACAGTCCTTTGCGAGGAAGATGAAATATCACAGCAGTCATCCTACTGCAAAGCGGATAACTGAGTCCTTGACAACTATGTTGGTGTTAGACGTGCGTCCGGTATCCGCCGTTAGTTCACAGGGAACTAGACAATTTATTGAGGCAGTGTGCCCCCGTTACCAAATACCATCTAGGTTCCACTTCTCTAGGCAGGCGATACCGAGAATGTACACGGAGGTCAGAAAAAGACTCACCAGTGTCCTAAAAAATGCAGTTGTACCCAATGTCCACTTAACCACGGACATGTGGACAAGTGGAGCAGGGCAGGGTCAGGACTATATGACTGTGACAGCCCACTGGGTAGATGTATGGACTCCCGCCGCAAGAACAGCAGCGGCGGCACCAGTAGCAGCATCTCGCAAACGCCAACTCTTTCCTAGGCAGGCTACGCTTTGTATCACCGGTTTCCAGAATACGCACACAGCTGAAAACCTCTTACGGCAACTGAGGAAGATCATCGCGGAATGGCTTACCCCAATTGGACTCTCCTGTGGATTTGTGGCATCGGACAACGCCAGCAATATTGTGTGTGCATTAAATATGGGCAAATTCCAGCACGTCCCATGTTTTGCACATACCTTGAATTTGGTGGTGCAGAATTTTTTAAAAAACGACAGGGGCGTGCAAGAGATGCTGTCGGTGGCCAGAAAAATTGCGGGACACTTTCGGCGTACAGGCACCACGTACAGAAGACTGGAGCACCACCAAAAACTACTGAACCTGCCCTGCCATCATCTGAAGCAAGAAGTGGTAACGAGGTGGAATTCAACCCTCTATATGCTTCAGAGGTTGGAGGAGCAGCAAAAGGCCATTCAAGCCTATACAATTGAGCACGATATAGGAGATGGAATGCACCTGTCTCAAGTGCAGTGGAGAATGATTTCAACGTTGTGCAAGGTTCTGATGCCCTTTGAACTTGCCACACGTGAAGTCAGTTCAGACACTGCCAGCCTGAGTCAGGTCATTCCCCTCATCAGGCTTTTGCAGAAGAAGCTGGAGGCATTGAAGAAGGAGCTAACACGGAGCGATTCCGCTAGGCATGTGGGACTTGTGGATGCAGCCCTTAATTCGCTTAACAAGGATTCACGGGTGGTCAATCTGTTGAAATCAGAGCACTACATTTTGGCCACCGTGCTCGATCCTAGATTTAAAGCCTACCTTGGATCTCTCTTTCCGGCAGACACAGGTCTGCTGGGGTTGAAAGACCTGCTGGTGACAAAATTGTCAAGTCAAGCGGAACGCGACCTGTCAACATCTCCTCCTTCACATTCTCCCGCAACTGGGGGTGTGAGGAAAAGGCTCAGAATTCCGAGCCCACCCGCTGGCGGTGATACAGGGCATTCTGGAGCGACTGCTGATGCTGACATCTGGTCCGGACTGAAGGACCTGACAACGATTACGGACATGTCGTCTACTGTCACTGCATATGATTCTCTCAACATTGATAGAATGGTGGAGGATTATATGAGTGACCGCATCCAAGTAGGCACGTCACACAGTCCGTACTTATACTGGCAGGAAAAAGAGGCAATTTGGAGGCCCTTGCACAAACTGGCTTTATTCTACCTAAGTTGCCCTCCCACAAGTGTGTACTCCGAAAGAGTGTTTAGTGCCGCCGCTCACCTTGTCAGCAATCGGCGTACGAGGTTACATCCAGAAAATGTGGAGAAGATGATGTTCATTAAAATGAATTATAATCAATTCCTCCGCGGAGACATTGACCAGCAGCAATTGCCTCCACAAAGTACACAGGGAGCTGAGATGGTGGATTCCAGTGGGGACGAATTGATAATCTGTGAGGAGGGGGATGTACACGGTGATATATCGGAGGGTGAAGATGAGGTGGACATCTTGCCTCTGTAGAGCCAGTTTGTGCAAGGAGAGATTAATTGCTTCTTTTTTGGGGGGGGTCCAAACCAACCCGTCATATCAGTCACAGTCGTGTGGCAGACCCTGTCACTGAAATGATGGGTTGGTTAAAGTGTGCATGTCCTGTTTTGTTTATACAACATAAGGGTGGGTGGGAGGGCCCAAGGATAATTCCATCTTGCACCTCTTTTTTCTTTTCTTTTTCTTTGCATCATGTGCTGATTGGGGAGGGTTTTTTGGAAGGGACATCCTGCGTGACACTGCAGTGCCACTCCTAGATGGGCCCGGTGTTTGTGTCGGCCACTAGGGTCGCTAATCTTACTCACACAGTCAGCTACCTCATTGCGCCTCTTTTTTTCTTTGCGTCATGTGCTGTTTGGGGAGGGTTTTTTGGAAGGGACATCCTGCGTGACACTGCAGTGCCACTCCTAGATGGGCCCGGTGTTTGTGTCGGCCACTAGGGTCGCTAATCTTACTCACACAGTCAGCTACCTCATTGCGCCTCTTTTTTTCTTTGCGTCATGTGCTGTTTGGGGAGGGTTTTTTGGAAGGGACATCCTGCGTGACACTGCAGTGCCACTCCTAGATGTGCCCGGTGTTTGTGTCGGCCACTAGGGTCGCTAATCTTACTCACACAGTCAGCTACCTCATTGCGCCTCTTTTTTTCTTTGCGTCATGTGCTGTTTGGGGAGGGTTTTTTGGAAGGGCCATCCTGCGTGACACTGCAGTGCCACTCCTAGATGGGCCCGGTGTTTGTGTCGGCCACTAGGGTCGCTTATCTTACTCACACAGCGACCTCGGTGCAAATTTTAGGACTAAAAATAATATTGTGAGGTGTGATGTGTTCAGAATAGGCTGAAAATGAGTGTAAATTATGTTTTTTGAGGTTAATAATACTTTGGGATCAAAATTACCCCCAAATTCTATGATTTAAGCTGTTTTTTAGGGTTTTTTGAAAAAAACACCCGAATCCAAAACACACCCGAATCCGACAAAAAAAATTCGGTGAGGTTTTGCCAAAACGCGGTCGAACCCAAAACACGGCCGCGGAACCGAACCCAAAACCAAAACACAAAACCCGAAAAATTTCCGGCGCTCATCTCTAGAATACACTGTTCCAAACTCCGTTAATGAAAGTATACAAAACACTAGATTTGCTAAGTGCAGGGGGGTGAGGGGACAGTTTGGGGTATGCATTTACAATACCGACCATCGGGATTCTGGCTACAATGCCGCCGCCGAAATACCCATAGAGGGAGAATAGAACCTGTGTCGAGCTAAGCAATCCACCGTGCCCGCAGCGCAGTGAGCCTGCAAGGGGCCTCGATGAGCTCGTCCCGCTGCCGGCATTGTGGCTGATGGGATGCCACTGTCAATATACAGATGGAGCAACGCTAATCGTGCCTCCATCTGCGACTGAGTGCGCCCGGCGAGGCAGACTCCCAGTCACAAATGGGATGCGCGTGCGTCGTAGGGAGCGTCTCTGTGCGCTCGGAAGCGCACGCCGGGTATCCCCGCCTGCGATGTAGCCTCATCCATCTGTAGTGACAGCCGGCAACCCGTACACCGGGATCCCATACCAATCCCCAGTTTGTGGTCCCCCACTATAGAGCCAACACCGACCGGTCAGCATTGTACTGGAAACCCTAGTGTGGCCTGGCCTGGCCTGCCTCAAATAAGGTGCCTGTGCATTCTCGGAAGAACTGTGCTATAAGGCGCGCAAATCTCTGCCGAGTTAGCCCATAATTTTAAAGAAGTAATAACATTAAAGGCGAAACCAGGTTATTTTAGCCTTTTAAATGATTATCATTTTTTAAATGCAGGAACGGTCAGAATCGCAGCCGCGTCTGCATCTCAGACTGTAGGGGGACATGTACTAAGCAGTGATAAATGTGGAGAAGTGAGCCAGTGGAGAAGTTGCCCCTTGCAACCAATCAGCTGCTCTGTATACTTTTGTAGTATGCAAATTACAAATGTTACGTCAATGCTGATTGGTTGCCATGGGCAACTTCTCAAATGGCTCACTTCTCCACTTTTATCACTGCTTAGTACATGTCTCCCTATATTACATAGGGCCAGAATTGTGGAAAATAGGGTGAAGAGTTAATTCCATCCTGTGTTTTATTGCCATGGTAATATATTGTTTAAACAACATTATCATAATCCTGTCAGTGTTCGCATGTGACCAGGTACTTCAGTATTTGTTAAAAGACAGCGGATCCGGTTACACAAACTATAAAGGTTCTGGCAATGTTACCAATCTGCAAAGAGATACAGGATGGATCCCAGTGGCAAAAAGCACTATCATAAGCATGGCTATGATCCCCACAAAGTCATGGCCACATACTTCTCTCGGGATACGAAACGCTGTTTCTTTCAGGAATCCACGATAAACATCATGACGGCTCTTCATAAAGCATTTTCTTCAGGTATAAGTATTTGTTTTAAACTGTAGTAGATACTGGTTGATGGGGAAATATTACAGAAAGAATGAAGTACGTAGAGAGCAGTAATGGGAAACTAGGGCAAGGATAAAATGGAAATGCAGTGTAATATGAGTAATAGAGAAGAACATCATTTTCCATAACTGAGGAGAAATAAATACATGAGATGAGTGAGCCTGAGGGTTGGAGTGGGAAGTTTTGGATTTGAAGTACAGTACAAGCTTTAGCTGAATTTACCAAGCTCTAGAATCAGATGCATTCAGGCAGGCCCGGCGCTGCTCGCTCAGCAAGGAGATGCAAAGCAGGGAGGCGCCAGCCAGGAGAGGCGCTCTCCCTGCTCTGCTACCCTGCTTTTGTCTGTCCAGTCCTGCTGCCGTCACCGCTGCGTCTATCACACTGCAACAGGCAGCAGCGCTGGCAGTATGAACCGCGGCTGTACTCACCTGGCACCTATCAAGCCCCAGCGAATACATGGCGGCGGGCAGGCACGCAGTCCAGCCGGAGGGGACCCAGAGCCAGTGGCAGATTAGCCAATAAATTAACAGGGCCAATTTGCCGTATGTGGTCCCGCCCCAAGTCACTCATCACCATCTATTTCTTACTGCAGTCTGCAGAGTGAAGGAGCTCTACAGGCGAGACAATGCTCTGCAGGTCACACTCAGGTGACGGACTGCATCTCTGGCTTTGTCCCTCTCCTCCTGATCAGCGCAGTGTAAGGTAACAATATCTCCTTCTCCCCTAGTTACCAAACATAAATATACAGAGAAGGAGCATAGAGGAGAGGGTGGGGGATGGAGTAGTGTAGTGCCGGACTGTGGGGTTTTTGCTGAGATTACCGAATGACAGGTGCATTTAGCCCCTGTTACATGCACCTTCCATCCCTGCACCCTGCAACTACCTCCCTGCACCATGGCCCTCATTCCGAGTTATTCGCTCGCTAGCTGCTTTTAGCAGCATTGCACACGCTAGGCCGCCGCCCTCTGGGAGTGTATCTTAGCTTAGCAGAATTGCAAATGAAAGATTAGCAGAATTGCGAATAGAAAATTCTTAGCAGTTTCTGAGTAGCTCGAGACTTACTCCTACACTGCGATCAGCTCAGCCTGTTTCGTTCCTGGTTTGACGTCACAAACACGCCCTGCGTTCGGCCAGCCACTCCCCCGTTTCTCCAGACACTCCTGCGTTTTATCCTGGCACGCCTGCGTTTTTCCGCACACTCCCAGAAAACGGTCAGTTTCCGCCCAGAAACACCCACTTCCTGTCAATCACACTCCAATCACTTCAACGATGAAAATTCTTCATTCGTACGTGAGTAAATCTACTAAGTTTTGTGCTAAATTACTTAGCGCATGCGCATGCGCATTTTTGCCTTAATCACTCCGTTGCGAAAATCGGCAACGAACGAACAACTCGGAATGACCCCCCATGTTCCTGCTCTCACTAACACTGTAACCACACCCTTTCCCCATGCCACCCTTGCACCTGTAACTCCTCCCCATGCAAGAGACACCCTGTACCCTTTAACTTACACCATTGCACCTACCCTGCAACTATGACATCAAACCCCCATCCCCTAGTCCTTCTCTGCACACTGTAATTGATTCCCTATACACTATAACTGCCCCTCACCTCATGCAAGTGTCACCCCTTAACCCTATAACTTCCTCCTTTGCATACATTTACCCCCCTCTGTAACTGCACCATGGTCCATGAAAGTGTCCCCACTGTACATTGTATATTCTGTATCCCTGTAACTGTCACTTTTGCACTCTGTAATTGCCCTCATGCAAATTACACCCATTCACCCTGTAACTGCACTCTGTACTTTCTCTCCCTGACCCCTTTAACGCCTACCACTGCACCGTGACCTTCTACCCCTGCACCCGTTAACTTCTACTGGTGCACCTTGTAACTGTCACCCATGCAAGTGACACCCACGCATCCCCATGCTACTACACCCCCACATGCTGTTAAGGCACCCTCCTGCAACTGCACCCCTACATCCTGTAACTTCACCCTGCTCCCTGTAACATGCCTACCTGCACCCTATAACCGCCCCCCACCCTGTAACTGCCTCCCCCTGCGCCATGTACTATCCTGTCCCTGGGAGGAACAACCGCTGCTCCCTCCCTGCATGCTTGCTGAAGCCCCGACATTGTCATCTGTTCATATGTGGCACTGCCTACTTCTAACAGCAGGAAACCACAGCCAGAGCGGCACACACAGGATAGTACCAAGTGCAGGCAGTTAAAACAGCAGTGGCAGCAGGGAGACCGTGCATTGTCACCCTGTGTAAGGGGCACTACTGTGTAGCGTAAAGTGTATAAGGGGCACTACTCTGCGGTGTAATGTGTATAAGGGACACTACTGTGTGGTGCAATGTGTATAAGGGGCATGACTATATGGTGTAATATGATTTGGGGGCACTTTGCAACTTTGCAACTGCACCCCTACATCCTGTAACTTCACCCTGCTCCCTGTAACATGCCTACCTGCACCCTATAACCGCCCCCCACCCTGTAACTGCCTCCCCCTGCGCCATGTACTATCCTGTCCCTGGGAGGAACAACCGCTGCTCCCTCCCTGCATGCTTGCTGAAGCCCCGACATTGTCATCTGTTCATATGTGGCACTGCCTACTTCTAACAGCAGGAAACCACAGCCAGAGCGGCACACACAGGATAGTACAAAGTGCAGGCAGTTAAAACAGCAGTGGCAGCAGGGAGACCGTGCATTGTCACCCTGTATAAGGGGCACTACTGTGTAGCGTAAAGTGTATAAGGGGCACTACTCTGCGGTGTAATGTGTATAAGGGACACTACTGTGTGGTGCAATGTGTATAAGGGGCATGACTATATGGTGTAATATGATTTGGGGGCACTTTGCGAATAAGATTGAATCAGATAGTGTGACATAATTTGAATTAGGAGTACTAGTGTGTGGCCACCTCCCCTCCATGTAAGTACACACGCTTTATTGTATCGTCACTTTGCAAAGTATGAGATGGAGGGCGCACATTTATAGTTTGCAGGGGAGCGCCGAGTACCCTAGCACCGGTCCTGCATTCAGGAGCTTGACCCCAGTAGCTAAAGCCATCTGAAGATGGCGCAAGCCCTTGTAGGCTATGGGCTAAATTTTGAAGAAAAAAAAAAGTGCCTAGAACTGGGATCTGTAGGATCCTGCACTCTCCACTTGAGAGACAGCAGACAGCCTATGGGGGTCATTCCGAGTTGATCGCTCGCTAGCTATTTTTAGCAGTCGTGCAAATGTATAGTCGCCATGGAAAAAGTACAACCTCACTTTCTGCGCTCCAAATGTCCCCTTGATTGAATAGTTTCTCACCAAAATAATGGTATCACATGAAAAAGACACAACATAGTGTAATATAGTCTATGTGAAATAGTTCTTTGCACTTCCCCCCTACACAGTGGAAAGATCTATTTCACATAGACTATATTACACTATGGGGGTAATTTCAAGTTGATCGCAGCAGGAATTTAGTTAGCAATTGGGCAAAACCATGTGCACTGCAGGGGAGACAGATTTAACATGTGCAGAGAGAGTTAGACTGGGTGGGTTATTTTATTTCTGTGCAGGGTAAATACTGGCTGCTTTATTTTTACACTGCAAATTAGATTGCAGATTGAACACACCACACCCAAATCTAACTCTCTCTGCACATGTTAAATCTGCCTCCCCTGCAGTGTACATGGGCCCTCATTCCGAGTTGTTCGCTCGCAAGCTGCTTTTAGCAGCATTGCACACGCTAAGCCGCCGCCTACTGGGAGTGAATCTTAGCTTATCAAAATTGCGAATGGAAGGTTCTCAAAATTGCGAATAGAAATTTCTTTGCAGTTTCTGAGTAGCTCGAGACTTACTCTGCCACTGCGATCAGTTCAGTCAGTTTCGTTCCTGGTTTGACGTCACAAACACACCCAGCGTTCGCCCAGACACTCCTCCGTTTCTCCAGCCACTCCCGCGTTTTTCCCAGAAACGGCAGCGTTTTTTTCACACACTCCCATAAAACGGCCAGTTTCCGCCCAGAAACACCCACTTCCTGTCAATCACATTACGAACACCAGAACGAAGAAAAAACCTCGTAATGCCGTGAGTAAAATACCTAACTGCATAGCAAATTTACTTGGCGCAGTCGCAGTGCGAACATTGCGCATGCGCAGTTAGCGGAAAATCGCTGCGATGCAAAGAAAATTACCGAGCGAACAACTCGGAATGATCACCATGGTTCTGCCCAATTGCTAACTAAATTCCTGCTGCGATCAACTTGGAATTACCCCCTGTGTTGTGTCTTTTTCATGTGATACCATTATTTTGGTGAGAAACTATTCAATCAAGGGGACATTTGGAGCGCAGAAAGTGAGGTTGTACTTTTTCCATTGCATATTGGCCCTCATTCCGAGTTGTTCGCTCGGTAAAAATCTTCGCATCGCAGCGATTTTCCGCTTAATGCGCATGCGCAATGTTCGCACTGCGACTGCGCCAAGTAAATTTGCTATGCACTTAGGAATTTTACTCACGGCTTTTTCATCGGTCTGGCGATCGTAATGTGATTGACAGGAAATGGGTGTTACTGGGCGGAAACAGGCCGTTTTATGGGCGTGTGGGAAAAAACGCTACCGTTTCCGGAAAAAACGCAGGAGTGGCCGGAGAAACGGAGGAGTGTCTGGGCGAACGCTGGGAGTGTTTGTGACGTCAAACCAGGAACGACAAGCACTGAACTGATCGCAGATGCCGAGTAAGTCTGGAGCTACTCAGAAACTGCTACGAGGTGTGTAATCGCATTATTGCGAATACATCGTTCGCAATTTTAAGATGCTAAGATTCACTCCCAGTAGGCGGCGGCTTAGCATGAGCAAATCTGCTAAAATTCACTTGCGAGCGAACAACTCGGAATGAGGGCCATTGTTGTATAGGTTGGTGACCTATTTCTGTACTACCTATTGCTGCTCCATTTTGCAGCGCCACAAGAGGAATTGTTTTTCTATTTTTCAAACGCATAGTCGCCGCCTACGGGGGAGTGTATTTTTGCTTTGCAAGTGTGCGATCGCCTGTGCAGCCGTGCTCTGCAAAAACATTTTGTCCAGTTTCTGAGTAGGTCTGAACTTACTCAGCCCTTGAGATCACTTCAGCCTGTCTGGAATTGACGTCAGACACCCACCCTGCAAACGCTTGGACACGCCTGCGTTTTTCCACACACTCCCAAAAAACGGTCAGTTGCGACCCACAAACGCCTTTTTCCTGTCAATTTCTTTACATGTGTAGAGAGAGTTAGATTTGGGTAGGTTATTTTGTTTCCGTGCAGGGTAAATACTGGCTGCTTTATTTTTACACTGCAAATTAGATTGCAGATTGAACACACCCCACCCAAATCTAACTCTCTCTGCACATGTTATATCTGCCTCCCCTGCAGTGCACATGGTTTTGCCCAATTGCTAACAAAAATCCTGCTGCGATCAACTTGGAATTAACCCCTGAGCTGGGTGCACCGCTAGTAACATAACAGACCAGTGGGCAGCCGGCAAACAGAGATTGTAGCTGCAGTCAGATCGCAGCCATGGCTGCAGCCGCATAAACCGCTGGAGCACCAGAACATTTATTGAAAAGGTTGATGCCATGGACATAGACAACAGAACAGCCCGGGGCGCACATGGCATCCTGCCCCTTGGCCCAGCCTGTGTTAAATAACATACTGTAGATGCATCCAGATACCCAAAGTATAGGCAGCTGAAAGACACTGGTAATATCATGCAGAAATCACTGTTCTTCTGCGAGAGTACAAAGCCCGGTGCAGAGGTAGTACCAGAAATAGCCGGTCTTCTTTACGTATCCACTACTCCCCCCGTGGTGGCCACATCCCTCTTTGAATGTGCAGAAGTAAAACCATAAAACCGGAAGTCCGGGGACCGTCGCTGTCCGGTGTCGGGAAGTATCGCAAATGCTTGGTACATATCGCCCAGAAAGAGAGAGAGAGAGTGTGTGTGTGTGTGTGTGTGTGTGTGTGTGTGTGTGTGTGTGTGTGTGTGTGTGTGTGTGTGTGTGTTTGTCTGACAGCTGGGAAGGGGGATGTCTGGTAACAGGGAGGGGTTATTACTGATAGCAGAGAGTGGTACCATCTGCAGAACCTGCCTAGGGGCAGCACCTGCTGGGGGCAGCATGGCAATCCCCCCCCTCCCCCCCATTGTGCAGCTGCAGGTTGTGTGCCGCACTGTGGTTTCTGTCCGCCCGCCCGTCTCCCCGGCCAAAGATGAACTAGGCTGCATTAGTGCCCCGGCTACCTCTTCTCACACAGGTAGCCGGGTACTGTGTGGTGTAATGTGAATTGTTATTATTCTGCAGCCACGCCCCTTTCCGTGGTGCTTGGGGGGGAGGGGTGGCCAGTATCATTGTGCCTAGGGGCGGCCTCTGTCTCTGAGAGAGGTATGTGGAATTCTGGAGGTAAAGAGGGGGGGATTAGCTAAGGGTCTGGAGGCAGGGTATCTGGAAGCGGTGGGTTGGGTGGTGTGTGGAAGCAGGTGTGGGGGTTCTGAGATGGGTGGTCGGTGAGGTGTCTGTAGGCAGGACACACATCTGTCCTCACTGTATATTAGATAATGTCACACAGACATTACTAGTGATTGCATGGGACTGACCTCATCTGTAAGTAATTATGTGATCTCCTCTGTCTACTGCCTGGTTGGGACTCTGGGAGCAATGTAAGGTGCTGGGGGGTGGGGCCAGGAGCCGTATCTCAAGCTAGCACTCCGCTGAGGTTGAGAATGGCAATGTCGGCTGCAGCCCTAAAGATGTAGTGAGGGCGGAGGGGTCCTTCCTACTGCTGCTCTACCTCCTTATCAATGTAATCTTGTGGCTGCAGCAGGATCCCTGTGCTGGGGAGTGAGGTAAGTAGTAGGGTGGGCAGAGGGGCCACAGTAAACTGCAACACAGGAAAGACGAATATCAATGTACCGCACTCAGCGCCTCCCAGTCCCGGAGCCTCTAGGCTAGAGAAACTCACATGATGATGATGTCATCATCTCGCGAGACCAGCAGCTCCACTGTGGCTGTTTGGTATGCACTAAATAGGAGGAAGGAACATATCCGATAACTCTCCTCCTAATTCCCCTCCCGACCACCCACGGCAGTATAGTGGAAGCACTTTGCTTTGAATTTTTTTTAAAAACTTGCAGCAGTGGGTTTTCTCCGGGTGCTCCGGATTCCTCCCACATTCCAAAAATATGCCTGTAGGTTAATAAGCTCCCCCCCCCAAAAAAAAACAAAAAAACATTAACCCTAGTGAGTAAGTTTATGTCCCAGTAATAGGGAACATAGGGGCAGATGTATTAACCTGGAGAAGGCATAAGGAAGTGATAAACTAGTGATATGTGCATGGTGAAAAAGGCACCGGCCAATCAGCACCAATATGTAAATTAATAGTTAGGATCTGATTGGCTGGTGTCTTTATCACCTTGCACATATCACTGGTTTATCACTTCCTTATGCCTTTTCCAGGTTAATACATCTGCCCCAATGATTGTAAGTGAACTGGGTCAAGGACTGACGTGATTGGCTAAGTATTCTTTGTAAAGTGCTGGGGAATATGTGTGTGCTATATAAATAACTGGCAATAATAATAATGGTTCTTTGTCTTTAGGTATTGTTAAAGGAAAATCCCTGGTTGACATTAGCTTTGGACCCATGATATTTCAACTTTTTGCAATCTGTGAATTCCTGGAAGAAATTACAGTTCTAGAGTTCAATGACCTTTGCATCAAGGAACTGGAAAAATGGCTAAAAAAAGATCCAGATGCCTATGACTGGTCTCATACCTTAGAAATACTGACAGACTTAAAGGGAAGCAGGTTTGGCATCACTTTTCCTTTCTGTTTACACAACTATTCTCTCAATGCAACACTAATGTATTATGAGCCTGATTTTGATAAGTACGTAAACCCAATAGTTCAGGTACTAATCTGATGTTTGTGGGTCTGCGCATGCGTGATCGCTCACAGCAGTGGCAGAACTACCAGCAGGGCAACCGTGGCCCGCGGTAATGAAGGGTTCCAAATTCACAACAGCATTAATAATGAGTCAAACAGAATCATTACATTACACTGCGCTGCAGCTGGCAGCCAGGGCACGGGCAGATACAAATAAGAGGAGGTGGTCTGTCCAGGGGAGAGGAGGTGGTCTGTCCAGGGGAGAGGAGGGTGGCCCCTCCCCTTCCCTCACATTATGTCCCATCTCCTGTCCTCTTCCCGTCCTCCTCTCAGACGTTGCAGGGGTCCAATGTCATGATGTAGTGACCTGCCCTGGCGCGAAAACTACTGTAGAAGGGGGAGGAGGACGGCAGTTATGGCTTCAACTTCAGGTCACCTCCGTCACTTATCCATTGGGTCCAGACTCCTGCTGTGTCAGCCAAGTTGTGCACTAGGTGAGGTACTCACACCAGGGATCTTACTGTCTCTCCTTCTCTTTCTCTCTCCTCCTCCTCTCTGTCCTCCCTCTCTGTCTTCTTCTCCTTCCCCCCCTCTCTCTCATTCTCTCCTCCCTCTCTCTCTCTCTCTCTCTCTCTCTCTCTCTCTCTCAATTGGACGCTCTTGTAGTTGCTATCCAGCTATCCGGTTCAGCTCTAAACGTGGATGGTCACAGCATGCACTTACAGACAGCGCTTTAATTGCAGGGATCTCCTGCTAACAGTGACTGTACTCAGTGCCAGATTAAGGACCACATGGGCCTGGAGCTGAAATTTATGAAGGGCCTATTGTGTACCGCCGCAGGGGGTGTGACCAGCAACAGCGGGTTTGTGACTCATGCAGGGCCCGCCACACATTGTTCTTTGCGTGAGTCAAAGCCATCCTGGGTCCTAGTGGTTCATTTACTAAAGGTTCTAAAAATGAAACTTGGTGATGTTGTCCATAGTAACCATTCAAATTCTGTCTATCATTTCTCTAATGCATCCTAGAAAAATGATAGTCACAATCTGATTGGTTGCTATGGGCAACATCACCACTTTTAATTTTTAGAACCTTTAGTAAATGTATCCCCTAGTGTCTGCGTGCTGTAGCAGGTAAGCAGAGGCGCAGAATCACATTTGCTGATTACAGAGTATGTCACGTTTAATTTTAAAGGCAACATTTTGGTTGCGACGCATCACTGCAGCTGTGTTGTGTATAATGAATTGTGCACTGAAGTGTGGTATTGTATTTATGGGATGCAGTCAGCATGTCAACAATTCCAATGGCAGAAGTTATGATGTCAACATTTTTGAAATGTCAGCATGGACTATGTCAACTTCTGCAGAATATTGACATGTTCACAATGTCGGCATCAATGTTTCAGTCCCCTTCCGGACCATTTTCAAGACTGCCAATAATTAGTGCAGCCGATCTCAAGCCGACAAGTAAATGCCGGTACTTTCTGCTTTGAGAGCGGCTTGTGTAATTGTTGGTGGTCTTGAAATTGTTCCTGAAGGGCATCAAAGCATTAACACGTTAGGTGAATATATAATGCATAGCCTTTGGTATCCAGTCTCTACATCGACCACACTTAGGTCGACAGTTATTAGGTCGACATGGTCACTAGGTCGACATGGATAAAGGTTGACATGAGGTTCTTTTTTTTTTTATTATTTTAAAAACTTTTTCATATGTTACGATCCACGTGGACTACGATTGGGAATAGTAACCCATGCCGAGCGCAGCGAGGCACCTTATCAGCCATGCGAGGGGACACGGTGTAATAACTGGGGTTCCCAGTCACTTTACGAAGAAAACGACAGCAATTTTTTGAAAAAAACTCATGTCGACCTTTTTCCATGTCGACTTAATGACCGTGTCAACCTATTTCAGGCGTCGACCTAGTCGCTGTCGACTAATAGTGGTCGACCTAATGACGACCTAAGTGTGGTCGACCCTATGATCCACACCCTAGCCCATGGGTCTTCAACCTGCGGCCCTCCAGCTGCTGTGGAACTACACATCCCAGCATGCCCTGCCTCCGTTTTAGCATACCTTAATAGCAAAACTGTGGCAGGACATGCTGAGATGTGTAGTTTCACAGCACCCGGAGGGCCGCAGGTTGAAGACCCATGCCCTAGCCTTTACTACAGCATGTGATGCAGGTTATACTTTTTTCTGGTAGTATTACATTTCCATTCTTTCCTCTATCTCTCTCACTCTATATCTATCTATATCTATCTATCTATATATACACGCTGTCAGGCCTGGTGCAATCCGCTCAGCAGGGTCTGCAAAGCAGGGAGGCACCGGATGGGAGGGGCACTTTCCTTGCTCTGTTTCTGTCGGCTGCCGTTGCGCCTATCACACTATGACAAGCAGCGGCGCCAGCAACTTGAAGCGTGAGGGCAGTGACGCTGAGGGGGAGTTAGAGGGGGGCTGAGGGCAGGGGCTCTGAAGGGGGACTTACAGGGAGGGTGAGGGCAGGGACACTGAGGGAGAGTTACAGGGAGGGTGAGGGCAGGGACGCTAACGGGGTGTTAGAGGGAGGGTAAATTAAAATGAGATAAAGCTCGAAAAAATGAAACCAGAACAACTATGGGTCTCGCATATGCCTTACAACAAAAGACTGTACACATTAATAACAAAACCCCAACAGCTTACACAGTACATAGTAAACGGCTGAGAGACACCCCCAGAAGATTTACAGTACTGCATTATACTTTCTTCGAGGCAGGCATCATACTGTACATCCTTTTACTGATTATTCATACGGATACCGGTTTATTGTTTGTGCACACAATTTCTGATTTTGGTCCTCTACTAACTGGATCTCTTGCTCTCCTCTTTCTCGCTCCTGTCTCTCTCTTTCCTCCGTCTGTCTCCTCTCTCTCATCCTCTCTATAATTTTTTCTCTCTCTCCTCTCACCCTTCTCTCTCTGTCTCCTCCTGTCCCTCTCCTTCTCTCTGTCTCTCTCTCTCCCCCTTTAGTCTCTCCCTCTCCCTTCGTCTCCCCCCCTCCCTCAATCTTTCTCCCCTCCTTCTCTCTCTCCCTTCTCCCTCCCTTTCCCCTTTCTTCATTCCTCCCTCTCTCAATCTCTCTTGTCAAGAGGCAGGGTGTCACAAAGCCGACCGTTGTGTCACTACTACCTGGTGGTAAATATATTTGAATTTATGATCTGATTATATACTGTTAAAACTCCAGGGATTCCATAAATACACACATTAATCATGTGCGTGAGTCTGTAATTGATTCCAGAACTCAGCTTATCTTTTGAGATCTATCGCTTCATCAGAGGCAGAATTCTGGGAGGCAACGGAGTCAGCTGCCGCCGGGCTCCGGCATTGAAGGGGGGCACCTCTCCTCCTGTTCCGTGTCTTCAGCGACATTAATCAATTAAGTTAATTAACAGCAGCCGGTATCTCTTCCGTAGCCGACTTCCCCACTAGTCACTGCACCTTACAAATCACACCCTCTATATTATAGATATACTGGAAGCAGACACATTACTGATGAAGCTATTTGCCCCTATAAAGGAAACATGAGAATTCTAACTATATGAAGTTATTTTTCTGACAATTACACGTAACTTATATAGTTAGAATTCTCATACTTCCTATGTAAGAGCAGATATCTCCATCAGTAAGGTACATGCTACCAGTGTAAAACGTTGTGGGTTCTAATCCTGGATATGACACTTGCAAATTAATTGTCAGAAAAATGATCAGCATTGTGAGTGACGGAGCAGATCTATGTAGTGTGTGGTTGGACCCCTACATAGATCTGCCTAGTTGCAACGGTTTTGTAGTAGCTTCATTTAGTTAAAATTAGAGATGAGCGAGTTCGGTTTTACTCGGTGTTACTCGGATCTCAAAACGGCATCTTATTCGCTCACGGATGATATATAGGGGGGGCACCAATATTTTTCTTGCCTCCGGGCAACTGGGATAAACTTACGCCACTGCGCTTCATGATTGTTTTTAGTGTCATTTTTATGGTTTTGTTACATGTATTAAAACTGTGATTTTATAAAGATCGCTTCTGTCGTTTCGAGCGCCTACATGGTATACTCTATGGGGGTAATTCCAAGTTGATTGCAGCAGGATTTTTGTTAGCAGTTGGGCAAAACCATGTGCAGTGCAGGTGGGGCAGATATAACATGTGCAGAGAGAGTTAGATTTGGGTGGGTTATTTTGTTTCTGTGCAGGGTAAATACTGGCTGCTTTATTTTTACACTGCAATTTAGATTGCAAATTGAACACACCCCACCCAAATCTAACTCTCTCTGCACATGTTATACTGTATCTTCCTCCCCTGCAGTGCACATGGGTGGTCATTCCGAGTTGTTCGCTCGCAAGCTGCTTTTAGCAGCTTTGCACACGCTAAGCCGCCGCCTACTGGGAGTGAATCTTAGCATACCAAAATTGCGAACGAAAGATTAGCAGAATTGCGAATAGACACTTCTTAGCAGTTTCTGAGTAGCTCCAGACTTACTCGGCATCTGCAATCAGTTCAGTGCTTGTCGTTCCTGGTTTGACGTCACAAACACACCCAGCGTTCGCCCAGACACTCCTCCGTTTCTCCTGCCACTCCCGCGTTTTTCCCAGAAACGGTGGCGTTTTTTCACACACACCCATAAAACGGCCAGTTTCCGCCCAGAAACACCCACTTCCTGTCAATCACATTACGATCACCAGAACGAAGAAAAAACCTCGTAATGCCGTGAGTAAAAAAACCTAACTGCATAGCAAATTTACTTGGCGCAGTCGCACTGCGGACATTGCGCATGCGCATTAACGACTATTCGCTCCGTTGCGAGAAAAAAATAACGAGCGAACAACTCGGTTTTGCCCAACTGCTAACAACTGCTAACAAAAATCCTGCTGCAATCAACTCAGAATTACCCCCCATGTGCACTGCAGGGGGGCAGATATAGCATGTGCAGAGAGAGTTAGATTTGGGTGGGTTATTTTGTTTCTGTGCAGGGTAAACACTGGCTGCTTTATTTTTACACTACAATTTGATTTCAATTTGAACACACCCCACCCAAATCTAACTCTCTCTGCACATGTTATATCTGCCCCACCTGCACTGCACATGGTTTTGCCCAACTGCTAACAAATTTGCTGCTGCGATCAACTCTGAATTAGGCCCTATATCGTTGGTGTCTGCTACATAGAAGAGGTTTGCTACCTCTTCACCAGGTGGCTGCTGATCTGCAGGTGCGAATCTACACTTGCCTACACAGCGCCAACAAACCTTAGCTCTTGTTCGTGCCTTTATCTTTCTCCAAGGTTTGAAATATCTCCCCCTCAGGCTGAACTGCACCTTATGATAGAGCTTATTACATTTTTGTTGGATAAGATGACAGCTGATGGAGGGAAGGAGATGTCAATATCTGATCCAAAACATACATTTTTTGAAATTTTGGGGGGAAATTTAATTTTGACATTTTTTTCACATCTACTGAGCCATTGCATGGTATGGCTCAGTACCCAAAGATCTGAGTCTGTTGGATTTAACCAAATCCAATCCTCTCATTTATAGTTATAATACTGTTTGTTGTTGGTTAGTTTTTTGTTTTTTTTTATATATATAATTGACTGCATACGAAACTGGAGCACCTGGTTGCTATAACTTCCATAGGAATCATGCTTATTTATATTTTTCAGTGAAGAATGGAAAGGAACAGAAGATATGGTGAGGAGCAAACTGAAACGTGTTGTGAAATGTGACTTCGAAAAAACCAACCCTACAGATCCCGTAGTTTTACCAAAAGTGGACTGTGCAATCAGTATATGGGCGCTGGACATTATTAGTAAGGACAAGGCTACTTACCTCGAAAACTTGAAAAAAATGTCATCTCTCATTAAACCAGGTGGATATCTCATACTGTTTGGAGATATCAATGCTTCCTATTTTAAAATCGACGGGCACAAGTATCATGTATTAACTTACGATGACATATTTTTGAAAACAACTCTATGTGATGAAGGTTATAGCATTGATCACTATGAGGACCTGGAGAAAAACACCACTGAGGATCTTGTGGATCATGAGAAAATTGTTTTTGTTGTTGCCCGTAAAGTAAAACAGGTTTAGAACCATGAGATTATTTAACTAATATGAATTCTTTGTCCAGGGCCCTCATTCTGAGTTGTTCGCTCGTTCTTTTTCATCGCATCGCAGTGAAAATCCGCTTAGTACGCATGCGCAAAGTTCGCACTGCGACTGCGCCAAGTAACTTTACTATGAAGAAAGTATTTTTACTCACGGCTTTTTCTTCGCTCCGGCGATCGTAATGTGATTGACAGGAAATGGGTGTTACTGGGCGGAAACACGGCGTTTCAGGGGCGTGTGGCTGAAAACGCTACCGTTTCCGGAAAAAACGCAGGAGTGGCCGGAGAAACGGTGGGAGTGCCTGGGCGAACGCTGGGTGTGTTTGTGACGTCAACCAGGAACGACAAGCACTGAACTGATCGCACAGGCAGAGTAAGTCTGGAGCTACTCTGAAACTGCTAAGTAGTTAGTAATCGCAATATTGCGAATACATCGGTCGCAATTTTAAGAAGCTAAGATTCACTCCCAGTAGGCGGCGGCTTAGCGTGTGTAACTCTGCTAAATTCGCCTTGCGACCGATCAACTCGGAATGAGGGCCCATGTAAAGATGGATCTGCTACAATATAAATTAAGCATATCTATTTATCAATGACCTATAATTCTTGCATGCTTGTTTACTTTGTGATTCTGCTCTTTGGGCAACTCTCCCTTATGTTAGTGGTGTTATATGCAAATTAGAGGGAGGAGACATATTCAGCACTGTTCTAGTGAAAGACAGCTCCTTACGAACATATAGGGCCTAACTCAGACCTGGTGGCTACAGCGGCAGCGTACGCATGCTGAAGGCCAGTGTTGTGTGCGCACGTGCAGAATCCGCGTTGCGCGTGTGCACACAGGGGGTAATTTGGACCTGATCGCTGGGCAGCGAAATTTGCAGACCTGCGATTGGATAGTCACTCCCTGCAGGGGGAGTGTATTTTCGCTGTGCATGTGTAGCAGAGCTATACAAACAGATTTTGGGCCTAATTCAGACCTGTTCGCTTGCTGGCGTTTTTTTTGCAGTCCTGCGTTCGCATAGTCGCCGCCCATAGGGGAGTGTTTTTTTCGCATTGCAAGTGTTCAAACGCATGTGTAGCAGAGCTGTACAAACAGATCACATCAGCCTGTCAAGGACCGGAACTGATGTCAGAAACCCGCCCTGCAAACGCATGGACACGCCTGCGTTTTTCCAACCACTCCCAGAAAATTGTCAGTTGACACCCACAAGCAGCTTCTTCCTGTCAATCTCCTTGCAAATGGATTCAACGCACAAACCCATCGCTGAGCGGCGATCCGCTTTGTACCCATGCGACGTACCTGCGCATTGCGGTGCATACGCATGCGCAGTTTAGACCTGATCGCAGGCTGGCCGAAAACTCAGCCTAGCGATCAGGTCTGAATTAGGCCTTTTGTGCAGTCTCTGCACAACCCAGGACTTACTCAGCCTGTCCGGGACCGGAATTGTCGTCAGGAACCCTCCCTGCAAAGGCATGAACACGCCTGCATTTTTCCAACCACTCCCTGAAAACGGTCAGTTGACACCCACAAACGCCCTCTTTCTGTCAATCTCCTTGTGAACCCCCATGCAAACGGATCCGTGGCACAAACCCATCACTGAGCGGTGATCCGCTTTGTAGCCATGTGACACGCCTTTGCATTGTGGTGCATACGCATGCACAGTTTGTGTCTGATTGCCCGCTGAGCGAAAATGCACAGCAGCGATCAGGTCTAAATCGGCCACACAGTGAGATGCGACGGCATCTCACTTGTGCGATCACCTCTGCCTGATTGACAGGCAGAGGCGGTCGCGGGGCGGTTGGGGGCATGTCACCGGCATTGGGATGGCATTGTGGCAGCATTTGGGGGGGCGTGGTCCAGACAATGAAGATGTGTCCAGACCATTGCTGGGGCGGGCCGCGGCGGCTGCGTGACATCACATGCAGCTGCTGCGGACAAAAACATGGCGGGTAGCTGTCTACCTTCGCAGCTAGGCTGCATAGCCAGAAAGCTACTCGGCAGGTGCGAAAACATTGCTGCCATGCAATGCTTTCAAATGTCTGCAGGGGGGGCAGGACCTATCATGCGAGGAGGACTTGCCCTGCGCTGGTGGTCTCCCCACATGCCAAAAGTGCGTTGTTTCACACATCTACGATCAGGTCTGAATTAGGCTTTTAATCAGCTGAAACTATTTTTTAATTATTCTGAAGAAAAAAATCTAATCAAGTTCATGCTGTATACGTTTATGTAATTAAAATGAAAATGATACAATTCCAGTGGCCATAAATATACATTTTATTACCGTTAGATTGAAACAGTGTGAATTATGTAACATTGTTCTATAACATGTTTACAAATAACTGAATACGTTAATTATTACTATTACCAATCATTCGCCTGGTTCAATAAATGATTATTTTCATAACCTCCTACTGATTGTTCCATCTTTATTCTTTTTTTTAATGGTAACAAAAATATATTTCTACTATGGCTTTAAGGGCAACGTTTTTTGATCTCGAAAATTTGAGGATTGCACAGATGTATACAGTCGCTATTTTAAATGTATCTTTTCCACTTGGGGAAGATTCCGTAGCCTCTTCTCTTTTGACAAAAATGGAAAACCTTGGGGATCCCGGCAGTCAGAATACCAATGCTGGAATCCCGACACTACTCGGAATGCCAACACCGTCATCCCAAATAAGGTCACCAGTGCTAGGTTTAGACTGCTAGAAGGTAGGGTTAGGGTTAGTGGGCCAGTGAGTGAAGTTAAGTACACTTACTTCACTTGTCAGGATTCTAATCATCGGGATGCCGCTTTTAGTATTCTGTCCGCCAGCATCCCAACCGCAGGCATTTGTTCAAACTCGTTTGATAATGTTTGGTTCACTCTTCTTTATGACAGACACCTGTTACTATTAACCCTTTGTGAATTGTGCTCCATATGATTCAGTCATTTTTGAATCCTTATTTCTAGTAGAGATGTGCGGCGGGCACTTTTCGTGTTTTGGTTCTGGTTCCATCCTCGTGTTTTGGATCTGGATTGGTTTTCCCAAAACCACCCATTTGTGTTTTGTTTTTGGATCTGGATGATTAAAAAACAACAACATAAAAACAGCTAAAATCACAGAATTTGGGGGTCATTTTGATTTATATGGTATTATTAACCTCAATAACATTTATTTCCACTCATTTTCAGTCTATTCTGAACACCTCACAATATTATTTTTAGGCCAAAAGGTTGCACTAAGGTGGCTGTATGACTAAGCTATGCGACACAAGTGTGCAGCACTAAAACTGGGACCATCTAGGAGTGGCACTGCAGTGGCAGACAGGATGGCAGACTTAAAAACTAGGCACCAAACAGCACATCATGCAAAGAAGAAAAAGAGGTGCAATGAGGTAGCTGTATGACTAAGCTAAGCGACACAAGTGTGCAGCACAAACACCTAGCCCATCTAGGAGTGGCACTGCAGTGGCAGACAGGATGGCACTTAAAAAAACTAGGCCCCAAACAGCACATGATGCAAAGAAGAAAAAGAGGTGCAAGATGGAATTGTCCTTGAGCCCTCCCACCCACCCTGAAGTTGTATGAACAGGGCATGCACACTTTAACAAACCAATCATTTCAGCGACAGGGTCTGCCACACGACTGTGGCTGAAATTACTGGTTTGTTTGGGTCCCCACCAAAAAAGAAGCAATCAATCTCTCCTTGCACAAACTGGCTCTACAGAGGCAAGATGTCGGCCTCATCCTCATCCTCCGATTCCTCACCCCTTTCACTCTGTACATCCTCCTCCTCACAGAGTATTAATTTGTCCCCACTGGAATCCACCATTACAAGTCCCTGTGTACTTTCTGGAGGCAATTGCTGGTAAAGGTCTTCCCGGAGGAATTTATAATTAATTTTGATGAACATCATCTTCTCCACATTTTGTGGAAGTAACCGCCTACGCCGATCGCTGACAAGGTTACCGGCTGCACTAAACACTCTTTCGGAGTACACCCTGGAGGGGGGGCAACTTAGGTAAAATAAAGCCAGTTTGTGCAAGGGCATCCAAATTGCCTCTTTTTCCTGCCAGTATACGTGCAGACTGCCAGTATACGTACAGACTATCTGACATGCCTACAGTGATGCTGTCACTCATATAATCCTCCAGCATTCATTCAATAGTGACAGAATCATATGCAATGAAAGTAGACATGTCAGTAATCGTTGGTAGGTCTTTCAGTCCAGACCAGATGTCAACACTCGCTCCTGACTGCCCTGCATCACCGCCAGTGGGTGGGCAAGGAAATCTTATCCTTTTCCTCACAGCCTCAGTTGCGGGAGAAAGTGAAGGAGGAGCTGTTGACGGGTCACGTTCCGCTTGAGTTGACAATTTACTCACCAGCAAGTCTTTGAACCTCTGTAGACTTGTGTCTGCTGGAAAGAGAGATACAACGTAGGCTTTAAACCTAGGATTGAGCACGGTGGCCAAAATGTAGTGCTCAGATTTCAACAGATTGACCACCCTTGAATCCTGGTAAAGTGAATGAAGGGCTTCATCCACAAGTCCCACATACTTTGCGGAATCGCTCTGTCTTAGCTCCTCCTTCAATTTCTCCAACTGCTTCTGCAAAAGCCTGATGAGGGGAATGAACTGACTCAAGCTGGCAGTGTCTGAACTGACTTCACGTGTGGCAAGTTTGAAGGGTTGGAGAACCTTGCACAAGACGGAAAGACATTTTCCACTGCGCTTAAGTCAGGTGCATTCCCCCTCCTTTGCATATATCGTAGGTGGATGTATAGGCTTGAATGGCCTTTTGCTGCTCCTCCATCCTCTGAAGCATATAGAGGGTTGAATTCCACCTCGTTACCACCTCTTGCTTCAGGTGATGGCAGGGCAGGTTCAGGTGTGTTTGATGGTGCTCCAGTCTTCAGCACGTGCTGGCTGAATGCCGAAAGTGGCCCACAATTTTTCGGGACACCGACAGCATCTCCTGCATGCCCCTGTCATTTAAAAAAAAAATTCTGCACCACCAAATTAATTGTATGTGCAAAACATAGTACATGCTGGAATTTGCCCAGATGTAATGCACTCACAATATTGGTGGTGTTGTCCGATATCAAAAATCCCCAGGAGAGTCTAATTGGGGTAAGCCATTGTGCAATGATGTCCCTCAGTTTCTGTAAGAGGTTGTCAGTGGTGTGCCTCTTACGGAAAGCGGTGATACACAGCGTAGCCTGCCTAGGAACAAGTTGAAGTTTGCGAGATGCTGCTACTGATGTCGCTGCTTTTGTTTCTGCGGGAGGCCATACATCTACCCAGTGGGCTGTCACAGTCATATAGTCCTTAGTCTGCCCTGTTCCATTTGTCCACATGTTTGTGGTCAAGAGGACAGTGGGTACAACTGCATTTTTAAGACACTGAGTACACTTTTTATGACGTCTCTGTTCATTCTCGGTATCGCCTGCCTAGAGAAGTGGAACCTAGATGGGATTTGATAGCGCGGACACAGTACCTCAAACAATTCTCCAAGTCCCACTGAACTAATGGCGGATACCGGACGCACCTTTAACACCAACATAGCTGTCAAGGCCTCAGTTATCCGCTTTGCAAAAGGATGACTGCTGTGATATTTCATCTTCCTCACAAAGGACTGTTGGACAGTCAATTACTTAGCTGAAGTAGCACAAGTGGTCTTCCGACTTCCCCTCTGGGATGAAGATCGACTCCCAGCAGCAGCAACAGCAGTGGCAGCAACAGCAGGCGTACCAGTCAAGAATCCTCTGGAGGAATCCAGGTTAGGAGAGGGCTCCTCAGTCATGCCAGTGACATGGCCTGCAGGACTACTGACGTTCCTGACTAAGGAGGTGGTTGACGTTGAGGGAGTTGGTGGTGTGGCTTGCAGGAGCTTGGGTACAAGAGGAAGAAGGGATTTAGGTGTCAGTGGACTGCTTACGCTCTTAACCATAGTTTCACAACTTGACACTGACTTCTGATGAATGTGCTGCAGGTGACATATAAGGGAGGATGTTCCTAGATGGTTAACGTCCTTACCCCTACTTATTACAGATTGACAGAGGCAACACACGGTTTGACACCTGTTGTCCGGATTTGTGGAAAAATAATTCCACACCAAAAAGGTGGCTTTTTTGGTATTTTGCCCAGGCATCACAATGGGCTTATTCATCCCACAGACAACAGGTGTCTCCCCCGGTGCCTGACTTAAACAAACCACATCACCATCAGAATCCTCATCGTCAACTTCCTCCTTAGCGCCAGCAACACCCATATCCTCATCCTGGTGTACTTCAACTGTGACATCTTCAATTTGAATATCAGAAACTGGACTGTGGGTGCTCCTTCCATCACTTGCAGAGGGCGTGCAAATGGTGGAAGAAGCCACCTCTTCCCGTCCAGTTTTGGGAAGGTCAGGCATCGCAACCGCCAACACACTTGGACTCTCCTTGGGGATTTGTGATACCATCTTCGAATGCACAGTTCTTTGCAGTGCTTTTGCCAGGTTAACTCTTATTATTTTTCTAGCGGAAGGATAAGGGCTTCCATCATCATGTGAAGCTGAACCACTAGTCATGCACATAGGCCAGGGCCTTAGCCGTTCCTTGTCACTCCGTGTCATAAATGGCATATTGGCAAGTTTACGTTTCTCCTCAGACCATTTAAATTTATATTTTTGGGGTCTTTTTACTGAACTTTGGCTTTTTGGATTTTACATGCCCTCTACTATCACATTGGGCATCGGCCTTGGCAGACGATGTTGATGGCATTTCATCGACTATGTCATGACTTGTGGCAGCAGCTTCAGCACTAGGAGGAACTGGTTCTTGATCTTTCCCTATTTTATCCTCCAAATTTTTGTTCTCCATTATTTTTTGGGAGTTATATAACAATATGCGGTACAGGGGAGCATAACTCTACACCACACAGGGCAAACCATGTGAAAATTATTTGGATTAAATATTAATCACCCCTTTATTTGGAATAAATAATATACAGCACGGGACAGCACCACTGAACTTATATGGCAGCACCACTGGACTGGATTTATACGGAATTATATGGATTTATATGGAATTATACGGCAGGATCACTGGAATTATATGGCAGGATCACTGGATTTATACGGCAGTACTGCTGGAATTATTCCGCAGCATCACTGGATTTATACGGCAGTACCGCTGGACATATATACAGCAGTATCACTGGACATATGCGGCAGGATCACTGGACTTATACGGCAGGATCACTGGACTTATACGGCAGGATCACTGGACCTATATGGCAGGATCACTGGATTTATATGCCAGTACCACTGGAATTATATGGCAGGATCACTGGATTTATATGGCAGTACCGCTGGACATATACGGCAGTATCACTGGACATATACGACAGGATCACTGGACATATACGGCAGGATCACTGGACATATACAGCAAGATCACTGGACATATACGACAGTACTGCTGGACATATATGGCAGGATCACTGGACTTATATGCCAGTACCACTGGAATTATATGGCAGGATCACTGGATTTATATGGCAGTACCGCTGGACATATACGGCAGGATCACTGGACATATACGACAGGATCACTGGACATATACGGCAGGATCACTGGACATATACGGCAGGATCACTGGACATATATGGCAGGATCACTGGACTCATACGGCAGGATCACTGGACTCATACGGCAGGATCACTGGACTTTTATGCCAGTACCACCGGAATTATACGGCAGGATCGCTGGATTTATATGCCAGTACCACCGCATTATACGGCAGGATCACTGGGTTTATACGGCAGTACCGCTGGACATTTACGGCAGAATCAATGGGCATAAACGGCAGGATCATTGGACTTATACGCCAGTACCACTGGAATTATACGGCTGGTTCACTGGAATTATACGGCAGGATCACTGAATTTATACAGCAGGATCACTGCAATTATATAGTAGGATCACTGCAACTATACGGCAGGATCACTGGACTTCTATGCCATTATCACTGAAATTATACGTCAGGATCACTGGACTGATACACCAGTACCACTAGAATTATACGGCAGGATCACTGGATTTATACAGCAGTACCACTGGACATATACGGCAGTATCAATGGACATATACGGCAGTATCAATGGACATATATGGCAGTATCACTGGACATATATGGCAGTATCACTGGACTAGACTTATACGCCAGTACCACTGTAATTATATGGCAGGATCACGGGAATTATACGGCAGGTTCACTGGACTTATACGGCAAGATCACTGGACTTATACGGCAGGATCACTGGAATTATATGGAAGGATCACTGCAATTATACGGCAGGATCACTGGAATTATACAGCAGGATAACTGGACTTATACGCAAGTACCAATGGAATTATACAGCAGGATCACTGGATTTATACGGCAGTACCGCTGGACATATACGGCAGTACCGCTGGACATATACGGCAGTATCACTGGACATATACGGCAGTATCACTGGACATATATGGCAGTATCACTGGACTGGATTTATACGTCAGTATCACTGGAATTATACAGCAGGATCACTGGACTCATACGCCAATACCACTGGAATTTTACGGCAGGAACACTGGAATTATACGGCAGGATCACTGGATTTATACGGCAGTACCGCTGGACATATACCGCAGTATTAATGGACATATACGGCAGTATCATTGGACATATATGGCAGTATCACTGGACTGGACTTATACGCCAGTACCACTGGAATTTTATGGCAGGAACACTGGAATTATACGGCAGGATCACTGAACGGGTGTGGTATTGAAAGTCGACAGTAACTAGGTCGACAATGTATAGGTCGACCACTATTGGTCGACAGTAACTAGGTCGACAGGGTGTCTAGGTCGACAGGGTCTTTAGGTCGACATGTTCTAGGTCGACAGGTCAAAAGGTCGACATGAGTTTTTTATGTTATTTTGGTGTCGTTTTCGACGTAGAGTGACCGGGAACCCCAATTAGTGCACCACGTCCCCTCGCATGGTGCCATCGCTCCGCTACCGCTTCGCTCGGCACAGATTACCGTTCCAATCGTAGTCTACATGGATCGTTAAGTATGAAAAGGTTCAAAAAAAGAAAAAAAATTGTGAAAAACTCATGTCGACCTTTTGACCTGTCGACCTAGAACATGTCGACCTAAAGACCCTGTCGACCTAGTTACTGTCGACCAATAGTGGTCGACCTAGACATTGTCGACCTAGTTACTGTCGACTTTCAGTCCGGATACCTCACTGAACATATACGGCAGTACCACTGGACATTTACGGCAGCACAGGGACACCACCACTGGACTGATGCAGGACAACACAGCAAAACTGCAATGGACTGGACTTATACAGCAGCACTGGACATATGGCAGCAGAGGACACCACCACTGTGACTGGACTGATGCAGCACAACACAGCACCACTGGACTGTACTTAAACAGCAGCACTGAACATTTGGCAGCAGAGGACACAACCACTGTAACTGGACAGATGCTGCACAAGACATGGACACTGAGGACACTGAGAGAACGGAGACACGTCCTCTCTCTATACTCTCCAATGCCGGAGTGAAAATGGCTGTGAAGCGCAGCTCCTTATATGGAATCCAAACCCTGCAAGAATCCAACAGCAGGATGACGATGTTTTGCCTTGTTCTGGTTTCCAAGTCAGGCGGGAAAACATAGCATTATTGGACATGAGTCATAGGTATACGCGATGACACAATATGTGCCGCTTCTCAGGATCCAGGACGCGCCTCTGGCCAAACAGTTTTAACGTGCAAGGGATATAAGGTAAGCAACAGTTCTGTATATTTTTTGTATCCTGATGACAATTAGGTGCACCGGACGCAGTGCTGATTTGGTTTTACCAGCAATTTGGATTTTATATATATATATATATATATATATATATATATATTAGTGATGAGCGGGTTCGGTTCCTCGGGATCCGAACCCCCCTGTACTTCACCCATTTTTGCACGGTTCCGAGCAGACCCGGATCCTCCCGCCTTGCTCGGTTAACCCGAGCGCGCCAGAGCGTCATCATCCCGCTGTCGGATTCTCGCGAGATTCGTATTCTATATAAGGAGCCGCGCGACGCCGCCATTTTTCACTCGTGCATTGGAGATAATAGTGAGAGGATGTGGCTGGCATTCTCTCAGTTTCTGTGTTCAGTGTGCTGCAAATATCTGTGCTCAGTGTGCTGCAAATATCTGTGCTCAGTGTGCTGCAAATATCTGTGCTCAGTGTGCTGCAAATATCTACGTTCTCTGCCTGAAAAATGCTCCATATCTGTGCTCAGTGTGCTGCAAATATCTGTGCTCAGTGTGATTTATTGTGGGGACTGGGAACAGTTTTGCTGACCAGTGACCAGTGACCACCAGTATTATACGTTCTCTGCCTGAAAAACGCTCCATATCTGTGCTGCATTGTAGTATATAGTAGGAGGACAGTGCAGAATTTTGCTGACCAGTGACCACCAGAATTATATCAGTACGGTACAGTAGTCCACTGCTCTACCTACCTCTGTGTCGTCAAGTATACTATCCATCCACACCTGTGGTGCATTTAAGTTTTTGTGCGCAGTATATATATAGTAGTAGGACAGTGCATAATTTTGCTGACCACCAGTATATAATATATAGCAGTACGGTACAGTAGGCCACTGCTCTTCCTACCTCTGTGTCGTCAAGTATACTATCCATCCATACCTGTGGTGCATTTAAGTTTTTGTGCGCAGTATATATATAGTAGTAGGACAGTGCATAATTTTGCTGACCACCAGTATATAATATATAGCAGTACGGTACAGTAGGCCACTGCTCTACCTACCTCTGTGTCGTCAAGTATACTATCCATCCATACCTGTGGTGCATTTAAGTTTTTGTGCACAGTATATATATATAGTAGTAGGACAGTGCATGATTTTGCTGACCACCAGTATATAATATATAGCAGTACGGTACAGTAGGCCACTGCTCTACCTACCTCTATGTCGTCAAGTATACTATCCATCCATACCTGTGGTGCATTTTAGATTTTGTGCGCAGTATATATATAGTAGTAGGACAGTGCATAATTTTGCTGACCACCAGTATATAATATATAGCAGTACGGTAAGTAGGCCACTGCTCTACCTACCTCTGTGTTGTCAAGTATACTATCCATCCATACCTGTGGTGCATTTAAGTTTTTGTGCGCAGTATATATAGTAGTAGGCCATTGCTATTGATATATTACTGGCATATAATTCCACACATTAAAAAATGGAGAACAAAAATGTGGAGGGTAAAATAGGGAAAGATCAAGATCCACTTCCACCTCATGCTGAAGCTGCTGCCACTAGTTATGGCCGAGACGATGAAATGCCATCAACGTCGTCTGCCAAGGCCGATGCCCAATGTCATAGTAGAGAGCATGTAAAATACAAAAAACAAAAGTTCAGTAAAATGACCCAAAAATCAAAATTAAAAGCGTCTGAGGAGAAGCGTAAACTTGCCAATATGCCAATTACGACACAGAGTGGCAAGGAACGGCTGAGGCCCTGGCCTATGTTCATGGCTAGTGGTTCAGCTTCACATGAGGATGGAAGCACTCATCCTCCTGCTAGAAAAGTTAAAAGAGTTAAGCTGGCAAAAGCACAGCAAAGAACTGTGCGTTCTTCTAAATCACAAATCCCCAAGGAGAGTCCAATTGTGTCGGTTGCGATGCCTGACCTTCCCAACACTGGACGGGAAGAGGTGGTACCTTCCACCATTTGCACGCCCCCTGCAAGTGCTGGAAGGAGCTCCCGCAGTCCAGTTCCTGATAGTCAAATTGAAGATGTCACTGTTGAAGTACACCAGGATGAGGATATGGGTGTTGCTGGCGCTGGGGAAGAAATTGACAAGGAGGATTCTGATGGTGATGTGGTTTGTTTAAGTCAGGCACCTGGGGAGACACCTGTTGTTCAAGGGACGAATATGGCCATTGACATGCCTGGTCAAATTACAAAAAAAATCACCTCTTCGGTGTGGAATTATTTCAACAGAAATGCGGACAACTGGTGTCAAGCCGTGTGCTGCCTTTGTCAAGCTGTAATAAGTAGGGGTAAGGACGTTAACCACCTAGAAACATCATCACTTATACGTCACCTGGAGTGCATTCATCAGAAGTCATTGATAGGTTCAAAAACTTTGGGTGACAGCGGAAGCAGTCAACTGCCAACTAAATCCCTACCTCTTGTAACCAAGCTCCTGCAAACCACACCACCAACTCCCTCAGTGTCAATTTCCTCCTTAGACAGGAAAGCCAATAGTCCTGCAGGCCATGTCACTGTCAAGTCTGACGAGTCCTCTCCTGCCTGGGATTCCTCCGATGCATCCTTGAGTGTGACGCCTACTGCTGCTGGCGCTGCTGTTGTTGCTGCTGGGAGTCGATCGTCATCCCAGAGGGGAAGTCGGAAGACCACTTGTACTACTTCCAGTAAGCAATTGACTGTCCAACAGTCCTTTGCGAGGAAGATGAAATATCACAGCAGTCATCCTGCTTGGCAGCCTGGGTGGGGAAAAACGTGGTTCCGGTATCCACCATTAATTCACATGCAACTAGAGAATTGATTTAGGGTACTGTGTCCCCGGTACCAAATACCATCTAGGTTCCATTTCTCTAGGCAGGCGATACCGAAAATGTACACAGACGTCAGAAAAAGAGTCACCAGTGTCCTAAAAAATGCAGTTGTACCCAATGTCCACTTAACCACGGACATGTGGACAAGTGAAGTAGGGCAGACTCAGGACTATATGACTGTGACAGCCCACTGGGTAGATGTATTGCCTCCCGCAGCAAGAACAGCAGCGGCGGCACCAGTAGCAGCATCTCGCAAACACCAACTCGTTCCTAGGCAGGCTACGCTTTGTATCACCGCTTTCCATAAGAGACACACAGCTGACAACCTCTTACGGAAACTGAGGAACATCATCGCAGAATGGCCTACCCCAATTGGACTCTCCTGGGGATTTGTGACATCGGAAAACGCCAGCAATATTGTGCGTGCATTACAAGTGGGCAAATTCCAGCACGTCCCATGTTTTGCACATACATTGAATTTGGTGGTGCAAAATTATTTAAAAAACGACAGGGGCGTGCAAGAGATGCTGTCGGTGGACCGAAGAATTGCGGGCCACTTTCGGCATTCAGCCACCACGTGCCGAAGACTGGAGCAACAGCAAACACCCCTGAACCTGCCCTACCATCATCTGAAGCAAGAGGTGGTAACGAGGTGGAATTCAACCCTCTATATGCTTCAGAGGATGGAGGAGCAGCAAAAGACTATTCAAGCCTATACAGCTACCTACGATATAGGCAAAGGAGGGAAAATGCACCTGACCCAAGCGCAGTGGAGAATGATTTCAACGTTGTGCAAGGTTCTCCAACCCTTTGAACTTGCCACACGTGAAGTCAGTTCAGACACTGCCAGCCTGAGTCAGGTCATTCCCCTCATCAGGCTTTTGCAGAAGAAGCTGGATAGATTGATGGAGGAGCTAAAACAGAGTGATTCCGCTAGGCATGTGGGACTTGTGGATGGAGCCCTTAATTTGCTTAACCAGGATTGCGGGTCCACATGAGGGTCCACCATCTGAACTTTTGCTTGAACTTGCGGGTTTAGTATTAAAAAAGAACCATTTTGCCTATGGCAAGGACTACTACATCCAGTGTAGTGGCACTGCGATGGGGTCAAATTTGGCCCCATCGTATGCCAACTTATACATGCACAAATACGAATCTAATAATATCATACCAAGGTTTGGGTCTAAGTGTCTATTTTTTGTTCATTATACAGGTTGAGTATCCCATATCCAAATATTCCAAAATACGGAATATTCCAAAATACAGACTTTTTTTGAGTGAGAGTGACATAGTGAAATCTTTGTTTTCAGTAGCTCAATGTACTCAAACTTTGTTTAAAACACAAAGTTATTAAAAATATTGTATTAAATGACCTTCAGGCTGTGTGTATAAGGCGTATATGAAACATAAATGAATTGTGTGAATATACATACACTTTGTTTAATGCACAAAGTTATTAAAAATATTGGCTAAAATTACCTTCAGGCTGTGTGTATAAGGTGTATATGTAACATAAATACATTCTGTGCTTAGATTTAGGTCCCATCACCATAATATCTCATTATGGTATGCAATTATTCCAAACTACGGAAAAACCCAATATCCAAAATACCTCTGGTCCCAAGCGTTTTGAATAAGGGATACTCAACCTGTATTGACGACGTTTTCATTATTTGGCTAGGGACCGACACGGAGTTCTATGAGATGATTGATTATCTTCATAGTCTAGATAGCCCTATCCACTTCACATATCACATTGACCGTGATAAAGTGAATTTTTTAAATGTGTCTCTTTTTCGACATAATGGAAGACTTGCCTCACCCTCTTTAGAAAAGAGACTGATAGGAACACGCTCCTTCATGCCTCCAGTCATCACCCCGTTCACCTTAAAGAGAGTTTACCTATTTCGCAGTTCATGCGTGTGCTACGAAATAATACCACGGATGAGGACACTGAGATACAGATTAAAGCGATGGCTGAAAGATTCTATGAACGTGGCTATACGAGGAAAACCGTCGAAAGATGTTTAAACAAAACAAGGTACAGGCACTCCCACTCTAATAACAGTTGTCGTGCCAAGGGAGCCGTATCACCTTGACAAAGGGGCATTAGTGCCCCGAAACGTTGGTCACCCACTTTGTTTCCTATGGATTAAAGTTACTGTTTGCACGTTATCAACTGGGAACAGTCTCTGAGTGCCGCTGCATGTCTCTATCTGCCGTATATTTATTATTCCAGAGGGCACCGGAGCCATATACTTAGGGTGAGTGCCAGCTCTTCTACGATAGATATAGATATATATACATATATATATATATATATAAAAATATATGGTTATTAATTTAATAAATAATAATTTATTGTGGAAATTTCATATACTGAAATATATATATATATATATATATATATATATATAGTACATTAGGTACGATACTAAAATGCTCTTCTAATGTTAATTAATATAATTAAATATAACTGTAAAGTTGAAATTTATTTATGTTGTTGAATAAAATGAGGCATATCCAATGTGAGGTAGTCAGCATATAGGTTTAGAGCACGAGACAAGTGATCAGCTGACATGACAGACTTACATTTAAAGTCTGTCAGAGGTCCCCACGCGCCGCTTCAAAGTCCAGTGAGTTAGCCTGCAGAGCGGCAAAAGGGTGTCCTTTAGCGGCATTAGCATCCGCGCGCCGCAGGAGAGATGGTCTGCCAGGTGGGATTAGCGGCTCCCTCGCGCCGCTGATCATGCCACCCGTGAGCCGCTGGAACAGGGGAAAGATGATTGGTGGCAGGGACGGCAGGGGACCAATTAGTGGTCTGTCGGCCAGTGCGAGCCTGAGTGTTAGGAATAAAAGGGGGCTCTTAAGCGCTGACAGGCAGACAGGCGATCCCTCTTTGAGTACACAGTACCTGGTTGCTTTCTTCGCCACTTAAGAGCTGTAATATTGAGCGGAAAATAGCTTCAGCGCTGGGGCTGGCGCCGGGCAGCAGCTAATGCAGAAGCTCGTAGACTGACAGTTCTGTAGAAGTCCCTCCTGCTGCCGCCTGTCTTGAGCTGTAGACATTGGGCGAGCAGGGAGTTCATCAATACCGCTGTGTTCTACATGCGCTGTCTGGTCTCACCTGTTGCCTCTCCTACTGAGCTGTAAACGTTTGGAGAGCGGCGGAGAGACTAATAACGCTGCCATAATTGCACAAGCATATACCAGGTACATCTTAAAGGTATGTCCCTCTCCTGCAGTTGTATGGCTGTTAATGGGTGTAGTATGGTAAGCCGGTGGTCGGGCTCCCGGCGACCAGCATACCGGCGCCGGGAGCCCGACTGCCGGCATACCGACAGTGTGGCAAGCGCAAATGATCCCCTTGCGGGCTCGCTGTGCTCGCCACGCTGCGGGCACGGTGGCGCGCTCACGCTATTTTATTCTCCCTCCAGGGGGGTCGTGGACCCCCACGAGGGAGAATAAGTGTCGGTATGCCGGCTGTCGGGATTCCGGCGCCGGTATACTGAGCGCTGGGATCCCGACAACCGGCATACTGAAGACCACCCCTGATAACATTAGCAGGGAATCAGGGAATACCTTAGATGTTAATGCCATCAGGATTAGGTATGCTGCAGTTAGCTGTGCGCTAGGCTGCGGAGACAGGCTACAATGAGAGCTGAGGCGTAGCAGAGCTGAGGGACAGAAGTGCCTAGCCCTAGAGACCAGAGTTGAGGGAGAGTCGCCCAGAGACAGCTTCACCCAGAGCGGCGAGCAGAGAGAAGTCCAGAGTGGGACAGAGCATCAGCACGGCCAGTCGTGAGTGGGTGAGAACTGAAATTTGCACTCACAGCTATAGACACTTATACATCTATGTTCAGCTGGCCTCATAAAGGACAAACATCTATGTTCAGCTGGGTTCATAAAGGACAAACATCTATGTTCAGCTGGGTTCATAAAGGACACGGATTTGGCTGCAGCTTAATAGCTGCTAAGAGCTTTTACAGGAGAGACTAACACCTATAACAAAGGCAAGCTTAATTGTCATCAATATATATAAGACTTACATACGTCAAAGCATTGTGCTGTATGGAGCAGATAAGGAAACCATTAGTGCTGCCAGAAAAGTAAAACAAGGCCAATTGTAACATTTATTGAGACAGTTTCAGATTTGCTAAACAAAGTACCTCTACACTATGGGAACCCTGCCAGACAGCCTAGTCAAAATAGCAACAATAGGAAGAGATACAATATTGAAACACAATTTGCCTGGCAGAGTATAGTATTTTGGGGGTCATTCTGAGTTGTTCGCTCGCTAGCAGTTTTTAGCAGCCGTGCAAACGCTAAGCCGCCGCCCACTGGGAGTGTATCTTAGCTTAGCAGAAGTGCGAACGAAAGGTTCGCAGAGCGGCTACAAAATATTTTTGTGTAGTTTCAGAGTAGCTCCAGACCTACTCAGCGCTTGCGATCACTTCAGACTATTTAGTTCCTGTTTTGACGTCACGAACACGCCCTGCGTTCGCCTAGTCACACCTGCATTTTTCCTGGCACGCCTGTGTTTTTTCGTACACTCCCTGAAAACGGTCAGTTGACTCCCTGTAACGCCCTCTTCCTGTCAATCACTCTGCGGCCAGCAGTGCGACTGGAAAGCTTCACTAGACCTTGTGTGAAACTACATCGTTCGTTGTAATAGTACATCGCGTGCGCATTGCGCTGCATATGCATGTGCAGAAGTGCCATTTTTAGCCTGATCGCTGCGCAGCGAACTAATACAGCTAGCGATCAACTCGGAATGACCACCTTTTTCTTGTGTAAACCTCCCAGACTACAAGTGGCACACGTGATCGTATAGATCTTAAGCAAGTGTACTTTACATAAGGATCTATATGTGGATATACTGCAAGCTAAGTGTAGACGGACATTATATATGTACATTAACTGAGCACATTCAGCATCTACATGAACTCCTACAGGAAAGTGTGTTAAGTGTCAAGAGAACAACTAGTTTATATATAACGTTAATTTATGAATTAATGGGGGTAATTCCAAGTTGATCGCAGCAGGATTTTTGTTAGCAGTTGGGCAAAACCATGTGCACTGCAGGGGAGGCAGATATAACATGTGCAGAGAGAGTTAGATTTGGGTGTGGTGTGTTCAATCTGCAATCTAATTTGCAGTGTAAAAATAAAACAGCCAGTATTTACCCTGCACAGAAACAAAATAACCCAGCCAACTCTAACGCTCTCTGCACATGTTATATCTGCCTCCCCTGCAGTGCACATGGTTTTGCCCAACTGCTAACAAAAATCCTGCTGCGATCAACTCAGAATTACCCCCAATGTGCACAAAGGTATTTGTAATTATTATTGAGCCATAAGCACTATTCACATATGCATATGAGAAGGTGTGTCATGCATGACATTTGATTTAATAACCCGGGCATTCACCTTGGATTATATTTTTTGTCACAGTTAAAGGTGAACCCAGGTAGCTACCTTAGAGGTAAAGGTAAGTAATTTTTGAGTTGCATGCAGGTAAACTGTATAGGCCTTGGGGTAGGATTAGAAGATAAAGTGTGACCCATGAATTGTATTTTCTCGTTCTATTACAATTTGTGTAACTTTATATTACTTTATTCAAATTAAATATTATCTTATTTAATTACACACAATAAAGCAGTGCAGTAAAAGTTTATTTAGTACAGTAAGTAGAATAGAACTGTCTGCCGTCCCAAGCCAGCAATATTTATATATAGAAACTAAAATCATCAGTTAAGCTTGGGTGGAGGCACATTACACTAACAGTCTAGTAGTGCATAAAATATTATTTTTACAAGTAACCAAGGGTTACAATATCTATCAATCTATCTATCTATCTATCTATCTATCTATCTATCTATCTATCTATATATATTAGAGATTAGCAGCTGGCACTTTTCGTGTTTTGTGTTTTGGTTTTGGTTCTAATTCAACTTTCGTATTTTGGTTTTGGATCTGGGTGATTTAAAAAAAAACATAAAAACAGCTGAAATCAAAGAATTTGGGGGTAATTTTGATCCTACGGTATTATTAACCTCAATATAATTCATTTCCACTCATTTCCAGTCTAATCTGAACACCTCACACCTCACAATATTGTTTCTAGGCCAAAAGGTTGCACCGAGGTGGCTGTATGACTAAGCTAAGCGACACAAGTGGGCAGCACAAATACCTGGCCCATCTAGGAGTGGCACTGCAGTGTCAGACAGGATGGCACTTAAAAAAGCTAGTTCCCATAAAGCACATGATGCAATTGTCCTTGGGCCCTCCCACCCACCCTTATGTTGTATAAACAGGACATGCACCCTTTAACAAACCCATCATTTCAGCGACAGGGTCTGCCACATGACTGTGGCTGAAATGACTGGTTGGTTTGGGCCCCCACCAAAAACGAAGCAATCAATCTCTCCTTGCACAAACTGGCTCTACTGAGGCAAGATGTCGACCTCATCCTCCGATTCCTCACCCCTTTCACTGTGTACATCCTCCTCACAGAGTATTAATTCGTCCCCACTGGAATCCACCATCACAGGTCACTGTGTACTTTCTGGAGGCAAATGCTGGTAAAGGTCTTCCTAGAGAAATTTTTAATTCCTTTTGATAAACATCATCTTCTCCACATTTAGTGGAAGTAACCTCCTACGCCGATCGCGGACAAGGTTACCGGCTGCACTAAACACTCTTTCAGAGTACACACTGGAGGGGGGGGCAACTTAGGTAAAATAAAGCCAGTTTATGCAAGTGCTTCCAAATTGCCTCTTTTTCCTGCCAGTATACATACGGACTGTCTGACATGCCTACTTGGATGCTGTCACTCATATAATCCTCCACCATTCTTTCAATGGTGACAAAATCATATGCAGTGACAGTAGACATGTCAGTAATCGTTGGCAGGTCCTTCAGTCCGGACTAGATGTCAGCTTTCACTCCTGACTGCCCTGCATCACCGCCAGTGGGTGGGCTAGGAAATCTTATCCTTTTCCTTGCAGCCCCAGTGGCGGGAGAAATTGAAGAATGATCTGCTGATGGGTCACGTTCCGCTTGAGTTAACAATTTACTCACCAGCAGGTCTTTGCACACTTGTGTCTGCTTGAAAGAGAGATACAACATAGGATTTAAACCTAGGATCGAGCACAGTGGCCAAAATGTAGTACTCTGATTTCCACAGATTGACCACCCTTGAATCCTGGTAAAGCGAATGAAGGGCTCCATCCACATTTCCACATACTTTGCGAAATCGCTCCATCTTAGCTCCTCCTTCAATTTCTCCAGCTGCTTCTGCAAAAGCATGATGAGGGGAATGACCTGACTCAAGCTGGCAGTGTCTGAACTTTGCACAAGATGGAAATCATTCTACACTGCGCTTGAGTCAGGTGCATTACCCCTCCTTGACTATATCATAGGTGGATGTATAGGCTTGAATAGCCTTTTGCTGCTCCTCCATCCTCTGAAGCATATAGAGTGTTGAACTCCACCTCGTTACCACCCCTTGCTTCAGATGATGGTGGGCAGGTTCAGGTGTGTTTGCTGGCGCTCCAGTCTTCGGGAACGTGGTGGCTGAATGCCGAAAGTGGCCAGCAATTTTTTTGACCACCGACAGCATCTCCTGCACACCCGTCATTTATTAAAATATTCTGCACCACCAAATTAATTGTATGTGCAAAACATGGGACGTGCTGGAATTGCCCAGATGTAATGCACGCACAATATTGATGGCGTTGTCCAATATAACAAATTCTCAGGAGAGTCCAATTGGGGTAAGCCATTCTACAATGATGTTCCTCATTTTCTGTAAGAGTTTGTCAGTTGTGTGCCTCTCATGGAAAGCGGTGATAAATAGCGTAGCCTGCCTAGGAACGAGTTGGCGTTTGCGAGATGCTGCTACTGGTGCCGCTGCTGTTGTTGCTGCGGGAGGCCATACATCTACCCTGTGGGCTGTTACAGTCATATAGTCCTTAGTCTGCCCTGTTCCACTTGTCCACATGTACGTGGTTAAGTGGACACTGGATACAACCACATTTTGTAGGACACTGGTGACTCTTTTTCTAACATCTGTGTACATTCTCGGTATCGCCTGCCTAGAGAAGTGGAACCTAGATGGGATTTGATACCGGGGACACAGTACCTCAAACAATTCTCTAAGTCCCACTGAACTAATGGCGGATACCGGACGCACGTCTAACACCAACATAGCTGTCAAGGCCTCAGTTATCTGCTTTGCAAAAGGATGACTGCTGTCATATTTCATTTTCCTCACAAAGGACTGTTGGGCAGTCAATTGCTTACTGGAAGTAGTACAAGTGGTCTTCCGACTTCCCCTATGGGATGACAATCGAATCCCAGCAGCAACAACAGCAGCGGCAGCAACAGCAGGCGTACCACTCAAGGATCCTACGGGGGAAAACAGGTTAGGAGAGGACTCCTCATTCTTGACAGTGACATGGCCTGCAGGACTACTGACGTTCCTGACTGAGGAGGAGGTTGACATTGAGGGAGTTGGTGGTGTGGCTTGCAGGAGCTTAGGTACAAGAGGAAGAAGGGATTTAAGTGTCAGTGGACTGCATACACTCTTACCCATAGTTTCACATCTTGACATTGACTTCTGATGAATGTGCTGCAGGTGACGTATAAGGGCGGATGTTCCTAGTTGGTTAACGTCCTTACCCCTACTTATTACAGATTGACAGAGGCAACAGATGGCTTGACACCTGTTGTCCGGATTTGTGGAAAAATAATTCCACACCGAAGAGATGGCTTTTTTGGTAGTTTGCCCAGGCATCACAATGGGCGTATTCATCCCATGGACAACAGGTGTCTCCCCCGGTGCCTGACTTAAACAAACCACATCACCATCAGAATCCTCATCATCAACTCCTCCTCAGTGCCAGCAACACCCATATCCTCATCCTGGTGTACTTCAACAGTGACATCTTCAATTTCAATATCAGGAACTGGACTGTGGGTGCTCCTTCCAGCACTTGCAGGGGGCGTGCAAATGGTGAAAGGAGCCATCTCTTCCCGTCCAGTGTTGGGAAGGTAAGGCATCGCAACTGCCAACACACTTGGACTCTCCTTGGGGATTTGTTATACCATCTCAGAATGCACAGTTATTTTCTGTGCTCTTTCCAGCTTAACTCTTTTAATTTTTCTAGCGGGAGGATGAGGGCTTCCATCATCATGTGAAGCTGAACCACTAGCCATGAACATAGGCCAGGGCCTCAGCCGTTCCTTGCCACTCCGTGTCGTAAATGGCATATTGGCAAGTTTATTTTTCTCCTCAGACCATTTAAAAAAAAAAAAATTTTACTGAACTTTAGCTTTTTGGATTTTACATGCCCTCTACTATCACATTGGGCATCGGCCTTGGCAGACGATGTTGATGGCATTTCATCATCTATGTCATGGCTAGTAGCAGCAGCTTCAGCACTAGGAGGAAGTGGTTCTTGATCTTTCCCTATTTTATCCTCAAAATTTTTGTTCTCCATTATTTTTCTGAAGTTATATAAGACAATATGCGGCACAGGAATGACTGGAATTACTGATTGCCAGGACACTACCACTGGTCTGATGCAGCACAACACAGCAACACTGTAAGGGACTTGTTGTTATTATTATACGGCAGCAGTGGACATATAGCAGCAGCGTATACCACTGTGACTTCCTCGTCACTGGAATGACTGATGGACAGGACACTACCACTGGTCTGATGCAGCACAACACAACAACACTGTAACCGACTTGTGGTTGTTGTTGTTGTTGTTGTTATAATTATTATTATAATACTGTAGCAGTGGCCATATAGCAGCAGCGTATATCGTCACTGGAATGACTGATGGACAGGACACTACTACTGGTCCGATGCAGCACAACACAACAACACTGTAAGGGACTTGTGGTTGTTGTTGTTGTTATTATTATTATTATTATTATAATACTGTTTTAGTCCATATAGCAGCAGCGTATATCGTCACTGTAATGACTGATGGACAGGACACCACCACTGGTCGGATGCAGCACAACACAACACCACTTTATACAGCTTCACTGGATATATGGCAGCTGAGGACACCAACACTGTGACTGACTGGACTGATGCAGCACAATACACTGACTACACTGGACTGGACAGCACAAGACAGCACCACTTTATACAGGTACACTGGATATATGTCAGCAGAGGACACCAACACTGTGACTGGCTGGACTGATGCAGCACAATACACTGACTACACTGGACAGCACAACACAGCACAAGACTCGCCACCCCACTTTCCCACCCCCACACAGACACTGAACACTGAGGACACGTCCTCTCAATACACTCCGAGACTGGAGTGAAAATGGCCGTGACGCTCGGCTCCTTATATGGAATCCAAATCCCGCGAGAATCCGTCAGCGGCATGATGACGTCTTGCCGCGTTCAGGTTTCCGAGTCAGGCGGGAAAACTCGAGCCTGGCTCAGAACCGAACTCATAAGGCAAAGTCCGATACGGTTTGTTCTCATAGAACCAAACCCACTCACCTCTAATATATATATATATATATAAATTTGTTTAAATTGCGCACTCACCAATTAATGAATAAAAAGTTCTTTATTGATAGGCAAATACTCACAAAAACTACATAGCAAAAGGCACATATGTGTAAAGTCGACGTTTCGGTCCACTAAGGACTATCTTCAGGACAAGCAACAGAACATCCTTAAGGCAGCTCAGCAAGAAGCAGAATTTTTTATTCATTAATTGGTGAGTGCGCAATTTAAACAAAAAATTTTAGACGTGGATTTAGAATCTATATCGGAGCACCCCGCTGTTGGACCCCTTGTTGTATGGAGTGCGGACATTGTATTCTATATATATATATATATATATATATATATACACTGCTCAAAAAAATAAAGGGAACACTAAAATAACACATCCTAGATCTGAATGAATGAAATATTCTTATTAAATACTTTGTTCTTTACGTAGTTGATTGTGCTGACAACAAAATCTCACAAAAATTAACAATGGAAATCAAATTTATTAACCCATGGAGGTCTGGATTTGGAGTCACCCTCAAAATTAAAGTGGAAAAACACACTACAGGCTGATCCAGCTTTGATGTAATGTCCTTAAAACAAGTCAAAATGAGGCTCAGTAGTGTGTGTGGCCTCCACGTGCCTGTATGACCTCCCTACAACCCACACAAGTGGCTCAGGTAGTGCAGCTCATCCAGGATGGCACATCAAAGCGAGCTGTGGCAAGAAGGTTTGCTGTGTCTGTCAGCGTAGTGTCCAGAGCATGGAGGCGCTACCAGGAGACAGGCCAGTACATCAGGAGACGTGGAGGAGGCCGTAGGAGGGCAACAATCCAGCAGCAGGACCGCTACCTCCACCTTTGTGCAAGGAGGAACAGGAGGAGCACTGCCAGAGCCCTGCAAAGTGACCTCCAGCAAGCCACAAATGTGCATGTGTCTACTCAAACGATCAGAAACAGACTCCATGAGGGTGGTATGAGGGCCCAACGCCCACAAGTGGGGGTTTTGCTTACAGCCCAACACCGTGCAGGATGTTTGGCATTTGCCAGAGAACACCAAGATTGGCAAATTTGCCACTGGCACCCTGTGCTCTTCACAGATGAAAGCAGGTTCTCACTGAGCACTGTGACAGACGTGACAGAGTCTGGAGACGCCAAGGAGAACGTTCTGCTGCCTGCAACATCCTCCAGCATGACCGGTTTGGCAGTGGGTCAGTAATTGTGTGGGGTGGCATTTCTTTGGGGGGCCGCACAGCCCTCCATGTGCTCACCAGAGGTAGCCTGACTGCCATTAGGTACCGAGATAAGATCCTCAGACCCCTTGTGAGACCATATGCTGGTGCGGTTGGCCCTGGGTTCCTCCTAATGCAAGACAATGCTAGACCTCATGTGGCTGGAGTGTGTCAGCAGTTCCTGCAAGATGAAGGCATTGATGCTATGGACTGGCCCGCCCGTTCCCCAGACCTGAATCCAATTGAGCACATCTGGGACATCATGTCTCGCTCCATCCACCAATGCCACATTGCACCACAGACTGTCCAGGAGTTGGCGGATGCTTTAGTCCAGGTCTGGGAGGAGAACCCTCAGGAGACCATCCGCCACCTCATCAGGAGCAATCCCAGGCGTTGTAGGGAGGTCATACAGGCACGAGGAGGCCACAGACACTACTGAGCCTCATTTTGACTTGTTTTAAGGACATTACATCAAAGTTGGATCAGCCTGTAGTGTGTTTTTCCACATCCAGACCTCCATGGGTTAATAAATTTGATTTACATTGATAATTTTTGTGTGATTTTGTTGTCAGCACATTCAGCTATGTAAAGAACAAAGTATTTAATAAGAATATTTCATTCATTCAGATCTAGGATGTGTTATTTTAGTGTTCCCTTTATTTTTTGAGCAGTGTATATATATATATATATATATATATATATATATATATACACTGCTCAAAAAGATAAGGGGAACACTTAAACAACACAATGTAACTCCAAGTCAATCACACTTCTCTGAAATCAAACTGTCCACTTAGGAAGCAACACTGATTGACAATCAATTTCACATGCTGTTGTGCAAATGGAATAGACAACAGGTGGAAATTACAGGCAATTAGCAAGATACCTCCAATAAAGGAGTTGTTCTGCAGGTGGTGACCACAGACCACTTCTCAGCTCCTATGCTTCCTGGCTGGTGTTTTGGTCACTTTTGAAAGCTGGCGGTGCTTTCACTCTAGAGGTAGCATGAGACGGAGTGTACAACCCACACAAGTGGCTCAGGTAGTGCAGCTCATCCAGGATGGCACATCAATGCGAGCTGTGGCAAGAAGGTTTGCTGTGTCTGTCAGCGTAGTGTCCAGAGCATGGAGGCGCTACCAGGAGACAGGCCAGTAAATCAGGAGACATGGAAGAGGCCATAGGAGGGCAACAACCCAGCATCGGGACCCCTACCTCCGCCTTTGTGCAAGGAGGAACAGGAGGAGCACTGCCAGAGCCCTGCAAAATGACTTCCAGCAAGCTACAAATGTGCATATGTCTACTGAAACGATCAGAAACAGACTCCATGAGGGAGGTATGAGGGCCCGACGTCCACAGGTGGAGGTTGTGCTTACAGCCCAACACCGTGCAGGATGTTTGGAATTTGCCAGAGAACACAAAGATTGGCAAATTCGCCACTGGTGCCCTGTGATCTTCACAGATGAAAGCAGGTTCTCACTGAGCACATGTGACAGACGTGACAGAGTCTGGAGACACCAAGGAGAACGTTCTGCTGCCTGCAACATCCTCCAGCATGACCGGTTTGGCAGTGGGTCAGTAATTGTGTGGGGTGGCATTTATTTGGGGTGACGCACAGCCCTCCATGTGCTCACCAGAGGTAGCCTGACTGCCATTTGGTACTGAAATGAGATCCTCAAACCCCTTGTAAGACCATATGCTGGTGTGGTTGGCCCTGGGTTCCTCCTAATGCTAGACAATGCTAGACCTCATGTGGCTGGAGTGTGTCAGCAGTTCCTGCAAGACGAAGGCATTGATGCTATGGACTGGCCCGCTCGTTCCCCAGACCTGAATCCAATTGAGCACATCTGGGACATCATGTCTCGCCCCATCCACCAACGCCACGTTGCACCACAGACTGTCCAGGAGTTGGCGGATGCTTTTTTCCAGGTCTGGGAGGAGATCCCTCAGGAGACCATCCGCCACCTCATCAGGAGCATGCCCAGGCATTGTAGGGAGGTCATACAGGCACGTGGAGGCCACACACACTACTGAGCCTCATTTTGACTTGTTTTAAGGACATTACATCAAAGTTGGATCAGCCTGTAGTGTGTTTTTCCACTTTAATTTTGAGTGTGACTCCAAATCCAGACCGGTTAATAAATTTGATTTCCATTGATAATTTTTGTGTGATTTTGTTGTCAGCACATTCAACTATGTAAAGAACAAAGTATTTAATAAGAATATTTCATTCATTCAGATCTAGGGTGTGTTATTTTAGTGTTCTCTTTATTTTTTTGAGCAGTGTGTATATATATATATATATATATATATATACTAGTGATGTGCACCGGACATTTTTCGGGTTTTGTGTTTTGGTTTTGGATTCGGTTCCGAGGCCGTGTTTTGGACTCGGACGCGTTTTGACAAAACCTCCCTGAAAATATTTTGTCGGATTCGGGTGTGTTTTGGATTCTGGTGTTTTTTTTACAAAAAACCCTCAAAAACAGCTTAAATCATAGAATTTGGTGGTCATTTTAATCCCATAGTATTATTAACCTCAATAACCATAATTTCCACTCATTTCCAGTCTATTCTAAACACCTCACACCTCACAATATTATTTTTAGTCCTAAAATTTGCACCGAGGTCGCTGGATGACTAAGCTAAGCGACCCAAGTGGCCGACACAAACACCTGGCCCATCTAGGAGTGGCACTGCAGTGTCAGACAGGATGGCACTTCAAAAAATAGTCCCCAAACAGCACATGATGCAAAGAAAAAAAGAGGTGCACCAAGGTCGCTGGATGGCTCAGCTAAGCGACCCAAGTGGCCGACACAAACACCTGGCCCATCTAGGAGTGGCACTGCAGTGTCAGACAGGATGGCACTTCAAAAAATAGTCCCCAAACAGCACATGATGCAAAGAAAAAAAGAGGTGCATCAAAGTCGCTGTATGGCTAAGCTAAGCGACCCAAGTGGCCGACACAAACATCTGGCCCATCTAGGAGTGGCACTGCAGTTTCAGACAGGATGGCACTTCAAAAAAATAGTCCCCAAACAGCACATGATGCAAAGAAAAAAAGAGGTGCAATAAGTGGGCGACACAAACACCTGGCCCATCTAGGAGTGGCACTGCAGTGTCAGACAGGATGGCACTTCAAAAAAATAGTCCCCAAACAGCACATGATGCAAAGAAAAAAAGAGGTGCAATGAGGTAGCTGTGTGACTAAGCTAAGCGACCCAAGTGGCCGATACAAACACCTGGCCCATCTAGGAGTGGCAATGCACTGTCCTCCTACTATATATACTGCGCACAACAACTAAAATGCACCACAGGTATGGATAGATAGTATACTTGACGACACAGAGGTAGGTAGAGCAGTGGCCTACTGTTACCGTACTGCTATGTATTATATACTGGTGGTCAGCAAAATAATGCACTGTCCTCCTACTATAGATACTGCGCACAACAACTAAAATGCACCACAGGTATGGATGGATACTAGTATACTTGGGTTCACTACGATATGCCGGCGGTCGGGCTCCCGGTGACCAGCATACCGGCGCCGGGAGCCCGACCGCCGGCTTACCGACAGTGTGGCGAGCGCAAATGATCCGCTTGCGGGCTCGCTACGCACGCCACACTATTTTATTCTCCCTCCAGGGGGGTCGTGGACCCCCACGAGGGAGAATAAGTGTCGGTATGCCGGCTGTCGGGATCCCGGCGCCGGTATACTGTGCGCCGGGATCCCGTCAGTCGGCATACAGAAGACCACAGGGGTAGGTAGAGCAGTGGCCTACTGTACCATACTGCTATATACTATATACCGGTGGTCCGCAAAATTATGCACTGTCCTCCTATATATACTGCGCAAAACTTAAATGCACCACAGGTATGGATGGATAGTATACTTGACGACACAGAGGTAGGTAGAGCAGTGGCCTACTGTACCGTACTGCTATATATTATATACTGGTGGTCAGCAAAATTATGCACTGTCCTCCTACTATATATACTGCGCACAACAACTAAAATGCACCACAGGTATGGATGGATAGTATACATGACGATACAGAGGTAGGTAGAGCAGTGGCCTACTGTACCGTACTGCTATATATTATATACTGGTGGTCAGCAAAAATATGCACTGTCCTCCTACTATATATACTGCGCAAAACTTAAATGCACCACAGGTATGGATGGATAGTATACTTGACGACACAGAGGTAGGTAGAGCAGTGGACTACTGTACCGTACTGCTATATATTATATACTGGTGGTCAGCAAAATTATGCACTGCCCTCCTACTATATATACTGCGCACAACAACTAAAATGCACCACAGGTATGGATGGATAGTATACTTGACGACACAGAGGTAGGTAGAGCAGTGGCCTACTGTACCGTACTGCTATATATTATATACTGGTGGTCAGCAAAAATATGCACTGTCCTCCTACTATATATACTGCGCAAAACTTAAATGCACCACAGGTATGGATGGATAGTATACTTGACGACACAGAGGTAGGTAGAGCAGTGGACTACTGTACCGTACTAATATAATACTGGTGGTCACTGGTCAGCAAAATTCTGCACTGTCCTCCTACTATATACTACAATGCAGCACAGATATGGAGCGTTTTTCAGGCAGAGAACGTAGATATTTTCAGCACACTGAGCACAGATATTTGCAAGCACACTGAGCACAGATATTTGCAGCACACTGAGCACAGATATTTGCAGCACACTGAACACAACTGAGAGAACGCTGCACACATCCTCTCCCTATCATCTCCAATGCACGAGTGAAAATGGCGGCGACGCGCGGATCCTTATATAGAATACGAATCTCGCGAGAATCCGACAGCAGGATGATGACATTTGGGCGCGCTCGGGTTAACCGAGCAAGGCGGGAGGATCCGAGTCTGCCTCGGAACTGTGTAAAATGGGTGAAGTTCGGGGGGGGGTTCGGATTCCGAGGAACCGAACCCGCTCATCACTAATATATACAGTATATATAATTTTTTTTCTATTTATCATCTAAAACCATGAAAATAGATTGTTGCAGAATGTTCTAGGTAAAAGATAAGACTGGCTACAAAAATTTAGGCACAGAGCACTACAAAAGCTTAGAAAACCCTTGTACTGCGCTAACCCAGTAAAATAGCATATAAAACATGTTGCAGAAGCAGACTACAACTAGCTGGAGCTATCTGCATCCTCTCTATGGCAAAGTGGCTATGTTGACCACAGGAGGGGAGTGGGCAAGCCCCGTGCCCCCCTTGCCCAGCCCCAGCAGCCACTCATCTGCATATTAGCCATCTTGATCATCAGCAACTACTTCTTGCTGGCTGCTCCTGAATGTGTGCTGGGGAACTTTCTGGATAGATCATCTGACTGCATCAAGCCACACCCCCTCAGTGAGGCAGAACTGATAGCTGCTCCCTTTGTGCTGTATTTTGCAGTATAATTGGCCACATTGCGGCCCCACCCCTAGATCAAGGCAATGTCTGATTATCAGAGGGGAGGCTGAGCTCACAGCTGCCTCACCGCTGCCCTCTCCTTGACACTCCCTGTATTCCCAGCTCACAGCTGCCTCACCTCTGTTCTCTCCCTGACTTTCCCTGTATTCCCACCTCACAGCTGCCTCACCTCTGATATCTCCCTGACAATCCTTGTATTCCCAGCTCACAGCTGCCTCACCTTGGCTCTCTCCCTGACACTCCTTGTATTCCCAGTTCACAGCTGTCTCACCGCTGCGCTCTCCCTGACACTCCCTGTATTCCCAGCTCACAGCTGCCTCACCGCTGCTCTCTCCCTGACACACCCTGTATAACCAGCTCACAGCTGCCTCACCTCTGCTCTCACCCTGACACTCTCTGTATTCCCAGCTCACAGCTGCCTCACCTCTGTTCTCTCCCTGACACTCCCTGTATTCCTGCTCACAGCTGCCTGACCTCTGATCTCTCCCTGACAGTCCCTGTATTCCCAGCTCACAGCTGCCTCACCTTTCCTCACCTCGGCTCTCTCCCTAACACTCCCTATATTCCGAGCTCACAGCTGCCTCACCTCTGCTCTCTCCCTGACACTCCCTGTAGTCCCAGCTCACAGCTTCCTCTCCTCTGCTCTCTCCCTGACACTCCCTGTGTTCCCAGCTCACAGCTGCCTCACGTCGGCTCTCTCCCTGTATTCTCAGCTCACAGCTGCCTCACCTCTGCTCTCTCCCTGACACTCCCTGTATTCCCAGTTCACAGCTGCCTCACCTCGGCTCTCTCCCTGACACTCCCTGTATTCCCAGCTCACAACTGCCTCACCGCTGCTCTCTCTCTGACACTCCCTGCATTCCTATCTCACCGCTGCTTTCTCCCTGACACTCCCTGTATTCCCAGCTCACAGCTGCCTCACCTCTGCTCTCTCCCTGACACTCCCTGTATTCCCAGCTCACAGCTGCCTCACCTCTGCTCTCTCCCTGACACTCCCTGTAGTCCCAGCTCACAGCTGCCTCACCTCTGCTCTCTCCCTGACACTCCCTGTAGTCCCAGCTCACAGCTTCCTCTCCTCTGCTCTCTCCCTGACACTCCCTGTATTCCCAGCTCACAGCTGCCTCACCTCTGCTCTCTCCCTGACACTCCCTGTAGTCCCAGCTCACAGCTGCCTCACCTCTGCTCTCTCCCTGACACTCCCTGTAGTCCCAGCTCACAGCTTCCTCTCCTCTGCTCTCTCCCTGACACTCCCTGTGTTACCAGCTCACAGCTGCCTCACCTCGGCTCTCTCCCTGTATTCCCAGCTCACAGCTGCCTCACCTCTGCTCTCTTCCTGACACTCCCTGTATTCCCAGCTCACAGCTGCCTCACCTCTGCTCTCTTCCTGACACTCCCTGTATTCCCAGCTCACAGCTGCTCTCTCCTTGACACTCCCTGTATTCCCAGCTCACAGCTGCCTCACCTCTGCTCTCTCTCTCTCTCTCTCTCTCTGACACTCCCTGTATTCCCAGCTCACCGCTGCTCTCTCCCTGACACTCCCTGTATTCCCAGCTCACAGCTGCCTCACCTCTGCTCTCTCCCTGGCACTCCCTGTATTCCCAGCTCACCGCTGCTCTCTCCCTGACACTCCCTGTATTCCCAGCTCACAGCTGCCTCACCTCTGCTCTCTCCCTGACACTCCCTGTATTCCTAGCTCAAAGCTGCCTCATTTCTGCTCTCTCCCTGACAATCCCTGTATTCCCAGCTTCCTCACCTTGGCTTTCTCCCTGGCACTCCCTGTATTCCCAGCTCACCGCTGCTCTCTCCCTGACACTCCCTGTATTCCTAGCTCACAGCTGCCTCACCTCTGCTCTCTCCCTGACACTCCCTGTATTCCTAGCTCAAAGCTGCCTCATTTCTGCTCTCTCCCTGACAATCCCTGTATTCCCAGCTCACAGCTGCCTCACTTATGCTTTCTCCCTGGCACTCCCTGTATTCCCAGCTCACAGCTGCCTCACCTCTGCTCTCTCCCTGACACTCCCTGTATTCCCAGCTCACAGCTGCCTCACCTCTGCTCTCTCCCTGACACTCCCTGTAGTCCCAGCTCACAGCTGCCTCACCTCTGCTCTCTCCCTGACACTCCCTGTAGTCCCAGCTCACAGCTTCCTCTCCTCTGCTCTCTCCCTGACACTCCCTGTGTTACCAGCTCACAGCTGCCTCACCTCGGCTCTCTCCCTGTATTCCCAGCTCACAGCTGCCTCACCTCTGCTCTCTTCCTGACACTCCCTGTATTCCCAGCTCACAGCTGCCTCACCTCTGCTCTCTTCCTGACACTCCCTGTATTCCCAGCTCACAGCTGCTCTCTCCTTGACACTCCCTGTATTCCCAGCTCACAGCTGCCTCACCTCTGCTCTCTCTCTCTCTCTCTCTCTCTGACACTCCCTGTATTCCCAGCTCACCGCTGCTCTCTACCTGACACTCCCTGTATTCCCAGCTCACAGCTGCCTCACCTCTGCTCTCTCCCTGGCACTCCCTGTATTCCCAGCTCACCGCTGCTCTCTCCCTGACACTCCCTGTATTCCCAGCTCACAGCTGCCTCACCTCTGCTCTCTCCCTGACACTCCCTGTATTCCTAGCTCAAAGCTGCCTCATTTCTGCTCTCTCCCTGACAATCCCTGTATTCCCAGCTCACAGCGTCCTCACCTTGGCTTTCTCCCTGGCACTCCCTGTATTCCCAGCTCACCGCTGCTCTCTCCCTGACACTCCCTGTATTCCTAGCTCACAGCTGCCTCACCTCTGCTCTCTCCCTGACACTCCCTGTATTCCTAGCTCAAAGCTGCCTCATTTCTGCTCTCTCCCTGACAATCCCTGTATTCCCAGCTCACAGCTGCCTCACTTATGCTTTCTCCCTGGCACTCCCTGTATTCCCAGCTCACAGCTGCCTCACCTCTGCTCTCTCCCTGACACTCCCTGTAGTCCCAGCTCACAGCTTCCTCTCCTCTGCTCTCTCCCTGACACTCCCTGTGTTACCAGCTCACAGCTGCCTCACCTCGGCTCTCTCCCTGTATTCCCAGCTCACAGCTGCCTCACCTCTGCTCTCTTCCTGACACTCCCTGTATTCCCAGCTCACAGCTGCCTCACCTCTGCTCTCTTCCTGACACTCCCTGTATTCCCAGCTCACAGCTGCTCTCTCCTTGACACTCCCTGTATTCCCAGCTCACAGCTGCCTCACCTCTGCTCTCTCTCTCTCTCTCTCTCTGACACTCCCTGTATTCCCAGCTCACCGCTGCTCTCTACCTGACACTCCCTGTATTCCCAGCTCACAGCTGCCTCACCTCTGCTCTCTCCCTGGCACTCCCTGTATTCCCAGCTCACCGCTGCTCTCTCCCTGACACTCCCTGTATTCCCAGCTCACAGCTGCCTCACCTCTGCTCTCTCCCTGACACTCCCTGTATTCCTAGCTCAAAGCTGCCTCATTTCTGCTCTCTCCCTGACAATCCCTGTATTCCCAGCTCACAGCGTCCTCACCTTGGCTTTCTCCCTGGCACTCCCTGTATTCCCAGCTCACCGCTGCTCTCTCCCTGACACTCCCTGTATTCCTAGCTCACAGCTGCCTCACCTCTGCTCTCTCCCTGACACTCCCTGTATTCCTAGCTCAAAGCTGCCTCATTTCTGCTCTCTCCCTGACAATCCCTGTATTCCCAGCTCACAGCTGCCTCACTTATGCTTTCTCCCTGGCACTCCCTGTATTCCCAGCTCACAGCTGCCTCACCTCTGCTCTCTCCCTGACACTCCCTGTATTCCCAGCTCACAGCTGCCTCACCTTTCCTCACCTCTGCTGTCTCCCTGACACTCCCTGTATTCCCAGCTCAGAGTTGCCACACCTCTGCTCTCTCTGTGGTACACTGGTAAGTACAGTTCACGGTGTGTGGGGTACTCACTAAACTTCCTTGATCTTCCTGGCACTTCTGATGAGTCACCTGGAGGATGGTTTCTGCTGCAGATTTGCTAGATTATAACAGGGTATTAAGACATGGACCAAGGTTGTGCAATGACACTTCTGGCCTCACTGAAGCCAGTTTATTTGCATAGGAAAGAGGTAAATTAGGTGAGAGAATACTATCCATATGACAGGTCCACGACAATCAAATGTAATACTTTTATATAGAAGATCTGAGTACCATGATAATCCTTCCCAACAGTTCTGCCAATAATGTCTGTAACTCTATAATACTTATAATAACGTTATATATATATATATATATATATATATATATATATCACTTGAACTACTGGTGGTTAATAACACATGTCACTCAGAAAACACCAGATACCATAGCACATATCGCAATGTAAATACTGCACTCTATGGTCACGTGTAGCTTCCCAACCTAATAGTGCATCAACCATACAGTTTATAAGTGTCTTTTAGTATAACACTGAAGTAGTTCTCTGTATCAATGTTCCTGGGACAGAGGCCCTCATTCTGAGTTGATCGCTCGCTGCCGATTTTCGCAGTGCAGCGATCAGGTGAAAAAACAGCATTTAAGCGTATGAGCATGGTACGCAGCGTGCATGCGCTAAGTACTTTCACACAAAACTTTGTAGTTTTACACAAGCTCGAGCGATGCTTTTCAGTCGCTCAAGTGTTCGTTGTTTGATTGACAGGAAGTGAGTGTTTCTGGGTGGCAACTCAGCGTTTTCAGGGAGTGTGCTAAAAAATGCAGGCGTGCCAGGTAAAAACGCAGGAGTGGCTGGAGAAACGGGGGAGTGGCTGGATGAACGCAGGGCGTGTTTGTGACGTCAAACCAAGAACTAAACAGACTGCAGTTATCGCAAGGTAGGAGTAAGTCTTGAGCCACTCTGAAACTGCATGAAATTTTTTAGTTGCAGAAGTGCTAACCTTTTGATCGCACTTCTGCTAAGCTAAGATACACTCCCAGAGGGCGGCGGCCTTGCGTGTGCACTGCTGCTAAAAGCAGCTAGCGAGCGATCAACTCAGAATGAGGGCCAGAGTTCCATTATATTCAGGGTACAATAAGTCTCCCAATGTATGGCAAAGTGGCTGAAATAGGGATATATATGCATATATATAAAACCCCACAGTATAAAGTTAATTATGAAAATGAACACAGTGACAGGCGTGATCCTGGGCAATAATAACATCCTTTTCTTCCCAAACTGGTAAGCGCTTCTCCATAAATTAGTGTGAATCTCCTTTCAATTTGGAAACAAACTGATTGTCCCACAACTGTCCCAAACACTCCCTGTGAATGGTTTGAACAGGGCCCCAGGCTTATACTATATGGTGTAGGAAGGTACTCACTTTGGGGGTAATTCAGACCTGATCGTTCGCTAGCTGTTTTTTGCAGTGCTGCATTCACATAGTCGCCACCCACTGGGGAGTGTATTTTAGCTGTGCAAGTGTGCGATCGCATGTGCAGCCGAGCGATACAAAAAGATTTTGTGCAGTTTCTGAGTAGCCCAGGACTTACTCAGCTGCTGCGATCACTTCAGCCTGCCCGGGACCGGAATTAATGTCATACACCCGCCCTGCAAATGCTTGGGAACACCTGCGTTTTTCCAACCACTCCCAGGAAAGGGTCAGTTGACACCCATAAACATCCGCTTCCTGTCAATCTCCTTGCGATCGCCCGTGCGAATGGATTCTTCGCACAAACCCATCGCAGACCAACAAACCGCTTTGTACCTGTGCGACGCGCCTGCACATTGCGGTGCATACGCATGCGCAGTTCTGACCTGATCATAGTGCTGCAAAAAACGCTAGCAAGCGATCAGGTCTGAATTACCCCCTTAGTCTCAGTGCATGCAGTGGTTGCTCAGGTCTCTCACACACTGCTGCATCTACTGTAGCTGCGGGATATCTCTCTGTGCAGAGGGCCTAACACTCTGCTCCAGCTGTTAGTAACAGACTGATACAGGGGTTTCCCCTGTTTCCTGCTCCGTACCTCTGGGGCTGCTCTCCTCTGGTCACGTTGACACTGCTGCTAGCAATGGCAGTGGGGCATGTAGTCCTCAGGCTGACATCACCCTTCTCCAGGCACACTGTCCCCTCCGTTCCACCACCGGTTACCGCTGTCACTCCGCACTCTATCACCTCTCCTTGGATCACGCTGCCATGCACTTTAGGACACAGGACCTTGCTCTGTAATCCCACTCCATCTGAGGCTGTAATCCCACTCCATCTGAGGCTGTAATCACACTCTGAGGCTGTAATCCCACTCCATCTGAGGCTGTAATCACACTCTGAGGCTGTAATCACACTCTGTCTGAGGCTGCAATCACACTCTGAGGCTGCCTCCATTCTGGCTCCACATGCATCACCAGTACTGGCTTCTGTGTTCCTGTCAGCAGCACACGTGGGTTCTCTCTGAGTCTGCAAGCATGAGCAGGGGTATACATCAACTCCCTCTATCCGGCCCAAAATTCCACATCTAGGGTTCCCACCTGTGCTGTGTTATGTACTGCCCGACCCAGCACTTCTCAAGCAGACATGCTGTGACTTGTAGTTCCACAAATTCTGGGGTACTACATCTCCCTGCCACTCCCTGTATTCCCAGCACATAGCTGCATCACCTCTGCTCTCCCCCTGACAGTCTCTGTATTTCCACCGGAGCGCTGCTAATGTGGTGAATTTAACTTTAAAAATTATTAGAATAATACAAAACGAGATTTATGGTAAGAATTTACCGTGGTTAAATCTCTTTCTGCGAGGTACACTGGGCTTCACAGGTAATGACATTGGGGTGTAGAGTAGGATCTTGATCCGAGGCACCAACAGGCTCAAAGCTTTGACTGTTCCCAGAATCAGGGCCGGCGCTACCATTAGGCAGCTTTAGACAGCTGCCTAAGGGCGGTAGCTCTTAAAGGGCGGCGCTGAGTTAAACTAAAAAAAAGTGAAACAAAAAAAAAAATGAGGGAAGTGACTGTGTCGCTCACTTACCCCCGCCCTCCCGACCCGGTGACCGGATAAAGATCTGCTCCCTCCGCCGGGTCAACCAAGCAACAGAGACCACGGCACGGAGCTGCTGGAGCCCGAGGAGGAGGCCGGGGGCGGGACCTTCACACGGCCAACTCACTGACTCACTGTAATAGCCCAGCAGAGGGAAAAGGTGAGCAGCATTGCAGGGAACAGTACAGGCGGCGGGTAATGACAGCGCCGCACCGTAAATCCGTACATGGCTCCCTGGCAACGACCGGCATCTGCCCCTGTGTGCTCCGTGTGCAGCGAGTAGTGAGCCGCATCCTCCCACACAGTGACCGCTGTGTGGGACTGTTATCCCCGCCAGTCCTGCCACCGATGCCGTAGTCATGCAGGGGGGCCTCTACGTGGCTGGGGGAATGAGGTTAGGCTTCTTTGTGACACTGCATCGCCCTACCCTGCGTTGATTGAGATGATATATATATATATATATATATATATATATGTATGAATATATATATATATATATATATATTTTACACATATATGTATGTATATTTATTTACACATATATGTGTGCGTGTGTGTGTGTGTGTGTGTGTGTGTGTGTGTGTGTGTGTGTGTATATATATCCATCCAGTAAATACCGGCACTCACAAACAAACATACAGCTTCCTCCGGTGCATGTCGATATCAAAGATAAATGTCCAGCAGTAACAGCACACAGAGATTTTTTCAGCAGATACAAGTGTATTTAGAATAATTGACGTTTCGGAGCAACACGCTCCGTCCTCAGAATAAACACTACAATACAGAAAAGACAAACTTACCCCCTTATGTAGAGACCCACCGCACCGTGAAGCCGTCCCAGCACTTCCGCCACCGCGTCCCGTCTCCTCATGCTGAAGGCACCACGTCATATCCGGGAGCCAGCTGAGTGGTTGCCTAGGAAACAACCGCATGCGTTCCAACTCAAACCAGCGTCACAGACCATCACTGACGGGCTAACAATACTTGTATGAGGGAGGGATCTGCCGGGGGAAAGGAAGAGAGGGAACGGTACATGTATTAAAACAAAGATAAAAGCAAGATAAAGCACCATTAACCTTACATGGAAGGAAAAGTACATGCATAAAAAATCATCACAAGTATATGAAACCAGACACATTAAACCTGACAGACCTATATAAAGGAAAAAATACAACAACATCAGGGGTTGGATATAGTTTACACAAGTGTGTTCCAGTTGATCTTCTCATTGAGACCACCAGGTGAGGTGGTACCCAACCTGGTGATCCACCGGGCTTCTTTAATTAATAATGTTTTAGCCCTATCCCCTCCCCTAAGTGTCACAGGGACATGATCAATAATAAAGTAATGGAGAGATTCTAAGGGATGGCCTGCCTTTTTAAAATGTTTAGCCACAGGTTGGTCAACCAGTTTCCCCTCCAGGGTCAACTTTATTGCCGATCTGTGGGCAGCCATCCGTTCCGAAAGTTTCCGGATGGTTTGCCCAACATAAAACAAGCCACATGGACAAACGATGATGTATACGACATAGGTAGTGGAACAAGTAAGAACAAACCTAATATCATATTTCTTCTGACAATGAGGGTGTTGGAAAGCTTTACAGTTAAACATAAACTGGCAGGTGGCACAGCCACTACACCGATAGCATCCAGGAGCTTTGTAATGTACATTGGGGATCTTGGGGACTCCCATACCCGTAATGTCGGTTTTGACAATATGGTCCCTGATATTCCTACCCCTTCTAAAGGCCATCATGGGTGCCGATTGATTAAGACCCTTAAGCTCCGGATCAGTGGCGACTATTGGCCAAAGAGCCCCAGTCGCCCGTCTCATGATAGGGTTAGAGGTTGAAAAATCACAGGGAAAAGGGATCCTAGATTTACGCTTCTTACTGGCAGGATCCAGTAGCGATTGTCTTGGCATCAATACAACCTCATCTTTTTGGGCCAAGAGAGACTCTTTGTCATAGCCACGAGCCAGAAATTTAGAGATAAGTACATCAAGTTCCCTCTTAAGGACAAGGGGATCACTGATGATCCGTGCTAGACGCATCATCTGTGAACGTGGTAAACCCTTTTTGAGCGCTTCCGGATGGAAACAAGAAGCCGTCAAGAAGGTATTCCTATCAGTGAGCTTATGGAACACATCGGTGGTTAATGTACCATTATTGATCTTAATCGCAACATCCAGGAAATGTGCTTCACTGGTGCTACAAGAAAAAGTAAATTTAATGGGAGAGTCACCGGAATTGATGGTTGCCATCAGATCTCTAAAGGCACTTTCACCCCCTGTCCATAACAGAAAGATATCATCAATATAGCGACAGTATAATAAAATACTGTCGCTAATATTGTGATCAGAAAAAAATATATTTTTCTCCTGTGTGAACATATATACATTTGCGTACGATGGGGCCACCGGGGACCCCATCGCACATCCCCTGAGTTGTAAATAGAACCTTCCGTCGAATAGAAAAGAATTACGGCGGAGGGTCAATTCTAACAAGGTCAAAAAGAGGTCATGGTTAAACAAATCTGTGGATAAATACGTATTAAGGAACGAAGACATAGCAGCCAAGCCTTCTACATGAGGAATCACAGTATATAGACTACAAACGTCTAAACAACAGAGAAGTGTCCCTTCTGGGAGCTGGCCAATTCCCTGTAATTCCAACAAGAAGGAGGTGGTATCTTTCAGGAATGTTGATTGAAGAGGAAGGAACGGCTGGATAATGGAATCCAAAAACTGTGCTACACATCTGTACAACGATTCAGGGGCCGAAATAATCGGCCTACCAGGGGGTTTTGAACTGTGTTTGTGCAATTTAGGTAAGGTATACAGAACTGGGACCTTGGGGTGTCGTATAGATAATGCTTTAAGCATTTTCAAAGGCAGTTTTCCGTCATGTACAGCCATTTGAAGAATAGACTCAAGTTCCCTCTGATATTGAGATGTAGGATCGACGGTCAGCCTACGGTATACTTCCTCCTGCGACAATTGTGAGTAGATTTCTGCCTTATAGTATTCCAGGTCAAGCACCACAATGGCCCCGCCTTTATCGGCGGGCCTGATCACAATGTCCTCATAGGACCCCAGTGCGGTCAGAGCTGCAGACTCATCTTTAGAAAGATTAAACTTAATCTTAGACGGAGCAGATGTAAATTTGTTTATCGACTCATCGAGGAGTCTGTGAAATGATTTCAACAAAGCATTCGTAGAATAGGGGTCAAAGGTAGATCTGGAAGCCTTTCTAAGAAAATTGGAGAAGATGGACGTCTCAGTCTGCTCCACATTGTCCTGGAAATGTTCTTTAAGGCGAAGTCTACGAGAAAAAGCATGTAAATCTCTAGACCAATTGAAAGAGTCATGCAGGCTGGTGGGGACAAAACTAAGTCCTTTATTCAGAACCGCCACTTCGGTGTTACTAAGAGTGCGTTTAGATAGATTAAAGATCAACGGTTCTTGCGTTGTGTCACGGCTCTTACCCCTTTTGTTTTGGCCACCCCTGCGGGTGGCAAAGATTTTATGGGGATTACGGAATCTCGTGAGCTGCCCTCTAAAGGGACACTCGTAGTTGCCACACCTTCATCCAGCTCTGAAGTGGCAAATTCGCTCTCAGAACTGGATTGATTAGAGACATCTTTGCGGTTTGACTTCCAGAACCAGGGTCTTCTCATGCGAGATGGTTTTTTGTTGTGTTCAGAAGTATTTGTCCCAGACAGCCATCGGTATACTTGGTTTTCATCATAATCGGTATCCACCGTAAGCTTCTTATTTCTTTTAAATTTCAAGAGATTTTTTTTGTATCGTGTGCACTGATTCTCCAGCTTTAGAATCCAATCCTGGGTTCGGTCCTCCTCAAGGGTAACATATAGTTCTTTTTCAAAGATGTCAATCTTGGATCTAGTGATGGACAATTCTTTGTTGGCTTCATCAATTACTAAAATCATCAAATCAAAGGCGCACTTTTTGAGTATCGCAATCCAGCATCGGACAAAGTCAGGGTTGTTGCGTCCTATAGTAGGTACATTACGTACCCTGAATCCACGCGGAATTTTGTGCTCGCGATAATATTCCGACAGAGTGCTGCCATGAAGGGAGAAGTCTATCTCACGATGTTTTAGTTTCCAGATTTGATGATACAAAGACTCAGGGTCCAGAGATTTATCAGACAGTATAGGAGTTTCTTTAGAAAGAATCTGTTCAATTTCGGCTTCTGAAAAGCTGAATGTCTCCCCCGTGTCTGTGACCACTAAGTTACGACAGCCCGGAAGTTCCTGTGAGGCTGACATCATGTCTTCAGCACTACCTCAAGCCAGGTAAGGAAAATAGGTGCACATGCATAAAAACGTGCAGAGTCACACAGACTGGGGAATATCTCCAAAGAGATATATACATACAGGTGGTGGTGCCAGGTAACGGGTGCTGTGAACCAGCACAATTATATCCATCCAGTAAATACCGGCACTCACAAACAAACATACAGCTTCCTCCGGTGCATGTCGATATCAAAGATAAATGTCCAGCAGAAACAGCACACTGAGATTTTTTCAGCAGATACAAGTGTATTTAGAATAATTGACGTTTCGGAGCAACACGCTCCGTTCTCAGAATAAACACTACAATACAGAAAAGACAAACTTACCCCCTTATGTAGAGACCCACCGCACCGTGAAGCCGTCCCAGCACTTCCGCCACCGCGTCCCGTCTCCTCATGCTGAAGGCTCCACGTCATATCCGGGAGCCAGCTGAGCGGTTGCCTAGGAAACAACAGCATGCGTTCCAACTCAAACCAGCGTCACAGACCATCACTGACGGGCTAACAATACTTGTATGAGGGAGGGATCTGCCGGGGGAAAGGAAGAGAGGGAACGGTACATGTATTAAAACAAAGATAAAAGCAAGATAAAGCACCATTAACCTTACATGGAAGGAAAAGTACATGCATAAAAAATCATCACAAGTATATGAAACCAGACACATTAAACCTGACAGACCTATATAAAGGAAAAAATACAACAACATCAGGGGTTGGATATAGTTTACACAAGTGTGTTCCAGTTGATCTTCTCATTAGACCACCAGGTGAGGTGGTGCCCAACCTGGTGATCCACCGGGCTTCTTTAATTAATAATGTTTTAGCCCTATCCCCTCCCCTAAGTGTCACAGGGACATGATCAATAATAAAGTAATGGATAGATTCTAAGGGATGGCCTGCCTTTTTAAAATGTTTAGCCACAGGTTGGTCAACCAGTTTCCCCTCCAGGGTCAACTTGATTGCCGATCTGTGGGCAGCCATCCGTTCCAAAAGTTTCCGGATGGTTTGCCCAACATAAAGCAAGCCACATGGACAAACGATGATGTATACGACATAGGTAGTGGAACAAGTAAGAACTGTAACTGTAACTGGGAACTTTGTGGTCAGCGGTGAGGTTACTTTCGGTCAACCGCTGACCTGAAAGTTCCCACCATTGGTTACAATGGAGCGCATAGGCGCTACATTGTAACACTGCTGTGTGCCGCCTGTCAGACAGTACAGGATCACGCAGCCGATCAGGAGGGTGCCACAACGTGGCGCTCCCTGATTGGCTGAAGAAACCCACTTAGACATCAGTCAGAGGGGGTTTCTGGCATTCGGGGAAAGGGGTCCCATGTGAAAACATGGGTCCACTTTCAGTTCGTGGTCGGGTGTCCCTTTTTTTATTTTTACAAGTACGTGGATTACAAATGGATTATCCGAGGAGCCCTCTACACTGGATTTGGTGAGTAGGATTTTTTCAACAGGTACACCATGGATTCTACTGGAGAAGAGGACCGACCCTCGTGTGAACATAAGGTAAGTATGTGTATATGGTGGTGTATATGTATGCATTAAAGTTATACTTTCAAGGTGTGTGTGTAATGTCTTTATTGGGGTATTTTTTTAGTAGTAGTACTACAGGTACCAGCGGGCCCGGATTTCCGCCGCATGCTGGTACTTGTGGTTCTCCAAGTACCAGCTTGCGGGGGAGGCTTGCTGGGACTTGTAGTATTGCTACTAAAAACAATATTCATTACTTTCAACAAAGGCTATCAGCCCCCCATCCGCAGCCCATTGGATGGGGGGGACAGCCTCGGGCTTCACCCCTGGCCCTTGGGTGGCGGGGGGGGGACCCCTTGATTGAAGGGGTCCCCACTCCCCTAGGGTACCCCGGCCAGGGGTGACTAGTTGGATATTTGATGCCACGGCTGCAAGGCACTGTATAAAAGTGACCCCCGGCTGTGGCATTATCTGTCCAGCTAGTGGAGCCCGGTGCTGGTTTCAAAAATACGGGGGACCCCTATGCTTTTTGTCCCCCGTATTTTTGGAACCAGGACCAGGCGCAGAGCCCGGTGCTGGTTGCTTAAATATGGGGGAACCCCTGTCAATTTTTTCCCCATATTTTTGCAACCAGGGCCGGCTCAAAGAGCCCGAGGCTGGTTTGGTTTAGGAGGGGGGACCCCATGCATTTTTTTTTAAAAAAATTATAACATTTCCCACCCCTTCCCACTGATAAACATGCACGGATCTCATGGATCCGTGCATACCTATACAAACACGGGATAAAAAAGCAGGTCTGTTTTTTTTTAGCACTTTTTCACGATTTGTATTTTAGCACGGCAGTGTTTGGCTAATGTCGGCAGTGTTTGTGTTTTGCACTTTTTAGTAAATGACCGATTTCTACCAAATTGCAGGCGTATTTGACCGATGGTGTATTGATTCGTGATTTTTTCCAAGGACTTCCAAAATATTACGAATGCCCTCATCACTGCCGTGATTTTTGCTTAGAAAATTACCGAGATGACACTTTGAAGAAAAAACGGCATCTCGGTCAAAATCGGGACCTTAGTAAATATACCCCATAGTGCCACAAAATTTCTCTATTTAAATAGAACCACATTTATAAAAGGTTTCAGCTTTGCTTGATTGGTCTTAATGAGCTAATTAGCAGGGACACCAGACTCCCATTACCAGATTTTGCAGGCACAGGTAAAAATAAGCTTGGAAAATAAATTTTGTCATAAATTAACAGCTGCTTGCAACCCCTTAGAGCAAATCAGCACAGCTACTTTCAATGAATGGAGCAAAGCATATAAGACAGAACCGGCCATGCACCCTGTTTAACCTCTTTGCTGCAAATGCAAACCTTTGCACCAAAATCAAACACATTCAGTTTAAACAAAGTATATCATTATTTTTAACCCCTGGGGTTGGGTTTAACCACTACTCACAACACCCTTGGTCTGGTATTGATGCCCACGAGTTCAGCTTGGTCTGAAGTTCGCTGGTATGTGTGCCGCTACCTTGCGGCTGTTGTGTCCTCTGCCACGTGTGACATGACTAGCAGAAGGGTCCCTGTTCAGGCGCCATTTGTAACAGGAGTCTTGCTAGAATGTGCTCTGCTACAAAAACTCCACCAGCGACTGACTCCAGGCTTGTGCAAAAACAACAAATACCTTTTATTCAGGTAGCTCAAAAACAACGATATACATAAAACAAAGATCACTGTCTTTAGTATAAGCTACCAGGGAGGTTAGGCCCTGCCTTACTCTCTCTTAATAAGGAACCCTTCAGGTCCCGGCATCCTGACACTAGTAGCCCAGCCCTCCAGATCCCACTGTCCCTAGTAGGCCTATCACCTGGACACTAACTGCCTTCAGGAGCCCTGACTCATGGGAGAGACTCTGCTTTAAACCCAGCACCCAGGTGCTAGCTGATGAAGCAGCTTCTTGGGCTAAGAAGCCTATAAGACCTGGTCTGGGCCAAATGGATGGGAACCTGGTCCATCCACACTTCCCATCCACCCCCAGGAACCTGTGTGTAGCTTACAGGTGGCAAAGTACCTCTCCTGCCACAATATATGTACAAACAGAAAATTCAGCACTCACCATAGCAAGATCGGTTTGCAGGCTTCTGTGCAATGGACAAATCACTAACTAAACCCCCATTATTTATTTATTGATGCTGTGAGGATAAGTGAGCTTGCTATGGTGAGTGCTGAATTTTATGTTTATATATATTTAAGTAGGTGGCCATAGGCTACATGCACCCCACCCTATGAGTGTTGAGTGCAGACATTGCACCCCACTTCTGGGGTGGCGAGTGCTGTGTTATTTTATTTGTTTGCATATATATATATATATATATATATATACACACACGTAATCACAAGTGCTGGCACTCCCTTGCTGAAAAGCATTACTTGCCCTGTTGAGCCCCAATCTATCCAAAGTTTTGCAGGGTGGCACTCTCGGGTCTTGCTATGAAAGAGTGAATGACTAACAGGGTCAATTCTGTTAGTCATTCATTCTTTCATATCAAGACCCCGTGAGTGCCACCCTGCAAAACTTTGGAGAGATATATATATATATATAATATAGGGTTTGTCAGTCAGGAGTTTCCAGCATAGTTTGTGAAGATACTCCCTCTCAAGCTCGCACCTTGAAAAAGGTGAGGGAGTATCTAGAGTTAAAGACCACACAACAAACTTACTGGTTATCCTTTACTGGTACTATTGTCATTATTTTTTAAATACATCTTTGCAAACATTACATGATGAATTTTATGTAAAAACTGCATTTGTTCAAAACGTATGTTATAAAAAAAAAATGTACTAATTGGCCTTGCGCCTCTTGTTTGGGTGACTATCTTGCTAAGGGGTGTCCGTTACAGGTTCCCAGACACAAATCTTCTCCAGTACTCAATTCTTACCCATGGAAACAACACTGGAAGAATCATTGTAGATACATTCTCATTTAGCGCACTTGGGAAATTGTTTTTATTTTGTATGCTATTGAGGTCTTTCAACAGGGACCTCTCCCATTGTGCTGCTTTGAACTTGGCACAAGATAAAGATGCTGTTGTGTTTTGTGTGTTTATATATATATATATATATATATATATATATTATACAGTTGTTTGGGTTTTTTTCAATTATATTTTTATCTTTTAAATCTTTTTTACATTGGGATTGCACCTCTAGATTGACAAAGCACCCCTGGATGGACAACACTGCAGCACCCCTGGATGGACAACACAGCAGCACCCCTGGATGGACAACACTGCAGCACCCCTGAATGAAGGACACTGCAGCACCCCTGTATGGACAACAAAGCACCCCTGGATGGACACAGCACGGGCAGAGCACCCCTGAACAAAGCAGCCCCAGCCTCTTGATGGACAGCACTGCAGCACCCCCGGATAGACAACACAACACTCCTGGATGGACACAGCATGGACACATCCGCTCACTCCAAGCTCCACAGCCGGAGTGAAGATGGCGCGATCACCGGAGGCCATATATAGAATCCAAAACCCGCGAGAATCCAACAGCGGGAGGATGACTTTTTGCATCGTTTTGGGATCCGAGTCAGGCGGGAAAACCCAAGCCGGACTCGTATCCCGCCTCGGATCACAATGTTTGGGTGGGAGAACCAGACCCGCTCATCTCTACTTAAAACATCCCCGGAATAGACCTCTTAGTATCAAAAGGTTCCAAATTGTTGTGTCTGCTAGACTTCATTTATATATCTGTGCTGTTTTTATAAAAGGTATATTACCTGTTTATAAAATATGTATATACTTTTCACAAAGATATTTGTGCTCTCTGCTGGCTGCAAGCTGCGTCTGTGTGCTAATATTTGACAAATAATCCTGAATAATTATACAGGTAAAGTCACTGACACCCTGGAGTTATTATTACATGTAGAATGAAAGTACATGTGTATCAGCATGTGATATACCCTAAAGAATGACATACAGTAACCCAAACGCAATATTTCATCTGTTATTCAGATCAACCTATTAATGTACTATAAAACATGCTTGTGCTGGGGTTATTTTACCATTAGAAGAATACTGTAACTCGCTGTAGAAATACTGACATCATGGATTACGATTCTCTGAAGCATTACAACGAGCTGGACATAGACCAGTATCTGAACATATATTTTTCAGCTTCAGAGAATAAAGACATTTTACAGGTGTTAGTTACCAATCCAATGGAAAAGGTTCACCAGTTTTTTTCCTCCGGTAAGTATGCAATGATACATTGATGGAATGGCAGAGCTACAGAACTGTGGTATACAACTGGCCAAGTGCAACCAACCACTGATTGCCCAGAAAGCCTTATACCCTGATGTGAATGTCACATGCAGCAGTGTATACTGTGTAGTGTGTAGTGTCAGATGGGCTGTAGCATAGAATCCCCATAATTTGCTTGTTACATGAAGGGATGTACTGTATATAGTAACACAATGATCATATGGGAAGAACACTAGAGAGAGTCCTCTGTCCTTAAGACTGGAAGGAAACCCGTCTCTAATTGTTCTATAAACTGACAACTACTGGATCCTTCTTCTTTGTACATCAGATTTGGGTGTGGAAGACAAATATGGGTTTGATTTGTGTTATTGTCTTTGCTCTTGAAAGATTACACATTATAGAGTGTTAGCTTTGGTTTCTGTATATTAATTGTATCTTATTTCAAGACCTCCAAGAAAAAGTCTCAGCGCAATACAGTTCGTTAGCGTCATAGTTCATATTTGCATTTTACTTGCATGCATTTCCATCTGCATAGCCCTTTTTGCATTAAACCTCTGTCCCATATAATTATGGACAGACCGAGGGGGAAGGGGGGGGGGGGGGCGGTTGCAAATCCCACCCCTACATTTACCTTCAGCACACTAAAAATTAACTGTAACCATACCTGAACCTATCTGGTCATTTAAATTCAGAGAATTAGTTTACACATGTTTGCAAACACATGTTTAAGCTGCTGAGCCACTTCAAGGCTTCTCCGATGTCATGTTAATTGTATCTTATTTCGAGACCTCCAAGAAAAAGTCTCAGCACAATACAGTTTGTTAGCGTCATAGTTCATATTTGCATTTTACTTGCATGCATTTCCATCTGCATAGCCCTTTTTGCATTAAACCTCTGTCCTATATAATTATGGGCCTGCCTGATATAAAGGTGGACGCAGTGCAGGGTCGGACTGGCCCACATGGGCACATGGGCACAGGAGAAACCCTCGGTGGGCCCCACTGCCTGGGGTTCCAGACTATGTTCTTGAATTATGCATTATACATATGTTAGCTAATACTGCACAGGACTATGGTTTATTTATTGTCTATAGTGCATTACTGTTATTAATCTGCTACATTATCATGTATGAACTAACAGTATTTACTAAATATATTTATCAACCTGCCCAGTCCATGCATTCTGTAATGGTTAGGAAAACCAATGTGGCAGTGGGCCACACCCCCTCTGAAACCTGGTCACACCCCTAAACATGGGCCCCTACCACTATGTTTCCACGGTGGGCCCTTTATGCCCCAGTCCGACACTGATGCAGTACCAAGGTTTGTGCAATTGAGTGATTATTTGCTATTGCAGAAAAAGTCCTGAAAACTCTAGCGCATGCGCACCACTCAGTGTACACAGAGGCACCTGTTGCATGAGGAGTTATAGGCATTCGATTTGGTGTAGCAAAGCCATGGCGTTCTTGGGCAGTGACTAGGAGGCGACTTACGGTGAATGCAACAAAATGCCATCTAGCGGGAGTGTTATGGGGTGTGATCTGCATTTTGGAATGCAGCCTCATTCACGGACATACCATTGACGGGCATGTCCGTGAATGACATAGGCAAACACAGGGGTGGGGGGGGAGGGTTCCGGTTGCCCGGAAACCCCCTTCCTCTTGGCTAGTAGCACAAATTATGTCAATAGCAATGATATATAATATGATTACCAGAGCTGCCGCCACATCATGCAGTTTAAGGGACAGAGCAGAACTATTGCACATGCCCAGTGGTAGCAGCTTCTTCTACCAAGTTTGTGTGTGAGCAATCCTCAATCAGTGCACTGGACCAGAGAGTAGCTACCAGGAAGAAGAGACAGGAGCCTTGCCATGAGGGGGGAGAATGTGTGCTTAGAAAGTGCAGTACTGGTTCTATTATGTTTGTGTATTTATTTATTAAAGTATATTTAACCTTTTCCTGACCACTTATCTTATTAGTTATTTATGTTTGATACAGCCTATACTATAAACCATCTATAGCGTTAATTATTAATATTGTATTCCGTACACTATCTAGTGTATAAATACTGTAGACCAATGTTTACATTAATGTCCAGGGTCTTTATTAGGTTCTGCTACCGCTTCCCCAGACTCCCGCATTTGCTCAAATGTTCTGCAGAGTGGGAAATTGTGGACTGCATTTGGAAACTCCCCTCTAGAAATCCTGCGTTTGCCACTGAATGAGGCTGCATTCCTAACTGCAGATCCACAGCCACCGAGGTCACGGTTAGAGGAGACACTGAGCCTGAATTGGTGTGTGCTGGTGGTGGCATTGGAGGTTATGGGGATCAAACTACAGCAATAAAGTAGAAGATAGGTTGGCAGATTTAGAGCATAGGCTCAAGGAACAGTTAGCACAACTGGCTTCAATATGAAGTCTGACATGATCACGATTAAATGTCATTAGAAACTATACCACACTTTCTACACCTTTCTTGGTACCCGTATAAGTAATCTGACACATGTGCAGAAGGGTCTAAGGGGGACATTTACTAAGCAGTGATAAGAGCAGAGAAGTGAGCCAGTGGAGAAGTTGCCCCATCAACCAATCAGCAGCTCTGTATCATTTTATAGTATGCAAATTATAGATGTTACTTCAGTGCTGATTGGTTGCCATGGGCAACTTCTCCACTGGCTCACTTCTCCGCTCTTATCGCTGCTTAGTAAATGTCCCCCTAAGACCTACACATCTGTGTTCTATTTTAACACCATTTCATATAAAACAATGCATGCTATCTCCATGTTTGCGCAAGTGGTTCCAAGGAATGTCTCTGACTAGACTTATTCCATAGTGAGGGAAAATCTATGCTGAATGGAGGTTTTTTTTTACTGTATCATAATGATTGTTTTATATTGTTCTACAGAATCTATTAGCGGAGACACCCTGATTCATATAAGTTATGGTCCTGTAGTCCATCTACTGTTTCCAGCTTGTCAGTACTTTAAAGAAATTAAAATTCTAGACTGTAATGAGCATTCTATCAAGGCACTGAGAAAGTGGAAGAATAAAGATCCGGACGCCCATGATTGGTCTTTTGCTGCACAATTTGCTGCGAAGCAAGGAGATGGAAGGTTATTATTATTATTATTATTATTATTATTACTGATACTACTATGATTATTATTATTATTATTATTATTATTATTATTATTATTTTTATTATTACAACTACTACTACTACTATTACTACTTTTATTATTACTATATTTTATATGGTGATAAAAGTACAGCACCTGCTAATGTGTAATTTTCTAAGGTCATTTAGGAGTTTTTTATGTCCGGTCAGTTGTGTTTTCCTTTTAGAACGGTACAGTATAGTATTAAGTATAGTAGGAAAAAAATATTTCCAATTGCCACAAACCATATAAAGGAAACCAAAATGGGATGATTTACATTCCATGTGCGGTTCTCCTGTTAACTAAAGAGAATGGACTGGAATTACTGATGGAACAATACACTACGCAGGTCATACATGTGCGGTCACCTGGCATGAAATAATATACAATGTCTCAGAATGGGGTTCAACCAGGACCGTAGAGAGCTGGGCTGGGCCCGGGTACTTTTCTTGGCTAGTCATGGGAGGCATGGCAATGACCTCCTAGGAAAAAAGTATTGCTGAGCAAGGAGGCACTGTGAGCCCTCAGTCAAGGTGTGTGTGTGTGTGTGTGTGTGTGTGTGTGTGTGTGTGTGTGTGTGTGTGTGTGTGTGTGTGTCTGTATGTGTGTGTGTATGGGGAAGGGTGTACAGTGTGATCGCTCCCCCCACCCCACACAGGCAGGGGAGACTGCAGCAGCCCAGCATGTCGGACATGCTGGGCTGGGGAGAGAGGCTGTTGCCTCTGCTGACAGGTAAAAGGAAGGGTGTGGAGGAAAGGGGGGGGGGGGGAGCTGTGGAGCGGGGTCCTTGCCAGGCTAGGTTGCTACATTTAAATAATGAAAAAAGGGATACACATTGGGCATGGTCATAATCAGGAGGCTTGGCCATGTCCCCTCCTAGAAAAAAGATTAAAAAACTCTGGGACCCCTGTGCAAGCCACACACTTTGTTGTGGAAGACACTGGTATAGTAGAATACATTTTATATGCTCTTTAATACTCATGTCAGCAGCTGACACTCAAATGCCCATGAAAATATTTATATTGTGTGCCACAGTGCCCAATTCACATTATGCTATGCAATGCATCCCCAAACACATTATTTGCAACACGGTGCACAAGTCACATTACATGATGCACAGTGCCTCCAAATCACATTATACACCACACAGCACCTCCAATTCAAATTAAATGCCACACAGTGCAAATTATACACTGCAGAGTGTCCCCAATTCATAACTGCACTGCACAGTGCCCTCAATTCACATTATATACTGCAAAGTGCCTCCAAATCACATTATACACTGCACAGTGCCCCCAAACCACATTATACACTGCACAGTGCCCCCAAACCACATTATACATGGCACAGTGCCCCAAACCACAGTATACACCCGTATACACCGCAAAGTGCCCCTAAACCACATTATACACCGCATACTGCCCCCAAACCACATTATACAGTGAACAGTGCCCACAAACCATATTATACACTGCACAGTGCCTCCAAACCACATTATAGTTTACACAGTGTCCTCAAACCACATTTTACATGGCACAGTGCCCCAAAACCACATTATACACTGCACAGTGCCCCCAAACCAAATTATACACCATACAGTGCCCCCAAACCACATTATACTTTACACAGTGCCTCCAATTCAAGTTAAACATTGCACAGTGCCCCCAAATCACATTACAGGCTCCTTTGTGCCTCCAATTTACAATATATGCCACACAGTGCCACAATTCACATTACTTGATTCACAGTGCCCCATTTCACAATATATGCCTTGCAGAGCCTCCAATTCACATTATATGCCACATTGGATTAGATACCACAACATGCCCCCAAATACCATCATATGCCCTACTGTGCCCCCAAATAACGTCATATACTACACTGTGCCCCAGCTTAACAGAATACTGCAGCTTCTTTCTTACATACATGTTATTCTCTCTACTTCTTTTCTATCTTCTTTTTAACTCTGTACTTACTCTTTCTTTGCCATACAGCTCCTCTTCGTGCATTGGCTACTCATCACTGATGGTGACAACGTCCGTTCAATGCATTGCAGCCTTGCAGCAGCTGGGCCCAGAACAACTGGAGATGGATGGGAGCCAGCCAGAAAGGGCTCTTTACCATTCAATCTGCCAGACAGCTGGGGCCACTCCATTTGACCATGCCAGTGCAGAGTGGTCGTGAGCTGTGGCAACAACTGTGCCACCCTCAGGGTGCTGTGAGCCTTGACGCAGGGGGCACAGCCCAGCTTGTAGTGCAAAGGTCACTGGTAAAAGCTGCTGACTCAGCTTCGCAGCTCAGCTTCTTCTATTTCACCTGTTGCTGTCACTTAGTGAAGCGCCCACAGTGCAGACCAATGAGATTGGCAGGCCATTATAAACTGCATAGGGTGTCTATTCTATTGATTCAACAAGTCAGAAAAACATTTTCCAATTTTTTTTTGGTTGAATCTGGATTCGGCCTATTTAAGTCAGTTGCCGTTTTTCCGACTTGATGGAAAACACGTGGATCGGCGGATTAGCCGCGGATCCACGTGTGTTGTCTGAGTTTTTGGCCCGTTTTCGACAATGCCGATCCTGCTTTAAAAAAAGTAGGAATGGCATTCTCGAACACAGGATAAACTTGTCAGAAATGCCCAGAAATTGAATAGTGTAGTGTTGGATCCTCTCCGTCGGAGAGGATCCGACACCAATGAAATAGACCCCTCAGTGTGTTTGTATATAGCAAGGTTAGTAAATGATTCTTAATGTCTATAATCATAACGCATTTTGGTGACATGTTTGTTTTCACTTTCAGCACTCGATTTCAGGATATAGAAGATATGACAAGAGGGAAATTGAATATTGAGAAGAGTGATCTTGTCAAGGAAAACCCAACATCCCTTAAAGAGCTACCCCAGGCGGACTGCGTCATCTCTTCTCTAGCCCTGGATGGCATTAGCAAAGATAGTAACGCGTTTCGCATAAACCTGAAAAATATGTCATCTGTGCTTAAAGCTGGGGGTCACTTGTTATTGTTTGGAGAAATGAACACATCTTTTTTCACTGTGGGGAATGATAAGTATTATGTCTTCAAATATGATGAAGGATTTTTTAAAAATTCTTTACGTGATGAAGGGTTTTTAATTAAAAAATTTGAAGAGGTGGGAATAGAAAATCTGGAAAAATTCTCTAATGCTACAAGAAGAGTGTTTGTTGTTGCCCAAAAACAGTGAAACATAATCATATTACTTAATTATTTCAAGGCTAGAAAATTTACCCATATCAGGACGAATGTAATTTGGGACATTTAGGGGGAAATGTAATGAAGAGCAACCTGATGGTCTAAAGCAGACATTTTTCAAAAGACAAAACCATTGATTTGCCTTTTGCTTTTTAAAATATTGCAGTTTAATTCGTACTGCAAAAATCACCGAAAGTATGCACTTTTTGCAAATCACTACGCTATGGAATGTATATATATATATATATATATATATATATGAAAATAAATTTGCTTATTTATTTCATTTTCCAAGGTTAATTTTAGTTTTAGGTTTTGTTTTTTTGCTCCATTATCTATTTAATGGAATATGTATTGTTTTTGGGATGCGGTTATGTGACAGCCAGTCACAATACCAACGCTGGGCACCCGAACCCACAATAGCCTGCCGGTCGGCATGCAGACCCAACAAGGACTATTCCCACTCCTGGGTGTCCACAACACCCATAGACTGGGACTATAACCTGTGGCAAGCCCTCAAAGGGTTTCGTTGCACTCGCCCCCCACCCCGGCCATCTCACAGATCCCAGCATCAGTATGGAAACAGGCGACAAACCCAACCCATTTTTTTTCTTGCATATAGGCCCTCATTCCGAGTTGTTGGCTCGCTAGCTGCTTTTAACAGCATTGCACACGCTAGGCCGCTGCCCTCTGGGAGTGTATCTTCGCTTAGCAGAATTGCGAACGAAAGAATAGCAGAATTGCGAATAGAAAATTCTTAGCAGTTTCTGAGTAGCTCGAGACATACTCCTACACTGCGATCAGCTCAGCCCGTTTCGTTCCTGGTTTGATGTCACAAACACGCCCTGCGTTCGGATAGCCACTCCCCCGTTTCTCCAGACACTCCTGCGTTTTATCCTGGCACGCCTGCGTTTTTCCGCACACTCCCAGAAAACGGTCAGTTTCCGCCCAGAAACACCCACTTCCTGTCAATCACACTCCGATCACTTCAACGATGAAAATTCTTCGTTCGGACGTGAGTAAATCTACTAAGTTTTGTGCTAAATTAATTAGCGCATGCGCACTGCGTACCATGCGCATGCGCATTTTCGCCTTAATCACTCCATTGCAAAAATTGACAATGAACGAACAACTCGGAATGACCCCCATAGAAAGAAATTGGCATATTTAGAATTTGTGTTTTATGATTCTGCTTTACAGTATGTTACAAGTTTTACCAGAGAATCAGGAGTCTATGGGGGTCATTCTGAGTTGATCGCTAAGTTTGTCGTACGCACGACAGCGAACACATCGCACGAATGCAAGCAAACGCCCACTATGCACTACTGCAAAGGACAATGCGACAATGCACAAAGTAGGTGTGTATTATGTTTAATCGCAGGATAGCGTTTCCGTTCGCATGACTGCCAAATGCACACACTGCATTGTCGTACATGACAATACCTACGCATGCTTACACATGTTTCGTTAGCTTGCAAATATTCGCACATCTTTGTGGGGGTTTTAAATCCCCTAAACATCCCATTAATCCTTTTCTTGTCTCAATTAAGAAAGCAATTAGGCTAAGGAATTTTAGTGTGATTGTCCAATTAAGTGTTCAAATTCTTAAAGAAGAGTTTTAACACCTAATAGCACAATAACAAGCATCACTTAAGTGTTCCATTATATATTTTTAACATATTTGTAGCCCAATTTGCTAATTACCCCATTTTTTTTGAATTTAAAAATCCATCACTGACATAATGGGGGTCATTCCGACCCGATCACTCGCTGCAGTTTGTCGCAGCGCAGCAATCGGGTCAGAACTGCACATGCACCGACGCTGCAGTCCACCAGCGCATGGCAGCTTTCATTGACAGAGGCAGTCACTGGGTGGGAGGGGGCTGAACGGCAGCGTTAAGCTGCCGTTTAGGGGGAGCGGTCCGGCCATTGCAGGTATGGCCAGACCGTTGGGGGGGCGGGCCGCGACGGCTGCGTGATGTCTCACGCAGCCGCTGTGGCCAGCAGCAGTGACAACTAACTCCTGGCCAGCCGCAGGAGATGCGCTGGCCGGGAGTTACTCTTCAAATACAAAGGCATCGCCGCTGTGCAATGCTTTTGTATTTGTGCAGGGGGGGGGGCGGACTGACATGCGGGACGGACTAGCCCTGTGCTGGGCGTCCCCCCACATGACATGTCAGGGAAGATGATCGTAGCTGTGCTAAAGTTAGCACAGCTATGATCAACTCGGAATGACCCCCAATGTACATAACACAGTTCCCCATATATGCTTTAATTTTTACTGTGTTGTAAAATGGGGAGTGAGAAAGTACCAAACAATCAGCTCCTAACAGTCATGTCACAGGCATTTATTTGGTAAATGTTTTGTTCATACGTTTGTAAATCCAGTCATCAGGACACAGAGACATGTGAGTTCACTGCTGTGCTGTTTATTCCATCATCAACTCCAGGCACACTGCACACTGGACCACCCACTTCCCAGCATCCCCCTGGTCCCAGGGACCATCACTGAAGATTCAGGCTTACACATGTTAGTAAGGGAGTGTCTACAAATATTAAGCATTCTAATACACTAACATCACATCCTCTTTTCTTTAAAGATAAGCCCTGTACGCTTCAATGCAACAATTAACAATGTCATATTAAGAACATCATCTAACACGTTTCAATGAGTCTCTCAGGTCTGCGTATTTCCTTTTGGGTCTTTCATACACAGTCTGCGTTTCATCGACCATATTGGACCTTTCTAGAATCGTGGTTTGTTCACCATTATCAGAATCATCATACATGTCAGATAAAGGGTATTCCTCAGTCATGTTGTCTTCATTATGGTTAGGTTGAGATCTTAAATCCACTCGATTTCTTCTTACTTCCATTCCACGCTCTGTACGTATAGTATAAGATCTTGGTGCTACTTGTGCTTGCACAATACCTTTCTGCACCCAAATACCTTTCTCATAATCTCTGAGACGGTCTTGGTCACCTGATTTTAGATCAGATAAGCTTTTTGTTCGCCTGTCATGGAACAGTTTCTGTTTCGCCTGTTGACGTTCCTTACTCAGTCTGACCAACGCTGAGTTATGTGTATTAAGCAGTTCATCATGTATCGGGAGATTTGCTCTGATCCTCCTTCCCATCAGCATTTGTGCAGGAGAAAGTACATTCTGTAAAGGTGTACTGCGGTAGATTAAAAGACTTTTGTAAAAATCTTCTTTACCTTCTTGAGCTTTTTTCATGAGACTCTTTACAGTTTTTCCTGAACTTTCCACCAACCCATTTGAGCGTGGATAGTGGGGACTTGACGTAGTATGAACAAATTCCCACTCATCAGCAAATTGTCTAAATTCAGCACTGGATAACTGAGGACCATTGTCAGTGAACACTTCCATAGGAACACCATGCCTTGCAAAGATTGACTTCATGCAATTGATTATGGCTTTACTAGTAGTTGTATGTAGTGTCTTCACCTCAGGATAGTTAGAGTAATAATCAGTCACGACAATGGGGGTGATTCCGAGTTGATCGCTATTGTTTTCGTTCGCACAACATATTCATAATATTGCAAATACATTGCACAATAGCGAATAACCGCCCCCAATGTATGTTTGCTCAGGGCCGTCTTTTCGTATGGGCTCAATGGGCTCTTGCCCAAGGGCCCCAGGAGTAAAAGGGCCCTAGACTGATAGCTGAGAGTCCCCTCTTTCCAGGGGTACCAGATTTTTGAAAATCGGCCCTGGGGAACCGGAGATATCCGACTTCAAAGCAGTGGTCCCCTTTCAAGCCAGTTAATTGTTCTTCCCAGCCAGATATCTCGGGTTCTGTCTGACTTAGAGATTTTCTGAGGGTATACTCCAAAAGCTGAGACTCTCCCCTTTTGGTCAGCACTGGCAGCTTGTCTCTACTATGCCCAGAGCCAGAGATATCAGCCTTCCAGCAGCTGGTCCCTGCTCCAGCTCCACACGCATGGTATGCAGTATTATATGTTTGTTGGTGGATTGCTGTGGCTCCTGAACTCTGATCCCCAAGTCCCAAGTACCTCCTGAAAGGTGGGACTCTCTAGTTTGTTATCCCATTAAAGCTAAGAAATCTATTTCCAGGAACTGGAGATATCTGCAGTAAAGCAAGCTGCTCTCCCACCAGAAAATTATGAATATTAAGCCCACTCCACTATCGACCCCTCTCCTACATATTAAACATCCCCTACCACCCTGAAAGTCATGTACCAGTTCCCCTTCATTCAGCCCAATCCCCCTTCTACAGTTTAGTGTTCTCCTTCCTGCCCCATATGTGCAGTAAAGGAGTTATTAGCAGAAATTATTTCTCCAGGTCCTAAATGCTGAGCGGAAGATAGAACACCCCCTACCGCCCGCGGAACATCAAAGCTGCCGCTGATAGCACCCCCACCCCTACTGCTGGAGGATGGGTAGGGGCCCCAGTGCATTGCTGTGCCCAGGGGCCTACACTGCTTGTAAGACGGCTCTGTGTTTGCTATTTCGTACGCAGTATTAAACAAAGTAGGCGTATGCCAAATGACATCGCACTAATGCGAACCCATCGCATTACCACAAAACTCATCGTAAAAATCCTAACTTCTCGTAGATTTACACATTCCTCTTAAAATTGCACACGCATTTGCTAAAATCCGTACAGCAATGTTTTTTTTTAAAAAGTTAAATTACACCTTTCAGTTCAAACTCCACAAGCCTTCCTCAATTACGATTCCAATTAGTGTAATGAATGATAATGGTCATGACCAAATAAGTCTTCAAAGAATACCTGAATAACACTTTGTAGGCATAATTGGCCATCAACATTTAAATTAATAATGAAAAAAATATAGATGTAGTAAATGTGCCTGGTCTAATTTTTTTTTTTTTTTTGGTGTAGAGGTGTAGTGTGTGAATAAATGTGTTTACATGTTTTTATAAACAATAAGCTCCTAACTGTCATATTTTTTATTTTTTGTTTGTGTAATTTTAAATAACTATTCTCAAATAAGATGTGTGAACTGTTTTAGGTAACCAATTTCTGCACGCAAATCTGCTTTTCCACTATAGCATTAATAAATACAACACCTGCTTAACTTCAAAAACAATTGTTTTTTTTTTTTTTTTTTTTAGAGAAAACCAATGTCAAAAAATAATCATTTTTAAACTTAGAACTTTTTTTCTAGTTTATCAAGGTCCTCCAGCACGGCCCTCAAGTTCCCTTTCAGCCTTGCAACAATACCAGGCAAACTGGTGGGATCTCCAACTGCAACATCTGAAATGAAGAGGCAAAGAAAACATTACTAACTTACTCACATTACCTATTATACAAGCAAGGCACAAAGCACACTTTAATGCAGGTATGTCCAAACTGTGGCCCTCCAGCTGTTGTTAAACTACATATACCAGCATGCCTTGACACAGTTTTGCTGTCAGCAGAGAATGCTAAAGCTGTTTCAGGGCATGCTGGGATGTGCAGTTTCTCAACAGCTGGAGGGCCGCAGTTTGGACAGGCCTGCTTTAATGGCAAAATGACTACATCATGGATGTTTTAATGAGAAAACAGTAGCATAAAAACACACAAGCCTGCTCAGCAATGTTTTTTTTTTTTTTTTTTTTAAGAAAGTGTACCACACCATGGGTTACATTTACTAATATGGGAGTACTATTTAAGATGGGACGTTGCCCATAGCAACCAATAACATTAAACATATTATCTTGTAGAAGGGGACAAAAAAATGGCAAGTATAATCTGATTGGTTGCTATGGGCAACATCCCATCTTAAATAGAACTACCATCTTAGTAAATGTAACACCATGCTTGGATTCATTCTCATCTGGAGTGAAGCAGACTTATCTTTTTTGGGGTTGGCCCTAAATCATCAATCTGCATATCAACATCTTCAGAAGGACAACATATCCTAGCATGCCCACACTCCCTGAAAGCCTGCCTTACTACATAAGGTCAAACAGCTTTTAAAATGTTAAAAACATAAATTGTAGGAGTGTAACTTTCACAACACAAATCACTGTGACCTTAGCCTGCCTAACAAAGTGAATCATGCGACTTCGATGTGCAAATATTGGAATACCCAACCACAAGTGTAAAAGTAAAACCACAAACTAAACTCCACTCAGGTCTAACTGTTTTGCTGATAATGTTGTACATACAAACCCTGTTGTCCAGGCAACCTTGTCGACATAATGAGTGTCGACCTAGAGTGGGCATCCTCAACATTGCAGACGTAGACACTGTACATCTAATGTTCCTCACACAAATGTAAATGCAACATCCATACCATGATGAAGACAAACATTTTACCTTGGCAAAAGATTGGCCCCAGTACAACATTGCATTTATTAGAATGTGAAGTCAAATAAGTTTAAACATGTAATGTCAATGTGTGTGAACTTACTCTCCTCTGCCACTTGACCACCTCCCTGTAGTGGCTCCGGGGCCTCTGCTGCCCATTCTGAATGCAGGGATGTCGGCTGGATGGGGGATGTCGGCTGGATGGGCGAAGGAGGCAGGATGGGGCAAGGAGGGTGGTTTGGGGAAAGAGGATGGAAGGGGGAGGAGGTTACAGAGGGTGGGTCAGATTGAGAGGGGGAGGGTGGCGGAGAGGTCGGTTGGGCCACAGAGGGGGAGGAGGGCAGAGAGGTGGCTTTGGAAAGAGAGGGGGAGGGTGGTGGAGAGGTGGGTTGGGCCACAGAGGGGGAGGGGGCAGAGAGGTGGCTTGGGAAAGAGAGGGGGAGGGTGGTGGAGAGGTGGTTTGGGCCACAGAGGGGGATGGGGGCAGAGAGAGGTGAATTGTGAAAGAGAGGGTGAGGGTGGCTGAGAGGGGCATTGGGAAAGAGAGGGGGAGGGTGGCTGAGAGGGGGATTGGGAAAGAGATGGGGAGGGGGCAGAGATGGGGATTGGGAAAGAGAGGGGGAGTGGGGCAGAGAGGGGGATTGGGAAAGGGAGGGGGAGGGGTGCGGAGAGGGTGTTTGGGCCACAGAAGGGTAGTGGGGTGGAGAGGGGGATTGGGAAAGAGAGAGGAAGTGGGGCGGAGAGTGGGATTGGGAAAGAGAGGGGAAGGGGTGTGGAGAGGGTGTTTGGGCCACAGAAGGGGAGGGGGCGGAGAGGGGGATTGGGAAAGAGAGGGGGAGTGGGGCGGAGAGGGGGATTGGGAAAGAGAGGAGGAGAGGGGCAGAGAGGGTGTTTGGGCCACAGAAGGGGAGGGGGGAAGAGAAGGGGGTTAGGCTGCCCTTCCCATTAGCCGCCTTGCAGCCGATGCTCGCCGTTGTGTTTGCCCTAGAATGACATATGTAATAATTAGGTTGTGGCTTTAAGAAAAAAACATCAGCAGTACAAAATTACATTGTTATGTACCATGTTAAAGACACAGAGCAAGTTATTGTGTTCAGCTGACAGCCTGTGTACCAACTCAGTACAACAACATTAACTTTTTCACAAGCACTTTGCTACACACTCAGTACTGCAAGCCCTAACCACACACAATATAGAAACTTGTGTAAGGTTTGTGCTACAATAGTGTAATTACACAGTCTGCGAATTCTCTAACTATATCACTTCTTAGTGAAAATGTGCATTTTTTTAATAAAAAAATCTGCAAATAATCTCAGTGTAACAATCATATTTTACGGCGGCTGCTAATTTGTTGGCGCAGCTCCGCCAACAGCTCCAGTGTGCGACGGCGGAGGTCACTCCACCGCCTTTCGAGCTGTATGATGCTGCGCCGTGTCCGAGTGTGTGTCCGCAGTTTGCAGCGGACCTCCGCGTGGGCCTCGCGCTTAACCCTATTGGCTATAAAGGGCCCTGCGCGGCCTACGCGGCGGTCCATGACGGCTATTAGCACGCGCAGCTCCCGTTGTGAAAAGGCAGCTGTGCGCATGGTGCCAATGGCGTTTTCCATACATGGGCATATATTTATAGTATGTGATGGCATTTGATTGGTTGTAATTGTATGGTGTCATCTGTATTAAACTTTATTGATATGTGTACATTAGTGTGCAGGACAGTGTGTACAGTTAGCATCAGCGGAGATTCGCACATGCGGAAACCCACACACGCGGAAACACACACACACTCTCACACACACACTTACTTACTCACACACACACACTCACAATCACACACTCACACATACTCACACTCACACTCACACACTCACTCACTCACACTCACAATCACACTCACACACACTCACACTCACAATCACACTCACAATCAAACTCACACTCACAATCACAATCACACTCACACTTATTCTTTTAAAATTGTATTCCAAAATCATGCTTCAAAATTAATAGCATTGTAGGTGTGGTATAACATTTTTAATCAAAAAACATGACAATGTTTACATATATGTCTCTAGATAGTTATATAGATACATACAAACACATATACCATTAATATTTTCCTGCTATTCATAAACATATGTCTCTCTCTCTCTCTCTCTCTCTCTCTCTCTCTCTATATATATATACATATATAGATATAGATGGATATATATATATATATATATATATATAAAATAATAAATAGATATCTCTCTCTATATCTCTCTCTCTCTATATATATATATATATATATATCTAAAAAAATTGATCTCTCGATCTCTCTCTCTCTCTATATATATATATATATATATATATATATATAGAGAGAGAGAGAGAGAACAATAAGAATATAAACAAATTATATAACCAAAAGTAAGTGTGACAATCTGTGTACTCACCACATTTTGCAGGAACAATCAGCTACACAAAGTAACAAAGTTTTTGTTTTTTAGGATCCGATGTTGTGTCATTTTTTGGTAAAACAGATGCACAAGCCAAACATAAAAAAAAATGTTGGTCAATAACACAATTAACCCAAAATGTAAAAAAAAATATTATAAAAAAAAAAGCCCATTGTCTACAAAAAAACTTACACAACAAACATGATAAGGAGAACATTACAGATTACTTATGTACTGAAACAATAATAAATACACACAAAATACACGCAACACGCTCTGAACTTTACCAAGCTAACTAAATGCCATCATTACAAAATTACAAAAAAAGTACAGACATTTTTGGGAGACAAAACAAAATTAAAAATAATTGCAATACCTGAAATAATCCCTCACAATTCGAGCCCTTACAGCATTCCCCCGGTGGGACACACTCCCCCCACAGAATGTCCAGCCATCCCCTGGCTCCTCATCCGGCAATTCCTCCATGTGGGGAAGCTCTATGTGACTCCTTAGAGCGATGTTATGTAGGATAGTGCACAGGACCACAATTTTACTTACCACCTCCGGCGAATACATGATGTCGCCACCAGTGCGGTGGAGCACACGAAAACGCCCTTTAAGAACAACAATCGTGCGCTCCACCAGCTGTCTAGTGGCAGTAAGCGCGGAGTTAAATGCCAACGTGATCCTGGCCTGGGTTTACTGTAAGGAGTCATGAGCCAGGGGGTGCAAGGATATCCACGGTCTCCTGTTTGATAATATGAGAAAAGAAAAAGGATAAAAACAACATTAAAGAATGTACTTCCAACAATATGACTGCTCCAATAATGTAAATTACATAACTCACCCAACAGCCACATGTCTTGGCCTTCCATCGTTCTTAATCTTTGCCATATCCCTGATTGTCTAATGACATGTGCATCATGGGAGTTCCCAGGGAACTTAGCATTCAGGGACAGGATCTGGAGGGATGGGCCACAAACAACCATTACATTCAGAGAATGAAACAGTTTCCTGTTTCTAAAGATTTCTTCATTATGTCTTGGCGCAACAATAGCAACATGTGTCCCATCCACAACCCCAATAACGTGTGGGAAGCGACTACCCCCTTCCTGAAATTGCCGCTTCACCACAGCCAGGGCACCAACATCCAAAGGCATTGCTATAAATTGCTTGACTCGGGTTAGGAAAGCTTGGCTGACATGCCATACTGCCATACTGACAGGACCTTACTGAACTGGCCCTGCGACATGCCAACCAGATCTCCTACGACATGCTGGTACGAACCAGTGGCCAAAAAATGTAACACAGCAAGGAATTGTGTCAATGCTGGTATTGCTGTAGGATACCTAATGGATTGTTCTAGATCACTCTCTATTATGGAGAGAGTGTCTAGGATTAGATGAGGTGACAGTCTGTATCTGCGCAACACAACATCATCAGGCATCCCAAAAAGGAGGACACAGGTACGGAAAATTGGTGGCCTTGCACACCTCCGTTGCCTTGGAGGATGAGGAGCCGGTTGGGGTTGGAGGGCTTGCGCCGGTTGGGGTGGGAGTGGTTCCATGGGTTGGGGTGGGAGGGCTTCCGCTTCCACATGAATGGACATCACCAACTTCAAATGAAGGTAAGAATCATTAAAACACACAATCAATTAACACCACACATTGACATAAATTGTAAAAATAAAAAAGTATGGGTGTTCACTTACTGCAGGAGCGTACTCCATATCTTCATGATGAAAAGACGGAACAAAAAAGCCAAAAAAATACATTAAGCCACAGTTAGCTAAGTACCTACAACATAGGTTAACATCACAAATTACAATGAATTTTAGAAAACTAACATACCCAAATAATTACTGCAACAAGATATGAATTAACTACTAAGTATGTTTTGTTTTTAACACCAAAAAAAAAAAAAAATAGGCCACTTACCTGCTCAGAAAACAAACACAAAACTATGCACCAAAACAACAACCAAAACAGGCCTACTTCGGCAAAAATTAAAAAAAAATTAGAGCCACCTACAAGAGAGAGAAATGGGCACTAAGAAATAACATACACACACAACATGCCACCCAGGGACAGGCAACTTACCTGCTTAGAAAATAAAGGAACACTTGCTTGTGAATAACAAAAGAAAACTGGCCTACTTTGGCACTCCAAATAATTTATGGTCAAAATTAACAATAGAGACACCTACAAGAGAGAGAAATGGGCAATAAGAATTTAAAAAACCACTCTCAGCACTAGAACGGGCACACTGCAAATTACATGTAACATAACTATTAGATACTACATGTAAACAAATCTAATAAAATTAACATTAAACACCATACAAAAAAACCCTTTTTAAACCACTACAAAGGACCATTGCACACCCATACATACTTGGTTTGGTAATATACTAATTTAATTAAAAATACAAAAAAAAGATGTGTTAAATACGCCATCAGCAACAATACAGTAAGAAATGTGCAAGCTAACAAACGCTCATTTTTATGCTATATACTGCAATACAAACTCACTCTGAATTGTGATAGGCACCACGTCCACCTTGCTTGTGTGTTGCTTCACGAATTCTCATCATACACCCACTCACACAGGCTGCAGTCAAGGCTTTTAAATAGCCACTACAACAATTACTGGAAGTATTAACATAATTGACACCTGTGCGAATTACCGCACTGGAATCACACGCAGCTATAAATCGCTGGACACCTGTGCAAACACACATCCCACCAGCAACATGGCTACTCGTGAGCAGATGGCAGCAGAGATGGACATGGTGCAGCAGCAAATGTCTGCTTTGACACAAAGGCGCCTAGCAATGCGGAGGCAGATGCTGGAAGCTGCCAGTGCGGATGTTGAAAGTGCAGGACCCAGTACTGTTCAAACTCCATCTTCTGATACCCAGGAGTTAGGAGTGAATCCCCTGCCAGACATAGATACTGGGGAAACTGAGGGAGATTCAGGACTCCCATCTCAAACCCAAAGTACACAAGCAGCTAGTGAAGAGGGAGATGGTGAGGAGGGACAGGACGATAGCTCACAGGCTACATCCAAAAAAAAAAAAAGATAGCCCGCCTTCACTAAGAGGGAGTTACGTGTTTTGGTCACACAGGCCATGGAAAAAATTCATTGAGCCAGCAAAAACATGGGTGCTGCATCCAAAGATCGAATCTGGAGGGACATCACTAATTCTGTTAATGAAGTCGGCTCAATAGTCCGCACACCACAGGAAGTTAGAAGACGGTAAGTGTATATTGACACACCATTTTCTGATCCAATTATTATTACAAACTTAGCTAGATGTGATGTTGCCTATAGCAACCAAAGACATAACATGTGTACTATCAATTAAAACAGGTATTCAAAACTTTTATGTCCCTTGCCCCTAATTCTACTCACATATGTAGTTGGGCCGACTTCAAATCCCACCTGAACGGCAAGAGGTCTGCGGAGTGGAATGCCTCGAGGGCAACAGGGGGAGGTCCAGCTGCCACTGTGGAATACACAGATCTTGAGGAGATGGCGATGGACTGTGTGAGCTATGAGGAGGGGGTTGGGGTGTCTCATATGGACACGGACCTGCCTGAAATACTGAATCCACATGACTTGCCAGGTAAGTTTACACACATATTCCTAAAAAACTAATTTAGTGGTTCCAAAAGTCTCATGTTGTTTTTTTCTTCACTTTTTCCACTCATTCTTCTATTTGCTTTTAACATAACACAGCACAGGTGGGTGAGCAGGTAGAGTCACAGGAGGGTTATGTGGCTGAGGTGGGGGGACCTAGTGTCTCTGCCACTGTGGGACCACAGATTCCATCCTTCCAGATTCCAACCGGCCCCCCCACCCAACCCTCTGCAATCCCGGACATCCTGTCTCAAATTGCCAGGTATGGTGAGAGCCTGAATGCTTTTCAGGACAGGATTATACGGGAGGTAAGCCAGATACCTGTCTGGCTCACTGAGCACAGAAACAGTGTGGAGCAAGGTGTAGCTCAACTCTGCCAAGGTCTGGCAGAGATCAGGCAGGGGCATTGAATGGGAGCAGCATTTGGAAGGCATGCTGTTCCTTGTAGTGCCAATGGGAGATCCTCGGGGTGGCTCCTGGGTAAGTTAGCTCTCTGTCTGGAAGTGTTTTAGTAATAGCCTTTATCATGAGGCCTATTGTGACAAATTACATGGCCCTATGGGGGCACTGCTATTATGTAGGTTAGGACTGCTGTATCAGAGAAGCCGTGACGTGGCCAGCAGCTAAACATGTGTTTGCAAACATTTGTGACAAATTCTCTGAATTTTATTACCAGATAGGTTCAGGGATGGTTACAGGTAATTTTCAGTGTGCGGAAGGGAATTTAGGGGTGGGGATTTGCACCCCCCTCCTCTCTGTCTGTTGTTTGTCTGTGACCCCTCCCTCTTCCAGCACCTGATATGTTATTATCTCCAGGTATGATTGAGCAACTGCCAAATTGTTTGTCTGCTTGTGTGCAAGAGGCATTGAATGGGAGCAGCATTTGGAAGGCATGCTGTTCCATGTAGTGCCAATGGGAGATCCTGGGGGTGGCTCCAGGGTAAGTTAGCTCTCTGTCTGGAAGTGTTTTAGTAATAGCCTATATCATGAGGCCTACTGTGACAAATTACATGGCCCTATGTGGGCACTGCTATTATGTAGGTTAGGACTGCTGTATCGGAGAAGCCGTGAAGTGGCCAGCAGCTAAACATGTGTTTCAAACATTTGTGACTAATTCTCTGAATTTTATTACCAGATAGGTTCAGGGATGGTTACAGGTAACTTTCAGTGTGCGGAAGTGAATTTAGGGGTGGGGATTTGCACCCCCCTCCTCTCTGTCTGTTGTTTAGAGATCAGGCAGGGCCAAGAGCAACTCGCCTCCTCCTTCCAACAAATTGCCAATTCCATTCTGCAAGGGCTCCAGGACCTCGCTGTCTGCCTTGCCCACAGTGGCAGAGAGCCAGCCACATCTGCTCCCTCCCCTCCCTCTGCCCAGGAAGAACATCCCACTGGGCAGGGCCCTCGAAGGTTGCTTCGCAGACCGAGCCGGGAAGAACAACATCAGGCGGGGAAAAGAAGAGAAAGTGATGTCTCTCCAGATGGCCAGCACCCATGTTTGACATGTTGCCTCGATGTTTTTTATTTTTGCTTGTGTGGCCAGAATGTACTACTCCCTCAAAGTGAAAGGGTATTTTTGTGCTTTTAAAAATTGTAGCCTGTGAGTTACAGTGGCGTGCGGTGAGGTCAGTGTCTGGTGAGGCATGCCCATTACCGTCACCACCAGTGACCGCTACTGTACTACCACCAATGCCAGCAACCCATGTCTGCTAAAGTCGCCGCCAGCTACTGCTCCCGCCACTAATTCCCAGTCTGATGCCACCACCAATGCCAGCAAAGTCTGGGCACACACACAGTGATAGCACCCCCCCATACCCTGGCACACACACAGTGATAACCCCCCAATACCCTGGCACACACACAGTGATAGCCCCCCATACCCTGGCACACACACAGTGATCCCCCCCATACCCTGGCACACACACAGTGATAGCCCCCCCATACCCTGGCACACACACAGTGATAGCCCCAAATACCCTGGCACACACTGTACACACACAGTGATAGCCCCCTATACCCTGGCACACACGGCACACACACACAGTGATAGCCCCCTATACCATGGCACGCACACACGGCACACACACAGTGATAGCCCCCTATACCCTGGCACGCACACACGGCACACACAGTGATAGCCCCCTATACCCTGGCACACACGCACAGTGATAGCCCCCTATACCCTGGCACACACACACAGTGATCGCCCCTCCCCCTTTATTCTCTGGCACATATGCAGAAATTCATCCCCCCCATACCCTGGCACACACGCAGTGACCAACCCCCAACCCCCCCCGCAGGAGATGGTGAGATATCCACACTGCACACACATGGCGCTGTTGACCAGAGCGGCGTGCACACTGATATGGAGGGGCGGAGCGCTTGTTTTATGAGGCCGACGCTGGAGAGAAGGGGGGCTGTGCGGTGCGCCAGTCACAGGAGACACTGACAGTGTCCGAGGCAGCTGGGAAAGGGCCTGTCAGGCTGCGGTGCCCTCAAAGTATGACGTCTTACCTGGATAGGGCGATCCGTGATTGCAGCTACGGTAGCTAGCTTCCAGTGGCGATGAAAGAGAGGAACGGAGCAGAGGCGCAGTGCAGGGGAACACGTGCTGGGGCCTCTCTCTCGAGCTGAGGTATGTGCATTGTGCAACAGAGTCAGTCAGTCCCAGTGAAATGGTGGGCTGGACCGTAGGAAGAGCTCCATCTGGTGCCCAATCATATCTGTCTCAGTGACAGGGGCGTGCATGCGTATGGGCTACAAGCACGCCCCTGTCACTGAGGCACTCTGTACTAGTGCTGCTTACACTGCTTTTTTAATGGGTTTTTTACTGCCCATTGTTTGGCCCCGCCCCCCGCTTCCGGCCCTTCATCATTGTCCGCAGGAGGCACCGCTGTCGGTGCCTCCGAAACTAATTTAAACCTTTTTTTAACAATGTAAAAATGATTACAATAATACAAAGCATTTACTTATGACACAGAATATGTGTCATACAGTAAGTATCTTCTTTGTATTATTGTAATCATTAATGACAGGGGAGGCACTGCCTCCCCTGCCTCCCCTGACTGCACGTCCCTGGTGAGTTATTTTCGTCTACACCTGAGCCAAATTCCTCTTCCTAGCGTGCTGTGTATGTTTGGGTTTGTGTATTGGTTCCAGAATCGACCTCAGTTCCCCTAAAAGTATCGTCTGGCTGGGGGTTCACAACATATACTTAGTAAATATTAAACATCATATTTTGTAGGAAGATGGGGTTACCATAGTACTGGGTTCTGCTATGTCAAATTTGGCACTGGCATCTGCTTGTTGCTATGTCCATCTTTGTATGTGATGCTCATTTGTAGCCATGTTGTGTTGCTGCTTTACTTTATTTTTTTAAGTAAAAAAAAAAAACTTGTTTGTGTGTTTTATTAAAGATTATGCACTCTGGAAAACTGTGCCCTGTAAACTGTAACATGGCATATTAACATTTGTGGAACAAGGGAACAATCAGAATATTCATACAAACATTTAATATTATAATTTAAAACATGTATGCCTTGCACAACACTTAAGTGGCCATATTAAAAAAAAAACTTTGGAACTTGGGTTACTAGGCGCAACATGGCATAGTATTAGATATGGACACATATTCCCACAAAAAATATAAAAAATGGCATTAAGTAACATTAAGTGTAGGCTGCATTATGTTGCTCATGTTATTTGGTATGTACAAAGGAATATGTCTATGTCGAGAACATTTAGCTGATGTAAGTTGGTTTATTCACACTTGATTAAATTGGAAAGTATTAAGCAAATAATTAAAACATGCAGTTAACATCAAAGTATTTAACCAAATAAATAAAATACAGTAAAGAAAAATGACCAAGGTAATGGTCCCGGCGCTTCAAAATGTGATGTTTTAACCCAAAGCAGCTGTTAGCAGGGATAGTTAATCCCTGAGAAGTAATTAGGGAAGGAATATACAGCGCTATAAACTGGATATAGGCCCTCATTCCGAGTTGTTCGCTCGCAAGCTGCTTTTAGCAGCTTTACACACGCTAAGCCGCCGCCTACTGGGAGTGAATCTTAGCTTCTTAAAATTGCGAACGAAAGATTCTCAAAATTGCGATTACACACCTCTTAGCAGTTTCTGAGTAGCTTCAAACTTACTCGGCATCTGCGATCAATTCAGTGCTTGTCGTTCCTGGTTTGACGTCACAAACACACCCAGCGTTCGCCCAGACACTCCTCCGTTTCTCCAGCCACTCCTGCGTTTTTCCCAGAAACTGTAGCGTTTTTTCACACACACCCATAAAACGGCCAGTTTCCGCCCAGAAACACCCACTTCCTGTCAATCACATTACGATCACCAGAACGAAGAAAAAACCGTGAGTAAAATTCCTAACTGCATAGCAAATTTACTTGGCGCAGTCGCAGTGCGAACATTGCGCATGTGCACTAAGCGGAAAATCGCTGCGATGCGAAGAAATTTACTGAGCGAACAACTCGGAATGACCCCCATAGACAATATAGCTTTTTATTTAAGCAAAAATTACCAATTAGTTGCAACAACAACAAAATTAAAAAATATATATATAGATGTTAAAATGTGTAAAATAGGGCAAACACAGCGCAACACTTCATTGAATATATTACCACATATAGAGGCCAAACAGTCTCCTGTATAGAATCCTTGGAAAAAGATGCCACAGTCCAGGGGGTATGTATAGCAACAGAAAGCCGACCACGCACTGAAAGGGGTCCCATGTTTACACATGGGACCCCTTTCCCCGACTTCCAGGACCCCCCCTGACTCCTGTCAAAGAGGGTCCCTTCAGCCAATCAGGGAGCGCCACGTCGTGGCACTCTCCTGATTGGCTGTGTGCTCCTGTGGTGTCTGTGAGGCAGCACACGGCAGAGATACAATGTAGCGCCTATGCGCTCCATTGTTTCCAATGGTGGGAACTTTGTGGTCAGCGGTGAGGTTACTTTCGGTCAACCGCTGACCGCAAAGTTCCCACCATTGGATACAATGGTTTGGATACAATCGTTTTTTTGTTTTGTCAAGTACGTGGATTATACAAAGAACAGAGGCAACTCTGGATTATGTGAGTATAATTTTTTCACAGGTACCCCAAGGATTCTACAGGGAGAAGAGGACAAAGCCTCGTGTGAACATAGGTAAGTATGTATGTTTGGAGGTGTGCATGTATGTAATAAACTTATACTGTCACGGTGTGTGTGTGTCCTGTTTTTTGGGGGTATTTTTTTAGTAGTATTACTACAGGTACCAGCGGGCCCGGTTTTCCACCGCATGCTGGTACTTGTGGTTCTCCAAGTACCAGCTTGCGGGGGAGGCTTGCTGGAACTTGTAGTACTGCTACTAAAAACAATATTCACATTTTTGACACAAGGCTCCTTGGATAGGGGGGGGGCAGCCTCAGGCTTCACCCCTGGCCCTTGGGTGGCTGGAGGGGGGGACCCCTTAATTTAAGGGGTTCCCACTCCTCCAGGGTACCCCGGCCAGGGGTGACTAGTTGGGTATGTAATGCCAGGGCCACCGGGACCACAATAAAAGTGTCCCCCAGCTGTGGCATTATGTACCTGGCTAGTGGAGCCCGGTGCTGGTTTTAAAAATACGGGGGACCCCTACGCTTTTTGTCCCCCGTATTTTTGGAATCAGGACCAGGCGCAGAGCCCGGTGCTGGTTGATGAAATATGGGGGAACCCCTGTCATTTTTTCCCCCATATTTTGTCAACCAGGACCGCCTCAAAGAGCCCGAGGCTGGTTATGCTTAGGAGGGGGGACCCCACACATTTTTTTTTCAGATTTTTTAAACACTTTAAACACCTTTTTAAGGTACACAATGAAGCCCTGCACGGATCTCACAGATCCGGACGGGATTCCTTGTGTTTTGTCAGGCAGTGTTTTCTCATCACTCCCGTAAAACACTGCCTGACATTACGAATCACATCGACATCGGAAAATACGAATTTGAAAAAGTCGGCAGCTTAGTGAATGACCGTATCAGGATTCAAAAAGTTGCAGTAAAATGCACCCGATATCATTCGAGATCAAACACCCTTCAAAACGGCCAAAACATGAATCTTTGTAAATATACCCCCTAGATGGGCCAGGTGTTTGTGCCGCCCACTTGGGTTGCTTAGCTTAGTCATCCAGCGACCTCGGTACAAATTTTAGGACTAAAAATAATATTGTGAGGTGTGAGGTGTTCAGAATAGACTGGAAATGAGTGGAAATTATGGTTATTGAGGTTAATAATACTATAGGATCAAAATGACCCCAAAACTCTATGATTTAAGTTGTTTTTGAGGGTTTTTTGAAAAAAAACACCCGAATCGACAAAAATTTTTAAGGGAGGTTTTGCCAAAACGCGTCCGAATCCAAAACATGGCAGCGGAACCGAATCCAAAACCAAAACACAAAACCCGAAAAATTTCCGGTGCACATCTCTAGTGCTAACTGTTCATTGGTCCAAATGTGATGGTGTCATCTTTATTCATCAACTTTATTAATATGTGTACAGTATCATTTTTTTACATTCTTTCATTTGTTCCCTTATGTTCGCATAAGCGAATCTTCGCAGCTTTCACTGTAAATATTCACACATTTATACTGACACATAAAAGCTTTGTTTAAAATATTGTAAATAGTTATAAAAAAAAAAAAAATATATATATATATATATATATATATATATATATAGCAGCAAAGATGAACAAACGGCACTCAGGAATTCCAAGAAGTTTAAATCTGGTCTACGTTTCGGAGACCTATAATCTCCGTCGTCAGGACATAAATTACAACAGTGGTCAAAAAACATACCTTAAATACCTCACCCAGGTGCAAAAGAGACGCCCGCGGCCGTGTCCCGTCGCTGTCCCGCTGACGTCACCGGAAGTGACTTCCCGCCCGCGTCACCAGCTGACTGAACCGGGAGGAGGGGCCGGGGCCATCTACGATAGTGTTTACCCATCACCATAGTTACAACACTGCATGAGAACAGGGAGAATAACAACAAGAGAAGCTGTTCCCCCCTTTGTGAACAAGCCACGGGCGAAACGTACGTTAAAGGAAGGAGCGTTGTGGGCGCCCTGCCAGTGCGCACGGCGGGTTGCCCCTCGGTACAGGTCGTATGAGACAAATTATATTTCTGTGAAGCCCCTTATTATAGGCAACACATTGGTCTAATATCACAATGAAATAGTACGCTATTAGCTGCACGGTTAGTGCATGACATGTGAAATATCGTCTAACATGACAACTGCTGCTATGGGTGATAGATAATTGTAGACCATATATATGTGTGCTTCACAAACATAGTATGTTAAACTCCATTATGTCTGCATAACTTTTCTGAATGACTCCAATGTTAAAACATAATAGCACAAATCCTGAAATATTACTTAGGAAATAGATGTGCTATAATTATATAACAACATCCTCTTAGATTGAGTATATACCTTGAATAACTCTGGACATTATTTTCATGTTCAGAGTCATGATATAATAAATCATTCAAGTATTAAGCACTGTTGACGGTGGCTATAGACCATTTGGTCTATATAAATATATTTAAACATTGTGCTCCACAGCCAGGGTATATACCATAAAAACAAGTGTTATTATTTTGGAGGATTGATTAATACTGTCCGTTCAGCGGTCACAGCAGATGAATATGAGACATAAAGGCTAAGTGGATACCTAAGCCAGCAATATTTAAATTTAATAACAGTGGTCTAAAAAGCTACATATTGATAAATTATTTATCTATGCATATAAGAAATATAATCTGAATGAAACCTATGAAAGGAGTTAAGAGAATATTATCCTCTCTGTGATAAACAGTATATGTTGATCCCTATTGGTGTTAATATGCATTAGATGATAATAGATGAAATTCACAGTGTCTTCTGTATTTTCAATACCACAATAGCAAGGTGTCAGTAACCCCCGAACTGGCTGCACTGATCTTAGTATTATCAGCCAGTATCTGAGGCGAATGAGACACAGTGCATATTGACTGGCCTAATCTATGTTTCCAATGACTAGCATTAGTAATGGTCTCTCACCACGCATATAATGCTATAGCACATGCGTGGCAGCAGAACCACGAAGTTTGACATATAGTCCTGCCTTTTTATACACTCTGTACTCTCTTCAACACCAGAGCAGGTTAAGTGTCAGTAGCTTTCTCATTGGCTGCACTGACCACAGGTCATCAACCAAAAGTAGAAGTGAATGAGACACTCTCCGTTGATGCTCTGGCACTGTCTGTGACTCTAGAGACTGGCACAAGTAATGGTCTCTCACCACGTATATAATGCTGTAGCACATACGAGGCAGCAGAACCAAGAAAAATGCCATAAGGTCTTGACTAAATCTCTGATGGTGTCATTCATAAAATCATTCTCCAGTAATTGAGAGGGCTAAGGCCCGTTGGAGTTTATACATTACCTGTACCTTTTATTTTTGTTACATGTTGTACTGTATGTAATGTGTTTATATTTCGCCTTTTTAGATAAAGAGAGTGCTATCTCCAAACTATTTTAATTATAGAATAAAAGTTAAGTTTCATTAGAGTGTTTTCCATTTCTATCTTTTTTCTTCTTTTCTTTCCCTATTATTGATCCAAGGGTGTAGCATATATATTTTGAACACCATTTGAGTGCCCCATTATAGGAGAGTTCTTGTTTACCTCTCTTGGTAAAGTTCTGTAAGAATAACAACAATGTCATAAGCATCTAAAATTCAATCAGCTATACTAAACGGCTTAAAGATATGGATTCAAAAGTTTAGATCACATTAATACTCTACAGAGAGCTATAGTGCCGTGGTTGTTGGAGATATAAATTGCTGGCTGTAATAACAGTGTAACAGACACCAATACCTGGCTTAGGAACCTAAAAAGCAACTATAAGAAAGTTGCTTGTTTAGCCCAAAAGGCTGCAATGTTTGCAGCTTATAGATCCACTTAGATTTGAGACGTAGTAATAAATTATCTCTGTTCCCACCTCTTTTACATGGGGGGACCCAATCGATCATTTTATATCTTAATGTGGCTAAACCGTGATGGAAATCCCGAAAATGTCTGGCCACTGGTTGATCATTCATTTTGGCTCTGATGTTAGCACTAGCTTCAGCGGTTTCTATCGCTTTTCTAATGCTAGATCTGTGGGCTGCCATCCTTTCCTTAAAGCAGCGTATTGTCTTGCCCACATAAAGTAAGCCACAGGGGCATTTAATGTAATAGACTACGTGGGTACTAGAGCATGTAAGAGGATAATTGATCTTAAACCTTCTACCAGACCGTGGATGTGAAAAAAAGGCTCCTGTCTCTAGGTATTGGCAGGTGGTGCAGTTAATACATTTGAAATTTCCCGGTTTTCTAGACAGAAAATGAGTTTGTCGATTGGCTACAAAGCCCGTGATGTCATTGTGCACCACGGCATCCTTAATATTGCGGCCTCTGCGATAACCTGGCATCAGGGATTTATTAAGTAAGCCCGGTAGAGTGGGATCACTATTGACAATGGGCCAGTATCTTTTGGCTGCTATCACAAAAAATTCAGAGTTAGAGGTATATTGTTGTGGCCATATCATTTTATTTTGCAAGGTGGATTCCTTTTTGTGCCTTAATGCCTGCTCTCTAGGGTATGACAATGCTTTATCCCTAGCCGCCCTAAGCAACTTTGGGGAGTATCCTCTCAAAAGGAACTTGTTCATCATCAAGTTAATTTGTAAAATGGCATCTTCATGCTTAGTGCAAATGCGGATGATGAGTAAGAACTGTGAAAAGGGTAATCCTCGTTTGAGAGATGTCGGATACATATATACACACAGAGATGGAGAAAGAGATAAAGAGAGAAACAGAGAGAGTGAGAGAGTTAACTCACCACATTTGGAGGGACCAATCAGCTACACAAAGCCAGATTGAAGATTTTTTGAGGTCAGATGGGTCGGGTGTATGTTTGGAATCATAGTAGATAAAATGGTGGTTAACAAAAAAAAAGTAGAAAAGTAATATTCTAATAACTGAAACACTCACAAAGCAATACAAATATAGGGAAGTAATAAAAATTCAGATAAGCAAGCTAAATTAAACACTAATTACAAGAAAATGACAACAAAACCAAACAAAATGGATGTTCAAGCAACAATTACAGACGACTCATCTTCACAGTCACTTATGATACTACTCAAAACACATACACAACACACTTTAAGAAAACGCATGTTACTCAAATGATTGCCATAGTTTATTAGGAATTGTGACACCTCTAAGCTACATTTACATCTGGTACACGTCACATTTTACACAATATTAGCAGAATGTTCTCGATACTGTTAGCATAGCATAGGCATACCTGAAATATTGCCACACGATTCTTGCCCTAACGGCATACCCACGCTGGGCCTCCGCACCTCCACGGAATGTCCGCCCAACCCCTGGCTTCTCATCCTCTCTGAGCAATTCCTCGGATCGAGGAAGCTCGAGGTGACTCCTCACAGCAATATCGTGCAGGATGGCACACAGGACCACAATTTTACTTACCATTTCCGGTGAATACATGAGATCGCCACCAGTGTCTAGTGGCAGTAAGCGCGGAATTAAACTCAGACTGTGGCCCTGGCCTGGGTGTGCTGTAAGGAGTCATGTGCCAGGGGGTGCAAGGATATCCACGATCTCCTGTAAGAACACAATACAATCATACGTGTCATCTTTTAACAACATCACACACAAAAATTACAAAATAAAAAAATAAAAAAAACTCACCCAATAGCCACATGTCTTGGCCTTCCATCATTCTTAATCTTTGCCATATCCCTGATTGCCGAATGACATGGGCATCATGCACACTCCCGGGGTACTTGGCATTCAGGGACAAGATCTGGAGGGATGGGCCACAAACAACCATCACATTCAGAGAGTGGAACAGTTTCCTATTCCTATAGATTTCCTCATTATGTTTTGGTGCCACAATTGGGACATGTGTCCCATCCACAACCTCAGTAACATGTGGGAAGCGACTACCCCCTTCCTGGATTTGCCGCTTCACCACTGCCAGAGCCCCAGCATCCAATGGCATTGATATGAACTGCTTTACTCGCTTGATAAATGCATGTAGGACACGTCGCAGCACCTTGGAGAATTTGCCCTGTGATATTCCTACCAGCATGCCCACTACGTGCTGGTAGGAACCAGTGGCACAGAAATGTAACACAGCAAGAAATTGTGTCAATGCTGGTATTGCTGTAGGATACCGAATTGATTTATCTAGATCACTCTCTATTATGGAGAGAGTTTCTAGCAGGGATGTGCAGTCAGGGGAGGCAGTGCCTCTGCTGTCATTAATGATTAAAATAATACAATATACTTTAGCCTTTGTATTATTTTAATCATTTATACCTCTGTTCTCAATGTGTTTGGAGGCACAGCTTTTGGTGCCTCCCGCTGCCAATGTAAAGGGACAGGAAACGGGGGGTGGGGCCAAGCATTAGGCAGCAGAATCCCATTAAAAAAAGCCCTTGAAGCGGCACCTAAAGAAGTGCCTCTTTGACAGGGGCGTGCTGTCAGCCCATATGAAAGCACGCCCCTGTCACAGAGACTGATGTGATTGGGCAGTGTAGGATTCCGGGGGCAGGGGTGGACACCAAGGTAATGCCCACCCAGTGGAGTAACTACCATAGGTGCGGGGATGCAGCTGCTACGGGGCCCCAGATGCCTGCATGGCCCGCCGCTCCCCTGCACCCAATCACGCTGAAGCACAGTGCGGGTCGGATGCCAGACTGGCAGGAGGAGAAATGGATGTCCCAGCAGGGAAGCACCACAGCAGACGATTGCTGTACGGGTGAGTCCCGATCTCACCTCTCTTGGTGGTGCCCCCGATTGCGTGCATTACATTGCTGGGGCCGGTCACCGCAGTACAGATGGTGCGGGATGTGAGAGGGTGCCGGTCGCAGCTGCTGGGAATGGGAACAGTTACCGCGGTTCAGAAGCCTGCGTGTACTGCCTGGTACAGGGTGTGAGGGGGTGCCAGCAATGGCTACTTAGAACTGCGGTGCAAATGGCTGATGGATAAGTATGCTGCCTAGTGTGGGTCAGGGGGAGGGGGGGTGCTGTGGCGGCTGCCGATACAGGTATGTGCAGTGTAATACAGGCAGGGTGCAATAGAGTTGAGGATGCTGGAAGCCACTGTAAGCTGGAAGCCACATAATATATACACATAATATATAGACATAATATGTATGTGTATATATTATGTGAGTGTATGTACACACAGTCCAGGTATGGGTGTTGCTGAGGCAAAACCACAGCTCTGCAGCATGTAATATAGAGCAGTTTATTCCTTCAACGTTTTGGGGTCTCAGCTGACAGTGTAACGCCTCAGCAACACCCATACCTGGACTATGTGTACATACACTCACATAATATATACACATACATGAGGGACAGGAGGAGGGGGCAACACCTGCCTGCTGACAGGCTGAGGTGGCAGCTGCTGCCATATTGAGTACTTGCAGTCCGACCCAAGGGGGAGGAGGGGCCGCGATCCTCTCTCCTCTCCCAATTGCTCCGGCTGCACTTCCAGGAACCCTGTTACGACCTACATCCCCACAGCCTGCAGTGCACTCACTGGCCAGCGCGGTACAGGCTGAGCGGCTCTGCTATGCTGGAGGATGAGGAGACCCACAGCAGGTTTGTTGTTTCCGCTTCTCTTACCGGCTGCGATGGTGGGTGCGGGTTGGCAAGGAACAGTGACTTCAGTGTGACATGGTATTAGCTCACTCATGCTTTTCTGCAGACCCAGGCTGTAATGTTTATGTTGTATTTTTTAATGTGCTCTCACTAGTACCCTTTCCATGTAACCCACTTCCTGGCATCACACTCTCCCTGTTATCCTGTCAGTGTCACCCTCTCCCCAGTGTCACCCTCTCTGTGTCACCCACTGCTGTCACCCTCTCCCCAGCATCACCCTCTCCCTGTCACCCAACGCTGTCAGTGTCACCCTCTCTCTGTCACCCTCTCCCTGTCACCCAATGCTGTCCGTGTCACCCTCTCTCTGTCACCCACTGCTGTCACCCTCTCCCCGACGTCAAGCTTACCCTATCACCCAATTCTGTCAGTTTCCCCCTCTCCCTGGGTTCGCCCTATCCGTCACCCAATGCTGTCAGTGTCACCCTCTGTCTTTCACCCGCCGATGTCCTTCTTTCCCTGGCGTCACCCTCTCCATAATATTTATTTTTTATTTGATAAAACTGACAATATATTAGCTGCCTGCTCTTCGCAAGTTTAATCAGGAAGGCTGCGGGCATTGGCGGTGGCTGCATCGGACCGAGATGCAAATTAGTAGCAAGGGGGCCAGGGTGGTTGATGGTGGCGATTTTGTAGGACATTGGCTTCTGTGGTGGTAGTGGGCATCGGTATGTGAGGCGGTAGAGGGCATCAGCTCGGTGGTGGTAGGGGTCAACGGCGGGCCTCGACATACATTATGGATGCTGTGCCTCACCAGCCACTGACCTCACCGCACCCCACTGGTTTCTAGGATGATATGAGGGGGCAGCCTGTAGTGCCGCACAACCTCATCATCTGGCATCCCAAAAAGGGTGACACAGGTACGGAAAATAGAAGGCCTTGCACGCCTCCATTGCCTTGGAGGATGAAGGGCAGGTTGGGGTTGGACGGCTTCGGCGGCTAGATATCTGGCTACATGCATCTTGAAATTAATGAAAAAATGTATCGTTACCACATTATTTAGTCAGGACACATTGCTACGTTGTCAACTCTGGTTATGGCAATATAAAAACGTACTTCCGGTACGTAATCCATATCTACATGTCGGACACCAGGAGCCAAAAGAAAATAGAAATTAGGGAGAAATAAAAAAAATTATATTCCAAAAAAACAACAACACACAACACACACACAGAAATAACACTCTTGGCAGGCATAAAATTACCTTAAACTATCAAGTTACACACAAATTTAAAAAAATGGGTACAGTCAATAGGACATACTAATCAAATTGCAAAAGCCACCTCCACCCCAAGCACAGCAAGCTACATGCAAATACTTACCAGCAATTAGAAGAGAAAAAAGATCTTTAAATCAAAAGGCCTCACTTGGCAAAAGAGAAAAAAAAAACAATAAAAAAACACTATAGAAACTGTACAAACTACACACCCCCACCCCAAGCACAGCAAGCTACATGCAAATACTTACCAGCAATTTGAAGATATATATTGAAGATATATATTGAAGATATATATATATATATATATATTATATATATATATATATATATATATATATATACACATATGCAGAACAAAGGAAGCGGCACTCAGAGTCTGAAAGCAGCATGGTCCCTTCTTCGAGGCCTTGAAGAAGGGACCATGCTGTCCCGAAACGCGTTGGAGATACCTTGTGGCACTGCCCACCTCCTGGACGTTTGGCGGACTGTTTTCCTGATTGCCTGGAAGGGAATTCGATCAGAGGAGCAACCAGCAGGGTATTTCCCGGGGTACCCTGCCTTTATTTGACATCTGCGGCTCCTCCACCTGCATCGGTAGGATCACATTCCCCCCATGGCCTGTTCCCAGTCCACTTGTTTTTTTATGTATTGCTGGTTTTTAGACATTGCATGTTAGTATTGAAATTAAATTCCATTTTATTTACCATACCAGTGTGTTTCAACATACATTTTCACACCTGGGTATTATCCATATACATAGGTGACCGTAAGAGAGACCAGCGCCATTGTAGAGAGAGCACACCCCCTTTTTTCATTTTCCACTTTTGTACTGAGCCCTTAGGGAGCTCTGGCACTCTCCACACGGCCAGCTATCTCAGTCCTATACAGCGCAAACTTGCTACCCCCGCCCTCCAGTTTGCACATATGTAGTTGGGCCGACTTCAAGTCCCGCCTGAAGGCAAAAAGGTCTGCGGAGTGGAATGCCTCGAGGGCAACAGGGGGAGGAGCACCCGCTGCCACTGAGGAGTTTACTGAGCTAGAGGAGCTAGCGATGCCCTGTGTGACCTATGAGGAGGTGCGTGGGGTGTCGGAAATGGACAATGACATGCCTGAGATTGTAGGCCTACATGACTTGCCCAGTAAGTTGCCTTACATATATAGTGAAGTGTTAAAACTCTTAAGTTTGAAATTTGTAACTAATTGTGTTTTTTTTTTTTGCTCTCTCCTTTTGTCTCACATTAATATATCTGCATTTTACATAACACAGCACAGGAGGGTGAGCTTGGTGAGTCACAGGAGGGGCATCTGGCGGAGGCTGAGGTGGGGGGATGTAGTGAGCCATCCAGTGTGGGGCTGGCTATTCCACCAGGCCAGCCACAAACTGCGCCCCCTCCCCCCCCCCCCCCCACTCAACCCTCTCTCCTGGCGATTCTGAATGAGATCTCAAGTCATGGAGATAGGCTCAGCCAATTCCATGATGTGATGACCCAGGAGGCACGCCAGATATCTCTTCGGCTCACTGAGCATACCACCTGTGTTGGGCAAGGTGTGGCTGAAATCAGGCAGGGTCTATCCGAGCTCACCTCCTCTGTCCAACAATAAGCTATCTCAGTTGGACAAGGTCTACAGGACATCGCTGGCCTTCTTTCCCACAGTGGCAGGGAGCCACCAACACCTGCTCCCTCCACTACCCCTGCCCAGGAAGAAGATCCCACTGGGTAGGTCCCTCAAAGGTCACTTCACAGACCTACCAGTGATCATCCACGCCAGGTGGGGCGAAAGAAGAAAAAATAAAGTCTCTCCAGATGCGGCCACATTTCCCAGCACCCATTTTTACAATGTTTCCATAATGTATTTTCTCTTATGTCCTATAGGATGCTGGGGTCCATATTAGTACCATGGGGTATTGACGGGTCCACCAGGAGCCATTGGCACTTTAAGAGTTTAGTAGTGTGGGCTGGCTCCTCCCTCCATGCCCTCCTACCAGACTCAGTTTAGAAAATGTGCCCGGTGGAGCCGGTCACAGCTGGGGGAGCCCTACAGAGCTGCTTTAGAAAAGGTTTTTTTTAGAGTTTGTTTTTTTACAGGGAGGCTGCTGGCAACAGCCTCCCTGCATCGAGGGACTGAGGGGGGGAGCAGTGTCCGCCCTGCGGAATCTTGAGCCACTGCCTCCGCTGACTGGACACTGAGCTCCATAGGGTATCGATCACACCCCGCCACAGGGGAACGCTCACCCCAGCAGCCAGCCGCAACCCCCTCAATGAGCTGAAGTTGGCGAGTTAGTCACTGTCCCCCCTTACAAGCGGGGGGTCAGTGTGATATGGGCAGCTTAAGGGTGAGAGCGTGGTATTAACCGCGCTCCCGGACGGCTCAGCAGTACTGCGGTGCGGCGCTGTTAGGGGTGCCCTGGGCCAGAAAGGTACCCTACACTGATCATTCCAGCCTGTCAGGGTCCGTGGATCTCAGCCAGCACAGAATTCCTCAGGCTAGTATAATCTTAAAGAGCGGGAAGACAGCACCATTGAAGGGGCAGAGCTTCTCCTCAGAGCAGACCCAGCAGCGTTCAGCGCCATTTTCCCTGCCTGCAATCACTTCCAGTGGATGTCCAGGTCCCTCCAGTGCAACTCCAGCTATCTGTACAGTACCAGTGGGTTGTAGAAGGGGGGGGGGGGGGGGGGAGGCTGTGTTATAGGCTGTGTCCCTATTAAGGGACACAGTCAGTGCGGGTTGGGGTTCCCCTATACTCTCATTGCGCTGCATGTGGGTTGGCTCCAATCTCTGTGTCTCTCTGCCATTCTTGGGGGGAAACTCTGTCTAAGTAAATACCCTGTGTGTCTGTGGGGTGTTTGGTGTGTGTGTGATAACATGTCTAGGGACACTGTTTCATATGCTGGAGAGGATTTGTCTTCCCAAGAAGACTCCATACCATGTAATCAGGATTGCACTGTTGTAGCGCAGATCCCGGCTAGAGAGCCAAATTGGTTAGCCTCTCTGAGGAGGACTATTTCTCAGATTTCTGATAGGGATGCTAGGACTGAGCATGCCACTCAGGCCCTACAATCCTCTATGGTTGTTTGGTCTGATACTGCTTCCTCGGGGTCCCCTGCGGTACATCCTCAGAAACGTGCACTTGCAATACTTATGCAGGATGACACGGACACTGACTCTGACACTGCAGACGGTGACGGGGATGTGTCTAGGGGGATGGCATCACTTGATAAGGGGGTGCAGTTGATGATCAAAGCTGTACGGGATGTTTTACATATTTCTGACACTGGTCCTGAGCAGGTGGAGGAGGCCTATTTTACAGGTCTAGAGGTCTAGAAAGAGGTCTAGAAAGAGCAAGCCTTCGAACACCTTCTTCAGAGGTGGTCGTGCCAAGGGAAAGAAACCTGCTTCCGCAGGTTCCCAAGCCCAAAGCCCGCTTCTGATACCCCTAAGTCATCCGCATGACGGTGGACAGCTAGGCCTGGAGGAAGGTCAAGTGGGGGCGAGACTCCAGCAGTTCAGCCACGTCTGGGTGTCGTCAGGTCTTGACCCCTGGGTCCTGGATATAGTGTCCAGGGGGTACAGACTGGAGTCTCAAGATCCCCCACCTCACCGTTTCTTCAAGTCAGGCTTGCCGGTTCTGCTGGCAGACAGAACAATTCTTCTGGAGGCCATCAGAAAATTAGTAGTGGCAGAGGTCATTGTTCCAGTTCCACCTCAGCAGTGGAACAAGGGTTATTATTCGAACCTTTTTGTGGTATCAAAACTGGATGGTTCGGTACGGCCTATTCTGAATTTAAAGTCTTTGAATCCTTATCTCAGGGAGTTCAAATTCAAGATGGAATCTCTGAGAGCTGTCATCTCAGGACTAACAGAAGGGGAGTTGCTGGTGTCGCTGGACATCAAGGATGCTTACCTCCACATTCCCATTTGGTCGCCGCATCAGGCTTACCTCAGGTTTGCACTGTTGGACGATCACTATCAATTCCAGGCGCTGCCGTTTGGCTTCCCCACAGCACCAAGGATCTTCACCCAGGTGATGGCGGAGATGAGGATTCTACTCCGCAAACAGGGGGTGAACATAATTCCATACCTGGACGACCACCTGATCAAGGCGTCATCCAGGGAGAGGTTGTTGCGATCCATCGCGCTCATGACACAGCTGCTCAGGAAGAACGGTTGGATCCTGAACCTTCCAAAGTCTCATCTGGAGCCGACAAGGTGACTGTCTTTCCTGGGAATGATCCTCGACACGGAAGTGCAGAGGGTTTTTCTCCTAGTGGAGAAAGCATTGGTGATTCAAACAATGGTCCGGGATGTCTTATACCTACCCGGGTATCGGTTTATCAATGCATCCGCCTTCTGGGGAAGATGGTTGCCTCCTACAAGGCTCTGCAGTATGGCAGGTTTCATGCTCGAACTTTTCAGCTGGACCTATTGGACCAGAATTCAGTAATTCTGAAGCTAGATTGAAATGTATTAAGTTGTTCAGTATATGCTAGTTTCTGATCCCCGTGTAAAGGAAGATAACCTCTGAATACATTATCTTCCTACTGTGCTGTCATAAATGTGATCATACCACTCTATATTATACACTATGGATATCATTGTTTAATTTATAGGGCACCACATATGGGGAACGTTAAACTTGAAATATAAGTGCATCAGAACACTACCCCCAGCCACTATTCGGTGCAGTCCATTGCACATCAATCGATGATTAGTAATAAGATAAAGACCTAGCAATTTGTATCAGCTCCATACTCCTATTGATGAGTGCATCATTTGATACTGTGGCTGCGCAGGAGATTAGATGCAGTCAGCGCTACTGTAAACGCTGTGATTCATAGGACCTAGAGACACATCTTTTTGTCTCTCTCTGTGCCGCTACCCATTCGAATCACAGGTGCAGGCACGGAGTCTCCTAAATCAAGAACCGCATAACATAAGCACACAGAATATTTGACAATACAGGCTTATACCGATTAGGGGGTAGTGGTTCCTGCAGTTATCACTATATTCACTGTTTATGTGAGGGATATGCGGCCGCATATTGGAGTCAACTGAATGTGCAGTACTAATATCAGGTACCCTATTAAACGCATAATAACTACACCGCCTACGGGCAGCCTATAAGCCAATGACATTACCCGATAAGGTCACAGGGTACAGTGGACCCTGAATTAGAGTGGAACACTGAGCACCAAAGACATTGAATAACTAGCGCATTCAGCATATATTCATTACAATTACAGTACAACACAAATGAACAAAACCCTAATTTGATATAAAAGTGTGGATAAGGGATTGATAATACTAGTATCCCCATACCTGTTACAGAGTATCATCAGCACTTGCAAATATACTTTAATTCATGGGGAGCTTCAAGCTGTACCATACTATATTATAGGGCAGAAGGGGACCATTCAATATTATAGCACAGAAGTAATGCCCACCTTTTAAGGGATCACTGGCTCCACAAGATATCGTTAATACACACTGATTGCTATTATAGAACCAAACATTCTATTGTATGAGAGATATATGCAAATGCCTAGCATTTCTATAATAATATCTTTGGTTTATGAGAGGCTATGAATTTCTAAAGAACCATAGTACTGTAAACAATTATAGTGCATCTCCCTCTCTGTCAGATATTTCCAGCAGTGATATTATTCACTGTGCCGAATACTCATAATACAAAATATAGGCTGACTGCCAAGAATTGCAGCTGAGCTCAAACAGCAACATTTGTTGCAAATTTTTATATATATAGAGTAACACAGACTGAAACAATATTTAACAGTTGTTAATAAATATATATAGTAAGTAGACACAATAAAGACACCTAGGCTTTTTTAACAAATACAATTTCTTTATTCATTCTTTCTTCAAGTTTCACATTGTCTTTATCTTTTCACGACTTTATATGTTTTTTTACCAATATTTCGCATAAATGTTGTTTTGTCTAGTGTGATATACCATCCACTTTTAAGGATATCAATAAATGTTATATTTTAAATTCAAAGTGAACCCTAAACAGATCACTTTTTCTTTCCGTTTGCGCTTGTATCATACTTGATCTGTGGTCGCACCCCCATTACTGAATTTAGCTAATGTGTACCAATAAATATTAGAAGTTTTCCAATACCACCTTTTTAGGTAAGGTATATATTGGCCCTCATTCCGAGTCGTTCGCTCGGTAATTTTCATCGCATCGCAGTGAAATTCCGCTTAGTACGCATGCGCAATATTCGCACTGCGACTGCGCCAAGTAATTTAACAATGAAGATAGTATTTTTACTCACGGCTTTTTCTTCGCTCCGGCGATCGTAGTGTGATTGACAGGAAATGGGTGTTACTGGGCGGAAACACGGCGTTTTATGGGCGTGTGGATAAAAACGCTACCGTTTCCGGAAAAAACGCAGGAGTGGCCGGAGAAACGGGGGAGTGTCTGAGCGAACGCTGGGTGTGTTTGTGACGTCAAACCAGGAACGACAAGCACTGAACTGATCGCAGATGCCGAGTAAGTCTGAAGCTACTCTGAAACTGCTAAGTAGTTTGTAATCGCAATATTGCGAATACATCGGTCGCAATTTTAAGAAGCTAAGATTCACTCCCAGTAGGCGGCGGCTTAGCGTGTGTAACTCTGCTAAAATCGCCTTGCGAGCGATCAACTCGGAATGAGGGCCATTGTCTCAATTCCTGTGCAACAGAATTCCTTTTTCCCCCAGTTCCCAATTTTTTTATTTATCAATTAGAAAGTTTTGGACTAGGAGTGCCTTAAAAAAATGCTGATACCCTAGAATGCCTTGATTCAAGAAAGTTTGGGAACTACTGCTGTAGAGGATGAATAACTGAGATTTTGCTATCACCTTATCAGTTTGTTTTAAACAAGGCAATAAAATCACAAAGGAAAAAAATCTAATTAAATGTTTTGTTACATTAACTATAGACTGGAATTAATATTATACATGGATGACTCTCTGTCTTTAGGTCAAGTTTTAGAGGAAAAACCCTGATTGACTTTAATATTGGTCCCATACTATGTGAACTTCTACCAGTCTGTGAATTCTTGGAAGAAATAACAGTTATAGAACCCAATGACTTTTGCATCAAGGAACTGGAGAAATGGATGAATGAAGATAAAGATGCCTATGACTGGACCGATGCCTTGGCAGTCATGACAAAGTTAAAAGAAAGCAGGTGTGGTGTCATATTTACTTTTGTGTGCACAATTTATATTCCAACACTTTCAGTTAACACTAATGTATTTTCAATGAAGAAAAAAAAAACATTTTACAAAAACGTAATGGTCAGTTAAGAGTTTAATGGTGCTAAAAAAGGTAGAATTAAGGCAGAGGTGACAGGGGCAGTCGTCCCGGGGCCCCCACACATTAGGGGCCCCCACACAGTGTTGTGTCAAGCGGGGTAGTCCCTGGTGGTTCAGCTGCTCATTAACAGCGGCCACCGAAGAGCTCCATCTATGGTCAGTCGCGCAGCATAGGGAAGTAACATACCATGAGACACTGACCCTGAGCCGTCTACTGCAGCGCGTAGCACCTGTCCCCCTGTCCATGCTGCAGCATCCAGCAGGTAGTGTGTCTGCTGTGTTCAGGGGGGCTGGTGTGTGTGTCTAACGATACATAGGGGGTGCTCATGGTTTGCCATTACTTTGCCATAACTTTTACTGGTGGTGCCACCACAATTCATTGCCCCAGGTCCCCCACTAGCCTTAATAAGGACCCTGGGGCTAAAAATATGTAAATTATAGCCCTTCAAAACTGTGTATAGACTATTGAGCTGACCAGAGGCAGATTAAGAGAGTAGGGGGCCCGTGTGCAGGCTCAGTGCAGGCCCTCTCCTCTCTGGCAGACACTGGCTTTGTGCCAGAGTCTACTGTGTTTTGCAAGGTCTCCAGGAACATGCCTTGTTACTGGGGACACATTTACTGTGCAGGCAGGAGCAAATACAGAACAAAATGACAAGGGGGGCACCATGATAGGGGAGTCTTTTGTGTGCAACAAAGGGGAAAGTGGATGTGTCCTTGTAACAGCATATTTATCATATTTAAAAACACACACATTGTCTTTCATTGGAAAGAAAAATAAACACATTGCCCCTCACAGGAAAAACAAACACAGGTCTGGTAGGGCACAGGGTGAGTGTGCTGGGGCAAAGTCTGGTAGGGAACAGGGTGAGTGTGCTGGGGCAAGTCTGGTAGGGAACAGGGTGAGTGTGCTGGGGCAAGTCTGGTAGGGAACAGGGTGAGTGTGCTGGGGCAAGTCTGGTAGGGAACAGGGTGAGTGTGCTGGGGCAAGTCTGGTAGGGAACAGGGTGAGTGTGCTGGGGCAAGTCTGGTAGGGAACAGGGTGAGTGTGCTGGGACAAGTCTGGTAGGGAACAGGGTGAGTGTGCTGGGGCAAGTCTGGTAGGGAACAGGGTGAGTGTGCTGGGGCAAGTCTGGTAGGGAACAGGGTGAGTGTGCTGGGGCAAGTCTGGTAGGGAACAGGGTGAGTGTGCTGGGGCAAGTCTGGTAGGGAACAGGGTGAGTGTGCTGGGACAAGTCTGGTAGGGAACAGGGTGAGTGTGCTGGGGCAAGTCTGGTAGGGAACAGGGTGAGTGTGCTGGGACAAGTCTGGTAGGGAACAGGGTGAGTGTGCTGGGGCAAGTCTGGTAGGGAACAGGGTGAGTGTGCTGGGGCAAGTCTGGTAGGGAACAGGGTGAGTGTGCTGGGGCAAGTCTGGTAGGGAACAGGGTGAGTGTGCTGGGCAAGTCTGGTAGGGAACAGGGTGAGTGTGCTGGGGCAAGTCTGGTAGGGAACAGGGTGAGTGTGCTGGGGCAAGTCTGGTAGGGAACAGGGTGAGTGTGCTGGGCAAGTCTGGTAGGGAACAGGGTGAGTGTGCTGGGGCAAGTCTGGTAGGGAACAGGGTGAGTGTGCTGGGGCAAGTCTGGTAGGGAACAGGGTGAGTGTGCTGGGGCAAGTCTGGTAGGGAACAGGGTGAGTGTGCTGGGGCAAGTCTGGTAGGGAACAGGGTGAGTGTGCTGGGCAAGTCTGGTAGGGAACAGGGTGAGTGTGCTGGGGCAAGTCTGGTAGGGAACAGGGTGAGAGAGTCTGTGAAGGCAGGTCTGGGCACAGCACCCCTCCCCCTCATGTTGTCCTCTCACAGCAAACCCCCCATACAATTGACCTCACATTGCCAACCCTCCTTGAATATTCACCACCACATCACAGTAATTATCCACTGGACACTTCACACATTGGAATCTGCCACGTGTGCAGTCGTAAATCACCGGGAAAATGGCCACTGACACATTTTCCCTTTGCTGTATGTCTGCAGCAACAGTTGCCACAGAGCTCTTGAGGGGTATGTGTAATTATATGGGTGCAGGGTGCGTGGTGTGGGACGCTCTTGTCCCAGAAGCCTGTGTGCACTGCACACCCTGCACCCATTATAATTATGCTATTGGAATTGATTCAGAGGTGGACACTATTCACACAGCCGCTGCGGTTTTGCACACAGCGGGGTGTAAAATGATGCATATGTGCAAGTGCCGCAGAAGACGTCTTGTGTAATTAGTTGCCTCCTGACAGCTTTTCTGATCAGCTGCTGCATCTGAATATTCAGTATCAGATCGTTTGCGCGAACATCGGACTAGTTAGTTCATGCAGCAGAGGCCAAGGAAACTGCATCCAAGGATGCAGCCACTGGTTTGGGCGCACCCAGAAAAACATGGTCAATGCCTCTGTTCTCTGAAACGGTGCGTCTCCATGCCCCCGAACGTGGATCAAGTGCAGCTCCTGCACATGTGCAGATTAAAAAAATTGGAACAGTGCAAAAACATCCCTCCAAGGCCCACCTCTGAATCAGACCCTATGTATTGTAGAGGTCATTAGAACCAGATGTCAAGAGCTACATGATTAGTCTCATGCTCTTCTCATCCCTTCTTTGGATAATTACTATAATATATAAAGGCAAAATACTCAAAAATATTTAGAGGGCATATTACAAATCAAATAACTCTTTTGAAAAGATAGGACTATGCAGGAGCCATTGGGTGCTCAATTGTAACTAGGGATGAGCGGGTTCGGTTCTCTGAGAACCGAAACCTACCGGACTTTACCATTGGAACCCGGATCCGAGCCAGACTCGGGTTTTGCCGCCTGACTCGGAAACCAGAATGAGGCTAAACGTCATCATCCCGCTGTGGATTTTCGCGGGGTTTGGATTCCATATAAGAAGCTGTGCGTTCCCACCATTTTCACTCCAACATTGGAGAGTGTAGAGAGAGGACGTGTCTCCATTCTCTCAGTGTCCGTGTCTTGTGCTGTATTTGTCCAGTCACAGTGGTTGTGTCCTCTTGCTGCCATATGTCCATGGTTGCTGTGTTGTGCTGCATAAGTTCAGTGGTGGTGTGTTGTCCTGCATCAGTCCAATGGTAGTGTCCTGTGCATCAGCCATCAGTCATTCCAGTGACCAGGCAGTCACAGTGTTTGTGTCCTCTTGCTGCCATATGTCCATTACATTGCTGCTGTGTTGTGCTGCATTATTTCAGTGGTGGTGTATTGTACTGCATCAGTCCAGTGGTAGTGTCCTGTGCACCAGCCATCAGTCATTCCAGTGACCAGTCAGTCACAGTGGTATACGGTGCGGCTATATGTCCACTAATACAGCATCATAATAATAATACTAACAACAACAAGTCCCTTACAGTGTTGCTGTGTTGTCCTGCATCAGACCAGTGGTAGCGTCCTGTGCATCAGCCATCAGTCATTCCAGTGACCAGGCAGTCACAGTGTTAAACACTGCTGCTATATGTCCACTGCTACAGTATTATAATTATAATAATAATAATAACAACAAGTCCCTTACATTGTTGCTGTGTTGTCCTGCATCAGTCCAGTGGTAGTATCCTGTGCATCAGCCATCAGTCATTCCAGTGACCAGGCAGTCACAGTGTTATACGCTGCTGCTATATGTCCACTTCTACAGTATAATAATAATAATAATAATAATAATAATAATAATAATAATAACAAGACCCTTACAGTTTTGCTGTGTTGTCCTGCATCAAACCAGTGGTAGTGTCCAGTGCATCAGCCATCAGTCATTCCAGTGACCAGGCAGTCACAGTGTTATACACTGCTGCTTTATGTCCATTGCTACAGTATAATAATAATAATAATAATAATAATAATAATAACAACAACAAGTCCCTTACAGTGTTGCTGTGCTGTCCTGCATCAGATCAGTGGTAGTGTCCTGTGCACCAGCCATCAGTCATTCCAGTGACCAGGCAGTCACAGTGTTATATGCTGCTGCTATATGTCCACTGGTATAGTATACTAATAATAATAATAATAATAATAATAACAACAACAAGTCCCTTGCAGTGTTGCTGTGTTGTCCTGCATCAGATCAGTGGTAGTGTCCTGTGCATCAGCCATCAGTCATTCCAGTGACCAAGCAGTCACAGTGCTATATGCTGCTGCTATATGTCCCCTGCTATAGTATTATAATAATAATAATAATAATAACAACAACAAGTCCCTTACAGTGTTGCTGTGTTGTCCTGCATCAGACCAGTGGTAGTGTCCTGTGCATCAGCCATCAGTCATTCCAGTGACCAAGCAGTCACAGTGCTATATGCTGCTGCTATATGTCCACTGCTACAGTATAATAATAATAATAATAATAATAATAAATACAATAACAACAAAAAGTTCCTTGCAGTGTTGCTGTGTTGTCCTGCATCAGGCCAGTGGTAGTGTCCTGTGCATCAGCCATCAGTCATTCCTGTGACCAGGCAGTCACAGTGTTATACGCTGCTGCTATATGTCAACTGATACAGTATAATAATAATAATAATAATAATAACAACAAGTCCCTTACAGTGTTGCTGTGTTGTCCTGCATCAGACCAGTGACAGTGTCCTGTGCATCAGCCATCAGTCATTCCAGTGACCAGGCAGTCACATTGTTATACACTGCTGCTTTATGTCCATTGCTACAGTATAATAATAATAATAATAATAATAATAATAACAACAACAAGTTCCTTACAGTGTTTATGTGTTGTCCTGCATCAGACCAGTGGTAGTGTCCTGTGCATCAGCCATCAGTCATTCCAGTGACCATTCAGTCACAATGTTATATGCTGCTGCTAAATGTTCGCTGCTACAGTATAATAATAATAATAATAATAATAATAACAACAACAATTCCCTTACAGTGTTGCTGTGTTGGAAAAAGGGGGGTACCTGGATTGCACATCCTATTACTAAAGATATCAAGAGGTACTATCATGCTGAGGCTTCTAATACTATGCTGGAGGAAGAGAAATGCAGATTCACACTCTAAGTACTAAGAACACTGATAGTAAAAATAATTTAAATAAACTCACATTTATCATGGAGTATAATTGAAGTTCTTAGCACACATTTGCGCAAATATGCGGGCCCAGGTACCGCGTCCAGGTGACTTCATCACATGGGTCCCTAACATTCCTAATACTATCACATTCTATAAATTTATTCAGGACTTACCTCTTAATAAGGCATTATCAATGTGTGATCTGAAATGCAGGAACTCAGCTAATTAAAACACCTGAGGGTGAATGGGAGGAGTACCAATGCCAGAGGAAGGAAGCCTTGCCTTCCAGTGTACAATATATACACAAATATAGTGGAAAAAAGGGGGGAACCTGGATTGCACATCCTATTACTAATGATATCAAGAGGTGCATCAGACCAGTGGTAGTGTCCTGTGCATCAGCCATCAGTCATTCCAGTGACCAGGCAGTCACAGTGTTATACCATACTTGCCTACCTGACCCTCTCCATGAGGGAGAAAATGCTCTGTTCCTGGACTTTCCTGGTAATGTATGATTGCCATCACCTGTGGTGAGCTAGTTCATTGATAAGAAAGATGTTTCACCACAGGTGATGGCAATCATACATTACCAGGAAAGTCCAGGAACAGAGCATTTTCTCCCTCATGGAGAGGGTCAGGTAGGCAAGTATGTGTTATACGCTGCTGCTGCTATATGTCCACTGCTACAGTATAATAATAATAACAACAACAAGTCCCTTACAGTGTTGCTGTGTTGTCCTGCATCAGACCAGTGGTAGTGTCCTGTGCATCAGCCATCAGTCATTCCAGTGACCAGGCAGTTACAGTGTTATACGCTGCTGCTATATGTCCACTGCTACAGTATAATAATAATAACAACAACAAGTCCCTTACATTGTTGCTTTGTTGTCCTGCATTAGACCAGTGGTAGTGTCCTGTGCATCAGCCATCAGTCATTCCTGTGCTGCATATTGTGTTATATAACGCCAGAAAAATAATGGAGAACAAAAATTTGGAGGATAAAATAGGGAAAGATCAAGAACCACTTCCTCCTAGTGCTGAAGCTGCTGCCACTAGCCGTGACATAGACCAGTGTTTTTCAACCACTGTGCCGTGGCACACTAGTGTGCCCTGAGCAGTCTCCAGGTGTGCCGCCATAGAAGCACAGCCAGGCCCGTCAGTGTTTTGCCGCAACTGAGGCCCTGGATCGATCAATACTGGTGGGTTTAAAAGTTGTAGAGCCAGTTCTAATTTTGGGCTAGAGCAGTGTTGGGCTCTTCTGACTTTCTCAGATGTGGCTCAGGCGTTACATATGAAGAAGCTGTGACATGACATCCTAGGACACGCAACTGCACCATGCATCACCATTATATTTGAGTGTGCTTTGGCAATATTTAAATCTTGTTAAGTGTGCCACAAGTTGTAGAAGGTTGAAAATCTCTGACATTGACAGTGAAATGCCATCAATGTCATCTGCCAAGGCCGATGCCCAATGTGATAGTTGAGGGCATGTAAAATCCAAAAAGCCAAAGTTCAGTAAAAAGACCCAAGAAAAGAAATTTAAATCGTCTGAGTAGAAATGTAAACTTGCCAATATGCCATTTACAACACAGAGTGGCAAGGACCGGCTGAGGCCCTGGCCTATGTTCATGACTAATGATTCAGCTTCACATGACGATGGAAGCCCTCATCCTCCCGCTACAAAAATTAAAAGAGTTAAGCTGGAAAAAGCACAGAAAAGAACTGTGCGTTCTGAGATGGCATCACAAATCCCCAAGGAGAGTCCAAGTGTGTTGGCGGTTGCGATGCCTGACCTTCCCAACACTGAACAGGAACAGGTGGCTCCTTCCACCATTTGCATGCCCCCTGCAAGTGCTGGAAGGAGCACCCACAGTCCAGTTCCTGATACTGAAATTGAAGATGTCACTATTGAAGTACACCAGGATGAGGATATGGGTGTTGCTGGTGCCAAGGAGGAAGTTGACGATGCGGATTCTGATGTCTGAGAGATGAAGAAGCCCATTGTGATGCCTGGGCAAACTACCAAAAAAGCCACCTCTTCGGTGTGGAATTATTTCTCCACAAATCCGGACAACCGGTGTCAAGCCATCTGTTGCCTCTGTCAATCTGTAATAAGTAATAAGTAGGGTTAAGGATGTTAATGTCACAACTGAGGGCCTGAGCTGATGGAAGGCAGCCTCAGTTGTAGGGGCTGAGATGTACCGGAACCTGGGAGGTTGTATCAGACCCCTGGACATGTAAGTAACATGAAGAGAAACCGCCCGAAGGCGTGACCACGACAACTTGAGTAAAAGTCAATGATATTTATTTATGACAAACTCCATGCATCACAGTAGCAGTAAAAAGTAACATAAAAATCAGCAGAGAAATAATAATACAGTTCCTGGGTACTACAGGGTGGCAGGGGCCACAGAGCTCTGGTGGTATGAGACAGTTCTTATTATCTGCAAGTTGGAAAGTCCTTACCAGGCTCAACTGTAGCAATGAGGGAAGCCCAGGGTCGTACCAGCTGGTGTTCCAGGGAAAGCTGGACTGCTGTAGATAAAATGCTGCTGTGGGTACTGGTTAGAACCAGACAGGTGTTGGCACGGAGTGGATACTGGCTGGAACCAGTTAAATAATAAATAAAGCTTGAGAGCGATGCAATGTAGATGAAATGTAGAATTTGAGAGCGGAGAAATAATAATACCGGTGGAGAGTGGTAAACTGCAGAAAGGACACCGGCCCTTTAAGAGAAGCTGTACACTGCTGGAAGCTGAGCTGGAAGCAGGTGATGTTGTAGCTAGAAACAGGTGAGTCCAGAACGGATCGGAGAGTCAGGCTACACCGCAGATGGAATGCTGGTGCGGGTCTCTATAGCAGAAGTCTGGAGACAGGAGCTGGAACCTGGAAGACATTCACAGAAGAGAGACAAACTGGAACTAGGTTTGACAACCAAAGCACTGACGCCTTCCTTGCTCAGGCACAACCTATTTATACCTGCAGCAAGGAAGGCATTGGCTAGGCAATTATGCAAATTAATAATACTGACAACGGATTGGTAGGAAAGATCAGCTGACAGAATCCAAGATGGCTGCGCCCATGCAGACACTTGGAGGGAAGTTTGGATTGTAATCCATGTGGTCTGGAAAACAGTAATGGCGGCGCCGGCCACCGGAGACAGGAGACGTCAGGCTGACAGATGCACATCCGACCACGCGGACACAGCGGAGGCCGCGGCTGACGTAATCGCCACTCTGAATGCAGAAGCTCAGGGACGGCGGCGGAGGCCGCGGGAGACGCCATGCCAGATGTATAAGGCGTTACTGTGACTGCGTCCAGAGAGACAGGAGAGGATGCGGGAATGTGCACATCAGGATAACAGATGGGATCCGGTCCTGGAGCGCTGAGCCAGCCTTAGGAGGCATCTGATAGGTAAGAAATGGCGTCCAGATACCCGGATCGTGACAGCACACCCCCCCTTTAGGAGTGGCCCCAGGACACTTCTTTGGCTTTTGAGGAAACTTGGAATGGAATCTCCGGACCAAGGCAGGAGCATGGACATCAGAAGCATTGGTCCAAGAACGTTCCTCAGGGCCATAACCCTTCCAGTCAATAAGATACTGAAGTTGACCGTAACGGTGACGTGAGTCCAGGATCTTGGCTACTTCATACTCAACGCCTCGTTCAGTTTGGACTTTCGGAGTTGGAGGAAGTGAGGAATGAAACCGATTCAAGATTAGCGGTTTCAACAGGGAAACATGGAATGTCCTGGGTATTTTTAAGAAGGGAGGCAACTGGAGTCTGTAAGCAACAGGATTGATGACTTGATCAATTTTAAAAGGACCGATGTAGCGAGGTGCAAACTTCATACTGGGAACTCTTAACCTCAAATTCTTCATGGATAACCATACCCGATCACCCACCTTGAGAGCAGGAACTGCCCGACGCTTCTTATCCGCAAACTTCTTGTACCTGAACGATGCCTTGAGCAGAGCAGATCGTACGCTCTTCCAGATATTGGCAAACTGATGCAAGGTGATATCCACTGCGGGAACAGAAGTTGCTGGAAGCGGTTGGAACTCAGGGACTTTAGGGTGGAATCCAAAGTTGGTGAAGAATGGTGTTGAAGAAGATGAAGAATGATACTGGTTGTTATGACAGAACTCGGCCCAGGGAAGTAATTGAACCCAGTCATCTTGAGAGGAGGACACATAGATGCGGAGGAAGGACTCCAAGTCCTGATTCTCCCTCTCAGTTTGACCATTGGTCTGAGGATGGTAAGCCGTGGAAAACTTTAGCTTGACTTGGAGGACTTGACATAAACTTCGCCAGAATTTGGCTGTGAATTGAACTCCTCGATCTGAGATAATTTCTTCTGGAAGACCGTGGAGTCGAAAGATCTCTTGTATGAATACTTGAGCCAACTTGGAAGCTGACGGAAGACCGGTGAGAGGAATGAAGTGTGCCATCTTGGTGAACCGGTCAACTACCACCCAGATGGTATTAAACTTGTTGCACATGGGCAAATCTGTAATAAAATCCATCGACAAATGGGTCCATGGTCGACGGGGAACAGATAGTGGAACCAGTTGCCCCGCAGGCGACTGGCGGGATACTTTATGTTGAGCACACTTTGGGCAAGATGCAATAAACTCCAAAATGTCCTTTTTCAGAGTTGGCCACCAATAGGACCTAGAGATAAACTCCAGGGTTTTTTGGATACCTGTATGTCCGGCAAAGCGGGAAGCATGGGCCCAATGCATGAGCTTCTTCCTTAGTGTCGGCTTCACAAAACTTTTCCCTGATGGGGGCGTAGAGTCCATCCCTACTGTGGAGAATGCCAACGGATTTATAATAGGATGCTTGTCTGAAGACTCTGACTCATTTTCTTGCTCCCATGAGCGGGAAAGGGCATCGGCCTTGCGATTCTGAGAGCCCGGACAGAACTGGAGTTTAAAGTCGAACCTGGAAAAGAAAAGTGCCCATCTGGCCTGACGAGGGTTGAGACATTGTGCGCCTTTCAGATATAGAAGGTTCTTGTGGTCTGTAAGGATGGTGATAGAATGAGAAGCTCCCTCCAACAGATATCTCCACTCCTCTAGAGCGAGCTTGATGGCTAGCAACTCCTGGTCGCCAATGGCATAGTTGCGCTCCGCTGGGGAGAACTTCCGTGAGAAGAAACTGCAAGGATGTAAATGGCCATCTTTAGCCCTCTGAGATAACACCGCTCCTACTCCAACGGAGGAGGCATCCACCTCTAAGATGAAAGGAGAGTCGATGTCAGGCTGTTTCAGGACAGGCGCAGAGATGAGCCTCTGTTTTAAAAGATGAAAAGCTTGCATGGCTTCTTCAGACCACTTGGACGGGTTAGCACCCTTCTTGGTGAAAGCAGTAATAGGCGCCACAATGGTGGAAAAGTCTTGTATAAACTTTCGGTAATAATTGGCGAACCCTAAGAACCTCTGGACCCCTTTGAGGGTTAAGGGTACCGGACAATTCTGGATTGCTTGTAGTTTCTCAGGATCCATCTCTAGTCCGGAACCGGACACAATGTACCCTAGAAACGGAATGGAGTTGACTTCAAAGACGCATTTCTCTAATTTGCAATAGAGATGATTGACACGGAGACGGGACAGAACCTCCTTTACCCAAAAACGATGTTCCTCTAAATTGTTGGCAAAAATGAGGATATCATCTAGATAGACCACGACATGACGGTATAGAATGTCTCTGAAGATCTCATTGACGAAATGCTGGAAGACAGCTGGAGCATTGCTCAATCCGAAGGGCATGACGAGGTACTCATAATGTCCGTCACGGGTGTTAAATGCGGTCTTCCACTCGTCACCCTCACGGATCCGGATGAGATTGTATGCACCTCGCAAGTCCAGCTTTGTAAAGATGGTAGCTCCGCTAACTCTGTCAAAGAGCTCAGTAATCAGGGGTAAAGGATAACGGTTCTTGATGGTAATGTCGTTCAAACCTCTGTAGTCGATGCACGGCCGCAAACCACCATCTTTCTTTTTTACAAAAAAGAAGCCTGCACCGGCTGGAGAAGAAGAAGGTCGAATGAACCCCTTTGCTAGGTTCTCTTTAATGTATTCCTCCATAGAATGCGTCTCAGGCAGAGACAACGGATAAGTTCGGCCTCGAGGTGGAACCTTCCCTGGAACGAGATCAATCGGGCAGTCCCATTCTCTATGAGGAGGAAGGATATCAGCAGAAGCTTTACTGAACACATCCGTGAAATCTTGATATGGAGGAGGTGGAACATCAGACGACCTGGGGGAGGAAGAACAGACAGGCAACACTTTAAACAAACATGTCTCAGCACAGGAGGGACCCCATGCCAGAATTTGCGTAGTCGTCCAATCAATTGTAGGATTGTGAAGACGGAGCCATGGAAGGCCCAGGACCACAGGATGTGTGGCTCTTGGAATCACTAAAAGTGAAATAAGTTCGGAATGAAGAACTCCCACTCTCAGACGAACTGGTAGAGTCCTTAGAGCAATAACAGTATCAAAAATTTTACTGCCATCCACGGCAGTTAAGGAAAAGGAGGAAGGAAGTCTCTCGGTGGGTAGGGACCACCGTTTAACATAGGCTTCAGTAATAAAGTTCCCAGCTGCTCCGGAATCAAGGAGGGCAATGACGTTCCGATAACGTTGAGCAACTTGAAGCGAGACTGGGAGATTACAATCATGAGGAGATGGAGAGGAGATCATTACTCCTAGCCGGCCCTCTCCTGGGCGAGCTAGGGTTTGGAGTTTTCCCGGACGTTCGGGACAGGCATTGATGGTGTGAGACGGAACTGCACAGTAAAGACAAAGAGACTCAGAGAGACGTCTTCGGCGCTCAGCAGGAGTTAAACGGGAACGGCCAATTTGCATGGGTTCATCTTTAGTTGGTGACAGTTGGCGAGGAGGAGGAGCAGAAGATTTTGGAGCAGATGATCTTCCACGCTCAATTGCTCTCTCTCTGAAACGTAAGTCAACTTTCGTACAAAGTGAGATTAGCTCATCTAACTTGGAGGGTAAGTCTCTGGTAGCTAACTCATCTTTAATACGCTCGGATAAACCATGCCAGAATGCAGCATACAGGGCCTCGTCGTTCCATGCCAGTTCAGATGCCAGGATCTGGAACTGTATAAGATATTGTCCTACAGTACGTGATCCCTGGCGTAAACGGAGAATCTCAGACGAAGCTGAAGTTACCCGGCCTGGCTCGTCGAAGATGCACCTGAATGTTGACACAAATGCAGTGTAAGAAGATAGCAGGGTGTCGGACCTCTCCCATAACGGTGATGCCCAGTCTAGGGCTGAGCCACTGAGAAGAGAGATGATGTAGGCAATTTTTGTACGGTCACTGGGAAAATTGCCAGGTTGTAGCTCAAACTGAATCTCACACTGGTTGAGAAATCCCCTGCAGAATCTTGGAGATCCGTCAAATTTTGCTGGCGTTGGAAGATGAAGACGTGGAGCAGAAACGGGTAAGGTGGGTGGGGTTATAGTTGGAGTCACTGTGGTTGACGCCCCAGATGCGTCTGATCCACGGAGAGTTGTCTGAATCCCATCCAGCCGAGTAGAGAGATCCTGGAGACAGCGGATGATGTGGCCCTGTGCAGCCTCCTGATGTTCAAGTCGGGCTGCCAGTTCTTGCATCGGCCTGGCCGCTTGATCCTGGTCTCCGGCTGGATTCATTAGGTCAGTGCTTACTGTCACAACTGAGGGCCTGAGCTGACGGAAGGCAGCCTCAGTTGTAGGGGCTGAGATGTACCGGAACCTGGGAGGTTGTATCAGACCCCTGGACATGTAAGTAACATGAAGAGAAACCGCCCGAAGGCGTGACCACGACAACTTGAGTAAAAGTCAATGATATTTATTTATGACAAACTCCATGCATCACAGTAGCAGTAAAAAGTAACATAAAAATCAGCAGAGAAATAATAATACAGTTCCTGGGTACTACAGGGTGGCAGGGGCCACAGAGCTCTGGTGGTATGAGACAGTTCTTATTATCTGCAAGTTGGAAAGTCCTTACCAGGCTCAACTGTAGCAATGAGGGAAGCCCAGGGTCGTACCAGCTGGTGTTCCAGGGAAAGCTGGACTGCTGTAGATAAAATGCTGCTGTGGGTACTGGTTAGAACCAGACAGGTGTTGGCACGGAGTGGATACTGGCTGGAACCAGTTAAATAATAAATAAAGCTTGAGAGCGATGCAATGTAGATGAAATGTAGAATTTGAGAGCGGAGAAATAATAATACCGGTGGAGAGTGGTAAACTGCAGAAAGGACACCGGCCCTTTAAGAGAAGCTGTACACTGCTGGAAGCTGAGCTGGAAGCAGGTGATGTTGTAGCTAGAAACAGGTGAGTCCAGAACGGAACGGAGAGTCAGGCTACACCGCAGATGGAATGCTGGTGCGGGTCTCTATAGCAGAAGTCTGGAGACAGGAGCAGGAACCTGGAAGACATTCACAGAAGAGAGACAAACTGGAACTAGGTTTGACAACCAAAGCACTGACGCCTTCCTTGCTCAGGCACAACCTATTTATACCTGCAGCAAGGAAGGCATTGGCTAGGCAATTATGCAAATTAATAATACTGACAACGGATTGGTAGGAAAGATCAGCTGACAGAATCCAAGATGGCTGCGCCCATGCAGACACTTGGAGGGAAGTTTGGATTGTAATCCATGTGGTCTGGAAAACAGTAATGGCGGCGCCGGCCACCGGAGACAGGAGACGTCAGGCTGACAGATGCACATCCGACCACGCGGACACAGCGGAGGCCGCGGCTGACGTAATCGCCACTCTGAATGCAGAAGCTCAGGGACGGCGGCGGAGGCCGCGGGAGACGCCATGCCAGATGTATAAGGCGTTACTGTGACTGCGTCCAGAGAGACAGGAGAGGATGCGGGAATGTGCACATCAGGATAACAGATGGGATCCGGTCCTGGAGCGCTGAGCCAGCCTTAGGAGGCATCTGATAGGTAAGAAATGGCGTCCAGATACCCGGATCGTGACAGTTAACCACCTAGGAACATCCTCCCTTATACATCACCTGCAGCGCATTCATCATAAGTCAGTGTCAAGTTGTGAAACTTTGGGTAAGAGCGTAAACAGTCCACTGACACCTAAATTCCTACCCAAGCTCCTGCACGCCACACCACCAACTCCCTCAACGTCAACTTCCTCCCTAGTCAGAACCGTCAGTAGTCCTGCAGGCCATGTCACTGTCAAGACCGAGGAGTCCTCTTCTAACCGGGAATCCCATCTAGGTTCCACTTCACTAGGCAGGTGATACCGAGAATGTACAAGATGTCAGATAAAGAGTCACCAGTGTCCTACAAAATGCGGTTGTATCCAGTGTCCACTTAACCATGAACATGTGGACAAGTGGAACAGGGCAGACTTAGGACTATATGACTGTGACAGCCCACTTGGTAGATGTATGGCCTCCTGCTGCAACAACAGCAGCGAAAACAGTAGCAGCATCTTGCAAATGCCAACTCGTTCCTAGGCAGGCTACGCTATGTATCACAGCTTTCCGTAAGAGGCACACAGCTGACAACCTCTTACGGAAACCGAAGGACATCATCGCGAAAGCTGACATCTGGTCCGGACTGAAGGACCTGCCAACGATTTACTGACATGTCATCTACTGTCACTGCATATGATTCTGTCACCATTGAAAGAATGGTGGAGAATTATATGAGTGACAGAATCCAAGTAGGAATGTCAGACAGTCCGTATGTATACTGGCAGGAAAAAGATGCAATTTGGATGCCCTTGCATAAACTGGCTTTATTTTACCTAAGATGCCCCCCCTCCAGCGTGTACTCCGAAAGAGTGTTTAGTGCAGCCGATAACCTTGTCAGCGATCGGCGTAGGAGGTTACCTCCACAAAATGTGGAGAAGATGATGATCATCAAAAGGAATTATAAATTCCTCCAGGAAGACCTTTACCAGCAATTGCCTCCAGAAAGTACACAGGGACCTGTGATAGTGGATTCCAGTGGGGACGAATTAATACTCTGTGAGGAGGAGGATGTACACAGTGAAAGGGGTGAGGAATCGGAGGATGAGGATGAGGTCGACATCTTGCCTCTGTAGAGCCAGTTTGTGCAAGGAGAGATTGATTGCTTCTTTTTTTCGTGTGGGCCCAAACAAACCAGTGATTTCAGGCACATTCGTGTGGCAGACCCTGTCGCTGAAATGATTGGTTTGTTAAAGTGTGCATGTCCTGTTTATATAACATAAGGGTGGGTGGGAGGGCCCAAGGGTAATTCCATCTTGCACCTTTTTTTCTTATTATTATCATGTGCTGTTTGGGGACTATTTTCTTAAAGTGCCATCCTGTCTGACACTTCCGTATATGTCCAGTGGTAATGCCATTTAATTCCAGTGATTTGGACGTATAATTACAGTGATTTTGCCATTTAATTCCATTGATTAGGACGTATAATTCCATTGATTTTGCCTCCAGTGATTTGGACGTATAATTCCAGTGATTTTGCTGTATAATTCCAGTGATTTTGCCATTTAATTCTAGTGATTTGGACGTATAATTCCAGTGATTTTGCCATTTAATTCCAGTGATTTTGCCATTTAATTCCAGTGATTTGAACGTAAAATTTCAGTGATTTGGACATATAATTCCAGTGGGAATTGTTTGTGTCGCTTGGCTTAGTCATACAGCTACCTCATTGCACCTCTTCGACATCTTTGCATGAGGTGCTGTTTGGGGCCTAGTTTTTGAAAAGTGTCATCATATCTGACACTGCCATATGAGTCCAGGGGTACTGCTGTATTAGTCCTGGGGTACTGCCGTATAAGTCCACCAATTGCAGATTTTTTTTTAAATGACAGGGGCGTGCTGGAGATGCTGTCAGTGGACCGAACAATTGCGGCCCACTATCGACATTCAGCCACTGTGGGACACTACTAGATGGGCCAGGTGGTTGTGTTACTTAGCTTAGTCATACAGCAACCTCGGTGCACCTTTTTTTCTTATTTGCGTCATGTGCTGTTTGTGGCCTTTTTTTATATCTGCCCTCCTGTCTGCCACTGCAGTGCCACTCCTAGATGGGCCAGTTGGTTGTGTTGCTTGGCTTAGTCATACAGCTACCTCATTGCACCTCTTCTACATCTTTGCATGATGTGCTGTTTGAGGCCTTTTATTTATATCTGCCCTCCTGTCTGCCACTGCAATGCCACTCCTAGATGGGCCAATTGTTTGTGTCGCTTGGCTTAGTCATACAGCTACCTCATTGCACCTCTTCTACATCTTTGCATAAGGTGCTGTTTGGGGACTAGTTTTCGAAACGTGCCATCCTGTCTGACACTGCAGTCCCACTCCTAGATGGGCCAGGTGTTTGTGCTGCACACTTATGTCGCTTGGCTTAGTCATACATTAGCCTCGGTGCAAAAAACTAAATTAACTAAACAATGGTAAGACAGCGCTGACTGAAATGAATTGTAATTTAAAATATTATTTAATAATTAATCATTATAAAAACATGTAATATATAACATATAAAAATAATATCTCACTGCTTTGATACATTCATAGTCACCATGCTTATTGGAATATCCCTGTAGGATCCGCACATTCGAAAGTCCCTTATCCTGGGGTTGTAGCACAGTCCCCTGGCCGAATTTTGTATTGAAGACAACGCTGGAGGACCTTTGATAAAACAGCAGGGAGCTGTGAAACGCGTCAGGTGTTAGCCTAAGTCACCTGCATTGGATATCTTTTTACATTTGGAACCCTATGGACACTGGAAAATAGCGCTATTTACACCCTAATCCAACAACAAGGACCGAACTTGAAAGACTGCCACGCAATACTGGTGAGGACCTCCCCGTTGTACTGCCTAACCACTGGGACAGTTAATCCTCCAGCGTTGTCTTCAATACAAAATTCTGCCAGGGGACTGTGCTACAACCCCAGGATAAGGGACTTTCGAATGTGCGGATCCTACAGGGATATTCCAATAAGCAACTTATGAATTATAATCCATGCATGGTGACTATGAATGTATCAAAGCAGTGAGATATTATTTTTATATGTTATATATTACATGTTTTTATAATGATTAATTATTAAATAATATTTTAAATTACAATTCATTTCAGTCAGCGCTGTCTTACCATTGTTTAGTTAATTTTGTTTTTTGTAATGTTATAGGTGTGACTACCCTATATAGACAGCTGCTACTAATTATAAATTGGAGCCACAGCTTAAAGCGCCCCTTCCAAATTAATTTTTGGTTATTTCAATTCTTTATTAGCCTCGGTGCACCTCTTTTTCTTCTTTGCATCATGTGCTGTTTGGGGCCTTATTTTTATATCTGCCCTCCTGTCTGACACTGCAGTGCCATTTCTAGATGGGCCAGGTGTTTGTGCCGCACAGTTGTGTCGTTTAGCTTAATCATACAGCCACCTCGTGCAACCTTTTGGCCTAAAAACAATATTGTGAGGTATGAGGTGTTCAGAATAGACTGAAAATGATTGGAAATTAATATTATTGAGGTTAATAATACCCCCAAATTCTGTGATTTTAGCCGTTTTTATGTTTTTTCAACAATCATCCAGATCCAAAACCAAATCACGAAAGTGGAATTAGAACCAAAACCAAAACACAAAAAGTGCCAGCCGCACATCTCTAATTGTGACAAAGCAATGGACGATTTCATAATGAGCAGAAGAAAGGGTCCATTTTTGTAAAATTGGCTAAATCAGGGAGTATGCCTGACCTTATGGGATGATGATCAAAAAGTCACCAACAGAGTTTAAAAATGGATCTATTTTCTTGCAATAAATTATATCAGAAACTATAATTAGTAGAGGGTATTATGAAGGTCATTGACTCTGAATTTTTTGGAACACTAATTTTGAAGACACATGAGAAATATTGTGCAATGAAGGCTTTTATTTAGTGTCTGTCTCTCTCTCTCGCTCACTCTCTCAATCAACCAATCAATGCAATTTGACTTTATGCAACTAAATGGTCCTTTATTTTTACCTAACTTCATATCTTTGGGCCTGATTTAGAGGTAGAAGGGATACGGACACTAGGTCGACACAGCTTAGGTCGACAGTCATTAGGTCGACCACTGAATGTCGGCATGCATTATGTCGACATGGTCAATAAGTCGCCGTGGTCATTAGGTCGACATTACTATGTCGACAGGTCAAAAGGTCGACATGAGTTTTTCACCTTTTTTTCTTCATTTTTTGGACTTTTTCATACTTGCCGATCCAAGTGGACTACAATTGGGAACGGTAACCTGTGCCAAACACAGCGGTAGCGGAGCGAGTCACCTTGTCCGAGGCATGGCGAGCGAAGCTCACCACTCAAGGGGACACGGTGCACTAATTGGGGTTCCCCTCACTTTCCGAAGAAAACGACACCAAAAAAAGACCAAAAATCCATGTCGACCTTTTGACCTGTCAACCTAGTAAATGTAGACCTAATGACCATGTTGACCTAATGCATGTTGACCTTCCATGGTCGACCTAATCACTGTCGACCTAAGTTGAATTGACCCAACGACCCACACCCGAGGTGGAATACAATGTTTGCACAGTTGAGCAATGATTTTTCTTTTTTTAAATTTACATTTTTATTGAAACACAAATTCCACAATGTACATAATATCCTTATCGCTAATAAAGTCAACATTTAGAATGTGTAGAATATCAGTTGTACATTCAGTCAGATATCTATAAAAATGCATACTTTGAATGTTTTTAATCATCACCTTGTTCAAGCTCACAGCTATTGTATCTACATGCGAAAATAAAGATCAGTGTCTTCACCTAAAAGACCTCGTGTCCAGGGATTCTTTCCCTCCCAGCTCCACACCATGATCCATCCCACGGTTACAATAATTCAATACCCTAAGTCAGGGTAGACTCAGGGCAAGATATTTACTGGTGGATTTCTGACCATTTCATGAATAGCATACCACTGCGTGTGCTTCAGGGAGTCGTGTATTCTATTGCGTAGGTCAGTCTGCAAAATTCCGATGTAGCTTTCCCAGGTTCCAAAGAACCCGGCCGAGCATCTTTCTTTCACCAACATAGTGTCAATCCACTCCATATTAAACACATGGTGTAATTTATCGTTAAATAGTTTCAAAGTGGGAGGAGTTGCCTCAAACCATGTCTGCAGTATGGCTTTATGGGCGTCCGCACTAATGATTAGCAGCAAGCGTTTACACCCTTTCTCTATGCGCTGCCCTTCTGGCAACATACCAAATATTGCCCATTTATCTGTGAGAGGGACATAATTCATCAGATTGTCAAGAGCAAATATCCTTACTTTTAGCCAGAAGATTCTCAGCAGGGGACACTTCCAAAATTAATGGTACATGTCTGCTGTGTCAGTGTGACATCTGGGGCAGGTAGCTGAGGGTAACAACCCTGCTAAATGCTGCCTATGAGGTGAGAAGTAAGCCTTATGATAGATGTTCAAAAACATCTCCTGATATTGAATCGCCGGGATTATTTTCCTCGACTATTGGAGTGCTTTCAACAAACCACCACAGATTAGGGAAGGAATGATGCGAACCCAAGATTTCATACCTGACTGAACCTGGTCATGATTAATGTCTCAAAAAGGCATAGTGTTGCGATAGTGCTCTTTTTTCTGATAGATCTGACTGTAGCAGTACATCTAAAACATTGTGCCAGTCTCTATCTGAAAACCCTCTAATCACCAACAGAACATAATGTTTAGTTTGCATATAGGTAAATGGGTATACTCGGAAGGTCGGGGATCTTTCTGATGCTTGCGCATATGATAGAGGTGCCCTAGTATCTTTGTTTAAAAGCGTCCTCACGTTATGAAGCCCTTCAGCTCTTAATCTATCATAAGAATAAACAGCTAGCCCATTCAAAAATTCTGGATTTTTTAGGAATGGTAAGAAAAGGGTTTTATAAGAATTTAAGTTTTGTTTATTTCGAAGTTTATGCCATAGTCATTCTGTGGTCCACAACAAGGGATTATTGCGTATATTGTCTCCTATTTCACTGTCGTGCAAGTGTTGGAATCCCGTCAAGCTCCAGTCTGTCAAAAACTGTTCCTCTACAAATGTGTTAGCATAAAGATCCTTTGCATGTAGCCAATCTCACAGATATCGCAGTACAGCAGCATGGTTATAATGCAAAACATTGGGGAAATTAATGCCCCAATTGGTGATGGGCTGTTGTAATTTTATCAGCCCAATTCTTGGTCTCTTAGCACCCCAGATAAATTTTCTAAAATGTGCATTCAGTAAGCAGATATCTTTCTGAGTCAAAAGGAGAGGCAAAGCCTGTACTATATGCAACTATCTCGGAAATGTCACCATCTTAATGAGGTTTGCTCTCCCTACATATGAGAGCATAAGGTGAGCCCATCGCTCTAGTTCCCTAGCCGTGTCAGCTAATGCCGTAGAGATATTCAATCTATATAGCTCTGCCGGTCGTTTGGGAAGGCAAATGCCTAGGTATTCAATGTAGGATTTTGCCCATCGCACTGCAATCTGACGGCTCCATTTCGAGGTAGTAATACGGGGATGTAAGTAAAGACCCACAGATTTAGCCAAATTAACTGTAAAGCCTGAGATTTCACCATATTCCTCTAATTTGCCCAGGATTTTCTGCAAAGACGACTTTGGGTTGGCGATATACAATAATACGTCATCTGCCAAGGCGGACAGTTTTATCTCTTCTCTACCCATCTTTTTGCCCTTAAAATCTGACTAATTTTGTAGGATGCGAAAGAATGGATCTGTACAGAGGTTGAACAATAAGGGGGACAGGGGGCATCCCTGCCGTGTTCCCCTATACATCTGGATTGGGTCCCCTCTCACTCCATTAATTACTAAAGATGTTTTGGGTTGGGAATAAAAGTATCGAACCAAGTCAATAAAAATCGGCTCAAAACTCCTCTTTTCAAGTATTGCAATCAGGTGTGGCCAAGCCACAGAATCAAAAGCTTTATTAGTATCCAAGCTGAGTAACATGCTATTAGGTATCATTGCTTGTGTTCCCGCTATGACTGCTGCTATAGCCATTCTTATCGCTCTGAGTGTTTCCCCCTGACAAATCCAGTCTGATGTGATATCAACAAGTCCGGTAAAATTAAACTGAAGTCTGATAGCCATAATTTTAGCTGGTAGTTTCAGATCTGTGTTTAGGAGGGAGATCGGCCTGTAGGTGTCCATGAACAGAGGATCCTTATCTGGTTTTAGAATAAGGGAGGTGTAGGGGTCTGTGAATGATGGAAAGTTAGGTTTGTCTTTTAACACTGTGTTAAACAGGTCTAGTAAAGCGGACAGTAGTTCAGTTTCCAGCATCTTATAGTACATGCCAGAAAATCCGTCAGGACCAGGAGATTTATGAGATAAGAGTCCCTTAATGATATTTTTTAACTCGTCTTCTGTTATATCTCTGGATAATCTGTCTCTCTGATCCTGAGTTAATATGAACAAATTATCTAAGGATAGTAGATGATCTTGCTGTTCTTTTGGTATTGGTATACCCTGATACAGGGTCATATAGTAGCTATGAAAATGTCGCAGTATGTCTTTAGTATTAACACAGGTAGTATTAGTATTGTGATCTCTGATAGCCGTGATGAAGGACCGTTTTCTATAGGGTTTGGATATAAGGGCCAACAGCTTAGAATAATCCAATCTGGATTTAGCCTGTGCAATCAAAAATGATTCAAGAGTTTTTCCTGCTCTGTGGATACATTTCCATAGTGGATTCAGATTGGTTTATTTGGTACTGTCCAAAAGTCTGTGCGACTGACTCTTGCAAGTCTTTATAGTGCCTTGCAGAGTCCATTTTACTTCTGGCAATATACCGTATAATATGGCCCCGCATAACCGCCTTCGACGCCCCCCAGAACAAAACAATGTCGTCCCAACTTTCTAAATTGTCATCTTGGTAGTTGCTCCAAGACGTTGTAAGGTAACTCTGAAAATCCTCAGAGTTTGACAAGTAGTCTGGGAAGCACCAAAGATGGGACCGCTGATTGATGCCATAAATCTAAGGACACCGGTGCGTGGTCAGAAATCAGGATATCATAGATTTTGGCCCGCTTCACCTGTGCCATCAGTGTATTTGCCAGTAAAAAGAAATCTATCCGAGACAAGGACTAGTGTGCCCTGGAGAGATGGTGTCAGTATGATCACCATCATGCAGAAGCCGCCATGGGTGTCTGAATTGAAGAGTTGTCTTAAGAGCTTGTATATGATACCACGACTGAGGGAGGGATCTATTGATCGGAGGAGATTTATCTATTTGTGGTTTATCCACCGAATTAAAGTTGCCCAAAATTATCAAATTATAAACTTGGCGTCTTGCCACCAATTGTGTAACTTTGGCTAAAAAACGGTCAGGGGATATGTTCAGGGCATACAAATTCAGTAAGGTATATTTATTACCCTCAATTTCCATGTCCAACAACAAGAAGCGACCCTCCAGGTCCGCTACCGTATCCAAGATGGTATAGCGTAAACCTCTACGATAGATGATGGCTACTCCTCTAGACTTAGGGGGTCATTCCGACCCGTTCGCATGCAGCGGTTTATCGCTGCGGTTCGAAGGGGTCTGGAATGCGCATGCGCGGCAGCCACAATGCACATGCGCAACGTTGCCTGGCGATACGTCGCATCCTACGAAGAAAGCAGTCACAGAGCCAACCGCAAGGAAATTGACAGGAAGAAGGTGTTCCTGGGCGGATCCGGACCATTGGCTGCCGTTTTCGGGGAGTGGTAAGGAAAACGCAGGCATGTCCAGGAGAACGGAGGGCAGATGTCTGACGTCAAAGCTGGCTCCAGCATCGCAGAGATCGCCGCACAGGGTACATAGGTATAGGGCTACTCTTGTTCTGCTTGAAAAATTTTTAGCTTAGCAGGGCTGCACAAGCAATCACAGCCCTGCTAAGCTAAAATACACTCCCCCATAGGCGTGTACTAGTTGATCGCAGCAGCAGCAAAAAGTTGCTGCCTGTGATCAACTCGGAATGACCACCTTAGTCCTATAGTAGATCGTAACATATTACCCAATCCAACGCACCCTAAGGGTCGAGTCATCCCCCTGCACCCAATGGGTCTCTTGTAATAAAGTAATGTCGGCCCTCAACCTCCGTAAATGCATCACTACCTTCTTCCGTTTTTTTTGGAGTGTTGAGACCAGCGACATTCCATGAGATTAGGTTAAAGTGTGGAGGGACCAAGGGTCTAATCTGTTCCTTTGTGTGTAAAGACATGGATTGAAGCTTTCCCAGGGTGACATAGCAGTCTCATGAGTACAGACTTACATATAAAACAAGGTTGAGTAGACATCTTAATACAAAAGTGTACAAGTAGATACAAGCATTTGGAAACATAGAATGGTTAAATCAGTTGTATGTGAGCTAATAAGTACAATCAATACAACAGAAATGGAAGTAAAACATCTGTGAAATCGTGTTTCTTTACATTTTCTTTAGTAACAGGTGGTGGGCTTAACCCACTGCTCCTTCCTGAGGACCCCAACAATATCATTAGGGGTGCTCCGAACATTTGTTAAATTCTTGTGCTTCTGCTATCGAGTAGTATCTTAAACAAAAAGGGCAAAGAGCCATAATATAGATAAATGCGACACCACCAACAAACCAGTGGTCAACAGTACCTAGTTACAACACGTAAGGGCAAAATCAAGTAAAGCTGTTAATTGTAGCATAACACTCTACCACAATCAGTTGTGGAATACCTCAGAAATCTAGGAACAATCCACACCCCTTACAATTGAATGAGATTTATGAGCTAAACATGGTGAGTAGCCACTGTCCCCGGCTCCCAAGACCTCTAGAGAGATAAATCATTCATGAAAACGATCTGGGGAGTGGGCTGGCTACCTTCGCAGATGTTCCTTGGCCTGCTTCAGATCAGTAAAGTATACCGGATGACCATTTTCCATTATCCGCATCTTAGCAGGGTACATCAAAGCAAAGCGCTCATTATGCTCCACTAGCATCCTGCAGACCTCGGAAAACTCTTTTCTCTTTTGTGACACTAAAACAGAAAAATCCTGAAATATCAAGATCCTCTGTCCATCCACAACAAGAGACTGGGCAGTGCGATTGGCTGTTAAAATTCTTTCTTTAGCTCTAAAATCTAGTAATTTGGCTAAGGCAGGTCTGGGTTGATCCGACCATTCCTGTCATTCTGGTCCAAGTCTATGCACCCTTTTCGACTTGAGGGATAGCATCAGCATCATGAATCCCTAACACCTGTGGGATGCGGACACTAATGTAGTCTATCAATTAAGGACCTCTCACCGATTCCGGTATGCTTATGAATCGGAGGTTGCTGCATTTATCCCTGTTCTCCAATTCGTCCAGTTTAGTCACTAATGATTGGATAGTGTGGTCTCTTTGGTCAACAGTTGCCTGTAAGGCATGGACCGAGTCCTCATTATTGCTGAGACATTGTTCCAATGTAACTACACTATAAGAAAGCGCGTGTTTTTGTCACTTTTATTGGATACAAGTATCTTATGAATTTTTAATGTAATAAAATCTACTTTTATTTTGAACTACTACACTATATGTACTTTTTCTTCTTTCCATGACAAACATCTTCATATAAGGAAAAAATTCAGAATTTATTTTGGGAGAAGAATTGGCATCGGAAAAAAGAAAAAAAAGAATTTTCCAAGTGAAACATAGGATTCATTTCGGGACTATTCACTAAGATTTCCACGTAACTTTTTTATTCTTATAGTGGGAGCGCCAACGGTGTATTCAACAAATAACTGTTATTTATTAGTCTCTTGGGTGATTGGGAGTCACCAGAATACACCCAGGCTGCCTCCATTTTTTATCAAGCGCTATTCTCTGTTCCATTTATACTCTGCTTTCTGAAATATGTGTGTCAGTTATTTAACTCCCAAAGACCTTTACCAATAATACACCTCTTCATAAATATGGACTGCTGCCTTCAAATAATTGGGGTGTTGAATCCCAATAAAATTTAGTAAAACAATAAACAATAATTGAAAGCGCTGTACAATATTGAAGAGTATTTTATTTTAAAACATTAAAATCATCAGAATCACATACAATTCACATTTAATATCAATTCCTATAAATCTCTAAATATCAGTGAACATGATACCTAGTTGTAACACAGCTGTGCACAGTGGATACAATTCAATAAAATAGACACACCTTGTTGCAAAAGCAGCAAATGTATCAATAGTGATAAAATATGTATATTCTTCCACAATAAACATTAATAGGGCAATGGACAGCCCCTCATTTTTTGATTACAACCTCCTAGAATTAAATATACACTTATATTTTCACAGTTCCAAATATATCAAGAGGAAGTAGGATCACCACATATTTCATTTAAACCTCTGGGGGCTTCCCTCGGTACGTTAGCCCCCAGAGGTTTAAATGAAGTAATGGGCCTACAATGTTATCTTTAGGCCATTCCTTTAATTAACTTAATAATATATCATATTACCCTTGGTTAATACATAGCTTTACATTAATATAATATATGGCCAATTTGAATATACGCAGAATCTAAGAGGGGAGCTATCACCACCATATTCTATTTCATATTGATATGTTATATAGATTGTTCATACATAGATGGTCGTGATTAGCTTTGAATACTAATAGATTCTAATTTGATCAATATTGCTAGTCTGTGTTTACCTAGTGCCGTTTTTTAATGATTTTATTTTCTTGTATCACTATATGTTGAACATTGTGTTTATTTTCACCCTTTATATATTTGTATTACACAGGATCTTACTGTGGCCACAGCCGCGATGCTTAGTAAAGTGCTTCGGTTGTTACCATGGTTACTACCCTGTTCCTCCGGCGCACCTGACACGTCAGTATCCGGCGACACAGCACACAGCTGAGCGGTGTGACGGGCGGACACGCGGAGGAACAGGTGAGTAAGTTCACGTTTATTGGGACGGGTATTTATGTATGTGATTTGTGATTGTATGTTTTACTTGCTGTTTGACCCTGAGGACGGAGTGCTGCCCCGAAACATGTCGGTCTCCACGGTCTAAATAAATGACCAGTTTTTTGCATTGATGAGTCTGTCTGAGTGCCGCCGCCAAATCCACGCTATATATATATATATATATAAAAACACGTGTATATTGCTTATATAGGAAATATGTTTATGAATATTTTTCAGTGATGAACTGAAAAAAATGGAAGATGTGCTGAGAAGTAAATTGAAACCAATTTTGACATGTGACTACAGCAAAGATAACATAACAGATCCCGTAGTTCCGTCAAAAGCCGACTGTGCATTGAGCATCTGGACGCTGGATGTTATGAGTAAGGACCAGGATGATTACTGCAAAAACCTGAAAAAAATGTCCAATTTAATTAAATTAGGAGGTTATTTCTTAATATATGGAAATATCAATGCTACCTATTTTAAAATTGGGGAACACACGTCTGTACTTACGATGGAAATTTTTTAAAACAAGCTCTAAGTAATGGAGGGTATAATGTTGAACATTACCAGGAGATGGAGAGAAATTCTGACTCTGATCTTCTAGACCATGAGAAAATAACTTTTGTTATTGCCCGTAAAGTGAAAGAGGTGTAGGAGCAGGAGTCATTTATCAAATCTAGTGGTTCATTGTTAATAAAAGGTAGATCTGTCACATCTTTCAAATAAAATGCATCTGATTTTCAGTTACCTATAATTCTTAAATACTGGCTAAATTTTTGATTAATTAAGCCCTCACTTGACAACTCTCTCTTATACCCCTTTTCCATCTGTAGCACGGGCCGCAGCCGTGTCGCCTGACACGTCTGCGACCCGTGCTACAGCCCCATTTCCCACAGCGCTCACCAACCCGGCATATTGCCAGGTTGGTGACGCTGCTAGTGACGCGGTAGGGGTGGCGCTGGGAGATCACATGATCTCCCAGCGCCGCCCTCCCATACACTGTGAACGGGAGCCGTGTCAACTCGACATGGCTCCCGTTCACACTACACAGCTTACCGGGTTGAACACATGTTCAACCCGGCAAACTACCCAGGTAGGATTCGCGGATCACTTGATCCGGGAATTTGCAGTGGGACCCTTTTCCACTAGGAAAAAACACGGGAAAATGCGCACCCCCGCGCATTTACCCGTGTTTTTAAACCTAGTGGAAAAGAGGTATAACTGTACGGTACTGTACGTCACTGATATTATTCACAGATTAATAGGAGACATACTCTGCTGCTTTCTGGTTTGTTAAAAGACAGTCCTGCCACTGTATATTTAAGGATGAGTATAAAAAATATATATAAAAAAATAAAAAAACAATTAGATAAATTGTAAAAAAAAAAAAAAACAATTATAGACAAATAAAAATAATTATAGACAAATTCATATTCATAATAAATAAAAAAAATAGTTTAATGCACTAATTACAAATTAAAGTGATTCAAATAAGCATCATTAAGAAATGTATTAAATTCAGGTTTAATAATGTGTGAACTTTTTTATATTGTTCTGTAAAACAAATAACTCAATATAGGAATAAGAATTACAATTACCATCTATATGCAATAACATGGTATAATAATTGGTTATAGCAACAATAAATTGGTCAGTGTTTGTATGTAACAAATATAATGCTGTAAACAAAAAGTTGAACAATATGCCTACATCAGTAAAGTAATACATGAGAGGGAATTAGAGCTGTGCACGGACCCCCTTTTTTTTGTTTTGGCTCTAATTAATGATCATGTTTTGGTTATAGCAAAAACACCCTAAATTATTTTGGTTGGGACTCTGTTTATGGTTTTGTTAAAAATCAATGATTAAAAAAAAATGATAAATGTGGATAAAAATCAATATAAACAGCTAAAATCATGTAGTTTTGGCAATCCAAAACTCAAAATTCAGATTTAAAATCCGAATTCTGAACCATGGGAAGATCCAAACTGGGAATCGGTTGGGATTGTACCTCCTCAGGAGGTTCAGTTCGTATCCACAATATTCAGGTGCATTTGGATTTCTGGAGAAACAAACTGCATATCAGAATCAGAATCAGCTTTTTTGGCCAGGTGTACTCACGTACGCTAGGAATTTTTTGCGGTACAATGCATCACCAAGCAGAAACATGAAAGGGGAATACATGGCATGAGATGAGAGAAAAACGTAGCATACATTACAAATATTACACGTATGAGTTCATACTACACATTGCAACTGTACAATAGATTTGGCATATTAGACATATTATACATGTTAGACTTTTTATGTATTGTTCAGCTGGTGGACAAACTGTTTGTGACCTGGCTGCTGCATATCTCTCTCTCTCATATATATATATATATATATATATATATATATATATATACTCTCCAAGAAACAGAGGCACTCCCAGACTTCAAACTGAATAAAAAATCGTGGTGATTTATTCAACGTTTCGAGGTACTGCCCCTCGTCATCGGGACAGTACCCCGAAACGTTGAATAAATCACCATGATTTTTTATTCCGTTTGAAGTCTGGGAGTGCCTCTGTTTCTTGGAGAGTATTGGAGGGGGTTGGCAGGACCCTTGAGAGCACCCTGGCAGGTTATTGCAAAGCTTTCCACAGAGTGCCGGCTTTTTGAGTTTGGTATATATATATATATATATATATATATATATATATATAAATTTATATATAAATAGATAGATAGATAGATAGATAGATAGATAGATAGATAGATAGATAGAACAGCAGATAAAACAATCACACACAAAAAACATAAAAATATTTAGTTTAAAACAAATGTAACATTTAGGATTAGGTAATAAATTATTATAAAGTTCTATAGGGCATGTTAGAGAGGGAGAGGTAGAAAAAAAAAACAAATGACTAGCTTGAATTACAGCTGTGCAAACACACCGTTGTTTTTTGTTTTTATTTGTTTGGGGGAACCAGTGGTTGTTCTAAAACTATCTGCATGGTTTCATGTTGGTCTTGGCAAATCACCCTATTTTGGTGTGTGTTTTGGATTTTTTTAAAAATGGTCAAACACACTTTAGGTGCTGATAAGTCGTCATGGAAAAGGTAGACAGTAGGATAGGTCAACAAGTACAAAATATTTGCACAGTCAAAAGGTCAACATAGAGTTGGCTGCAGGTCAGTTTGGAAATATATTTTTTGTGGGCAGGTACAAGTGTGTATGAGTGATGATGATGATGATGATGATGATGATGATGACATTTTGAGACATACAGGTGAAAATATACATTTTCCCTGCACACATGTTTGAACCAGCATATGCCTGTTTTACATCCAACTCTCATTAGGTCATGGGTAACAGTTCAATATCTTTACTGATAGCAATAACCACTTAGGGTTAAGGTGTGTACACACGGTGAGATAAATCTGTAAGATTTTGACTATATAGTCAAAATCTTATGAAAAGTTAGTGCAGATCTCAAGGTGTTAGGCAGCTTGCGATACAGATTCGATCCCGCTGCATGCTCCCATGGGGTCGGTATCGTAAGGCTGGATAGACTGTGCAGGCAAGTTAATCTTGACTATCTGATGTATCTAAACTTCTGAAGAGTTTAGAAGTGGGAAAGTGGAGACAATTCTCATAGCAACCAATAAGCTTTGAGATAGCATTTATCAAGCACATTCTATAAGATGATAGGTAGAAGCTGATTGGTTACCATAGGCAACTTCTCTACTTGTACACTTCTGCCCTCTTTAGTAGACTTTTTTTGCATCTCCCCTCCCTTCCCCCTCCCCACTTTGTTTACAGCATACATCACTACAGGCTGATTGCTGCAGGAGGTGCTGAGGGACCGGAAGCCGGAAGTTGGTAGTCGATACTGGAAGCCACCGGGACCGGCGTGTTCTGAGCGCAAGCGGGAACAAGCAGCAGGGGAGTACGTTGCAGCTAGTGCTCTCAGTGATTGTGTTTGAGCGAGTGGTCGCTGAGCCATGGGAGCCAGCAGCAGGGGAGTGCGCTGCCACTTGTCAGAGATTGATTGTGTGTGAGGGGAGATCGCTGAGCCGCGGAATCAGGCAGCAGGCGAGAACACTGCCGCTGTGTTGCTGATTCCAGATTGATTGTAGGCGTGTGGGGAGAGAGGAGGTCACTAAACATCTGAACGGAGTCAGCATCAGGTAATAGCGCCGCTGCTGCTGCTCTGGGAGTGAGTGCTGGGGGGCCACTGAGTGACGAGTAAGTGGTTTGTGAACTGCTGCTGAAGGTGTGTGTGAGGGAGGGACGTTGAGGAGTAGACAACAGGAGTGAGCGCTGCTGCCCCTGGTGTAAGTGGGGTTAAGCCACTGACCTGCAAGAGTGTATAGGTCTCAGCTGGGGAGCCTCTGTCCCACAGGAGAGTGCTGCAAGGCCAAGCAGATGGATCACTGAGCAGTGCTGCTACCAAGGAGGAGACCAGCTCTCTAGAAGGTCAAGTACTGCCGACCCTGCAAGTATCAATACTGATGAACACTGTTATAAACTGTTTCTGCTTGTAAAACTATAGGGGGATTATAGAACTTTTTAGGGGATTGTGGCAGGGAGTCTTGGATTGACCTCTGTACTGACTGTTCTGTTGTTGAGTGTTGTTTCTCTTCACAGCTAGGCTATAGTACCATATTGTATTGCATAGTTTGTATTGCTTTCTGAAGGTAACAAGGAGTTAGAGTTCACAAACAAAATGGGTGGGGCCGTGATTGAGAATCCCACTAAGTGCAGGTCGTGCAAGATGTATGCGCACCTGGAGCAACCGTCCCAGTGTGAATACATCTGCATGAGGTGTGTGCAAATGGCTGCCCTGGAAGTCCAGGTAACTGATCTAGAGCAAATTGTTACGCGACTGAGAGATATTCACAATCTCGAGCAGAGCTTAGATAAAACGGTGGAGGAGTTGCAGGTGGGGACAATGGTAGAGGAGGATGAGGACAAACAGGTAGCAAGCTGGGTCACGGTTAGAAGAAAGAAAAAAAGGGGGAGACAGGACAACTGTGAACTGCCAAACCCCAATAAATTTGCCCGATTAGTCAAAGATTCTGTGGATGGCAGTGAGGAAATGACGGAGCTGGAGGATACCATACCCTCTAGCAACTATGGGAGCGGTCCCTCCAGCACAAAGGGTATAAAAGAAAGCAAGGTACCTAGTCAAATTGTGGTGGTAGGGGATTCTATTATCAGGAAGACAGACAGGGCAATCTGTTACTTGGACCATGATCGCCATACAGTCTGTTGTCTCCCGGGTGCTCTGGTATGTCACATTGTAGACCCGGTAGAAAGATAGTTGAGAGGGGCCAGGAATGATCTGGTGGTCTTGTTGCACGTTATCAACAACGACAAAGTTAGTGATAGATGGGATGTCCAGAAGAAAGATTATGGGGCCCTGGGCAAGAAACTTAAGGCAATGACATCTAGGTTAATATTCTTTGAAATATTACCTATGCCACGCACTAGTCCAGGGAGGCAGAGGGAGATTAGTGAGGTAAATGTGTAGCTTAGAGTCTGGTGTAGGATAGAGGGGATTGTGTTCTTGGAACACTGGGCGGACTTTTCAGTCAGGTGCCAACATTTTTGTCGTGATGGATTACACCTGAATGAGGAGGGGGCAGCAGTGCTGGGGGGAAGGATGGTTAGAAGGTTGGAGGAGATTTTAAACTAGGTTCCTGGGGGGAGGGTTTAGCTAGAAACTACGGGTCAAGCAAAATCAAAATCAAAGACGACATTGACAAAGCTGAAAAATTAAACAGGTTTTTCTCATCTGTATTCACAAGAGAGGACCAGATGGCGGGATTGACACATAACCTCTACAATGATAATGTCCCACTGCTAAATGCTTATTTAAGAGAGGAAGTAGTCTGTGACCGATTAAAAAATATTAAGATTAATAAATCACCTGGTCCAGACGGAATTCACCCAAGGGTTCTCATGGAGCTACACTCTGAATCAGAAAGACCCCTATACTTAATTTTCATTGACTCACTTACATAAGGCATGGTTCCCAAAGACTGGCATATAGCGGAAGTAGTGCCGATATTTAAAAAGGGAAGTAAATCTGAACCGGGTAATTATAGACCTGTAAGTCTTACATCTATAGTGGGGAAAGTACTGGAGGGTATATTAAGGGATAGTATACAGGAGATCCTTGAAACCAATAAGGTTATTAATAGGAACCAAGATGGATTTGTGAAGGATAGATCATGTCAAACTAACTTAATAGGCTTTTATGAAACAGTTAGTGCAAACCTAGATCAGGGTAAGGAGGTGGATGTAATCTTTTTAGACTTTGCTAAAGCTTTCAATACAGTATCGCACATGAGATTTATCTATAAATTAAGAGAACTTGGGCTAGGGAGCACAATATGCACTTGGGTTAGAAATCGGTTGGATAAAAGGGAGCAGCGAGTGGTGGTAAATGTAACTTTTTCAAAATGGACTGAAGTACTAAGTGGTGTGCCACAGTGGTCTGTACTTGGACTACTACTGTTCAACATCTTCATAAATGATCAAAGAGGTAGGACTAGAGCGCAAGGTGTCAATTTTTGCAGATGATAACAAACTGTGTAAGGTTATAAACTCGCAGGGGGATGCTGAGTCTCTTCATAACTATTTATTTAAACTGGAAGCATGGGCAGCAAAATGGAGCATGAGGTTCAATATAGACAAATGTAAGGCAATGCCCTTTGGAAGCAAGAACAAACATACCACTTACACACTAAATGGGGAAAAACTAGGGGATTCTGTATTGGAAAAGGATCTCGGTGTTCACATAGATAACAAACTTAACAGTAGTACCCAAAGTAGGAATGCAGCAAAAAAAGCAAACAAGGTATTAGCATGCATAAAACGGAAATTGATGCAAGGGATGAGAGTGTTATACTCCCATTATATAAATCACTAGTGAGGCCACATATCGGATGCTGTGCACAATTATGGGCACCATACTATAAAAAGGATATCCTGGAACAAGAAAAGGTTCAGAGACGGGCAACCAAATTGATTAAGGGTATGGAGACGCTAATATACGAGGAAAGGCTTGTTAGGCTGGGCATGTTTACACTGGAAAAATGGAGAATAAGAGGGGACATGATTAACATTTACAAATATATAAAGGGACAATACATAGAGCTAGTGGGGCACTTGTTTTTGGTAAGATCAACACAAAGGACACGTGGATACCAGCTTAGGTTAGAGGAGAGAAGATTTCGCAGCCTGAGATGGAAGGTTTCTTCACAGTAAGGACAATACGTATTTGGAATTCCCTGCCTGAGAGTGTAGTAATGGCAGACTTTGATCGTTACTTTTATGTATGGGATAGATAAATTCCTAATGGATAAGGATATATAGGTTTATGAGGGGTAAATAGTGCACTAAAGTAACAAAACAAACATTAAAAAAATACGAATGGGCAAAACGGCTCAATTTACACCACACTTAATATTAGTGTTAAAATTTCATAGTCTTGGAGATCACTAACAGGTTGAGCTCGATGGAAAAATGTTCTTTTTTCAACCTCAGAAACGATGTTACTATGTTACTATCCAAGTACTGTTTTGTTGCATAGTACTAGAATATCTGATAAAACAGCACTTATACAGTATAAGCCTGAAAATGAGGAACAGAAATATGTGACTTTACCAAACACAAATACCAAGCCAACAGATGTCCTCTTAAATGATAAGTTTATAAGTCATAGGGTAATTTTCTTACATAAGTTGTAAATAAAGCGACACATATCAGTTTTATCCATTTTTTTTTCACCACTTAGCACTACTGTATACTAGTTATTAAAATATTTTCCATTTATTTATTTTTTGTAACCTTTACCTACAAGAAATGAAGACTACAAGATAAAGAAAAGTTACCAGTGCTGGCTGATCATGCATAAAAAATAAAAATAAACAATCTATATTCCAAAAGGCTTAATGAATAAAATACAACATTTATTTCACATGTATAGACACATAAAAAGATTAATATGTAATAAATGAATAAAATATTCGATAATATATGCCACAGGGTGTCTGAATTATTTGTATGTCCACATTTGGCTGTTAGTAACACTCAAGGGGACTAAGGTCACTGGAGATGTCCATCACTAATCGGTTATTTTTGCATAAAGCCGATAATTTTGCAGATATGAGGTATTTACCAGTGATCCTGAAAGCAGATAATGTCCACCTGTTGTATAGCTGGGTCGGTTATCCTCTTTGGCATGGAGGACTAAATCCGGAAGGGTGGATGCTGCTAAGTGAATGTCCCAAATGGTGTACACCAGAGTGTCAGAAAAGCCAGTGTAATGATGAATATCAGGATAAGTGAAATAGCTCAACGCGTTTCACTGGTTTAGATGATTCAGCTTCCTCAGGAGCAAGTGTACACCATTTGGGACATTCACTTAGCAGTGTCTCAAGTCAGGAAACAGCATTCAGTGGTTTCTCACTTACCAGTGCTGATGTGCAGGCTTCCAGAGGTCACGGCCCCAGTTTGGTGTTGCATGAATGCTCTGTCCGCTGAGCGCAGTACCGATTGTCACTGTGTACCCCTGAAGTCCATTCAGCGTGTACCCCGCTGTTTGCCCGCCATCTGTACAGCATGGGTGCCGCCATGACACTTGCGGTCAGCTGACCTGTAACACCCAATCCTGCGCTGTGTCTACACACATGATTCAAGCATCCAATGCCTGCTGACCAGGGGGTTTAAATCCAGAACATCTGCTCAGTCTCTTCGCCTTGAACAACGCATCACATCCAGTATACAGCGTCTCCTGGCTCCAGTCTCCAGTGATTTCCTAGCTCCAGTGTTGGAACTACAGGCACCAGCCATCCTACTCTGCTACAACCCCTTCCGCACTCAGCTTTCACTTCTATATGCAGTAAGAGACTCTCTCCAGGTGCTGCCTCACCATTCTCACCTGTGTGTTGTTAATCTGCATTCAGCACTTAAAACAACTAGCTTGTATATTACCAACTGTCTCCTGCTATAGCCTTGCTTGGCTCTGTGGACTTTGGGGGTCATTCTGGCCTGGTTGCACGCAGGCTATTTTTTGCACTGCTGCAACCAGGTAATCGCCGCATACAGGGGAGGGGGTTAGAGCTGTGCAGGGCTGCGATCGGCTGTGCAGAGAGCTGCACAAGCATTAAGTTTGTGCAGTCTCTGCAGTGCTCAAGACTTACTCAGCCGCTGCGAATATCCTTCCTGGAGCTGACGTCAGGATCCCTCCCTGCAAACGGCTGGGCATGCCTGCATTTTCTTCGACACTCCCAGAAAACGGTGAGTTTAGACCCCCAGCCGGCCTCTTCCTGTCAATCTTCTTGCATTCACTGCTGCGAATGCTTTCTTCTTTCAATCCTACGCTGCCCGGCGACGGCCAATGACGTGCGAGCGCATTGCGGCCTGCATACATGCGCTGTTCAGACCTTATTGCACCGCTGCAAAAAACAGCAGCGTGCGATCAGGTCGGAATGACCCCCTTTGTGCATATCTACTGACGGTGTGAATTTATTGCTGTCGGTTTCCAGACCATTTACCGGAGTTACTTATTTCCTGTATTTACTGCCATCGGTTGCATTACTTACCTACTGCATATTGATCCTGTTACCATTGGCTTCCAAGCCGGCCATCGATGTTCACCATCGGCTTCCAGGCCGATCATCGCAGTTTGCTAATCACACTGGTTTCCAGACCACCCCATTACCTGTGACTGTTATTATACCTCTGTCAGTTTCCTTGCTAAAGACCATCTATATTGCCATTTTCTCCAGTTGCTGTTCATACCTCTGTGTGCTAAATAAAACATAATTGCGCACATGCGCAGGAACTTACTGCAGCCTCCTCCTTTCCTCCACCGCACCACCACTGACCAGCTAGTGCCCCCTCCAGGAACAGACACAGTTACAGACCTGACATCTTTCCTGGTACTATCTGGAACTCTGGGACCTCGTGGATTCAGGAGTTACTTAAAATAAACATAAAAGGATAAAATTACAAAAATGAAAAGCAGCACTAGTGTTAAATGTAAAGCATGCCGGGCATGATTAGGTCACAATTACCGCTGGACCATCTCCTATATAATAGCCCTATTCTGTGACCTTGTGATTCATTTGCTAACGCTGGGCGGAGTCACAACAGTGGGCGGAGTTATTCAAATGAGTCACAGAGATCTGGCCAAATCTACAGGAGACTAGGAGCAGAAGCAGATAGCATGGGCATTGGGCATGTCACAGGCAGGGGTGCAGACCTCCCAGCTTTCTGCAGGAGCTTTCTTCAGGCAGAAGGAGGGAAACACACTCAGCGAAAAGGGGGCGTGGCTTCACGGGAGGGCCCCCGTTTTCGTCAGTGAGGGGGCATGCCCAGCGCTCTGTGAGCTGCTGGCATGCCCCCAGGGGCTGATTATGAGTCCGGGGGGCACAGGGCACTTGAGACAGGGGAGCCCTATCTCATTGCTGTGCCTGCTGTGGCTTGGGGTCGTGGCCTAATTGCGCCCCGCGCGACCACGCCCCCTTATGCAAATTCCGATTTTTATTTTTATTTTTTAATGGGATTTTGGCCCCTCAGCTAGGGCTAAATCCAGAGGAGGTGGTCGCTCCCCCTACACACCCGAACAGGGAGAAGAAAGCAGGGAGACTGCTGCATCCCTGCAACACCACAGACCTGCCAATATGCAGCAGCGTGTGCTGACTGTAGCACAATGCTGCCGCTGTTGCTGGCAGGACGGGGGGAGCTTCTGAGCTGGGACTGAGCTACTCCAGCCGGGGGGCCCCCTAAAACTGTGGGGCCAACGGTACGTATCCCCTGGCCACCCCACCCCACCCCCCTTAATCCGGCTCTGCTGCTGGAACCCCCCCAGTAATCCGTACCCCCTGATGCCCCCTCTGTCTCTGTCTCCACTATTCACCGCTGCTCTGCTAAGCAGAACAGCGAGTACAGGAGCTTTCCAACTGCCCCCCCCCCCACCGCCGGACACTGCGACCCGCGGGTGGGACAGCGGGACAGACCCCAAAAAATGGGACTGTCCCGCGAAAATCGTGACATTTGGGAGGTATGGGTGTGTGTGAGGGGTATGTCATACAGACAGATGGGCACCGGCTCACTGTGTGCTTGACCCCCCACATCGGCATACTCAGCAGGGTTTCTCTGGTGCGGAGGAGCGTCACTTTCTGACACACTCCACGCTTCTTAGCTGCAGTTTAGTGGGGCACCTGCCGCTGTGCAGGTTCCATACTGCCTCTGTTATCTCCAGCCCCGGCAACCCCACCGCTAGCTGCAGCGCTGCCACCCGCAGTGGAGTGCGCCCAGCTCATTCACACACTTTAGCTGGCGGGTAGCGCTGCAGAAATCCGAGCTGCTTGCAGGCTCTGACCCACTCCTCCCTCCAGCCGCAGCGTCTCCTGGGAGCTAACCAGTCACTCCCAGTCTCCCCTTACCACAGTGCCCGGAAGCCGTGAGGTCCGCGCCACGTGCATGCTATGACCCCCTCCTCCCTCCAGCCGCAGCATCTCCTGGGGGCTCATTTCCAGTCTCACCTTACCACAGTGCCCGGCAGCTGCGCGAGGTCTGCGGTGTGTGACTGAGGAGGGGGGGAGGGATGTGGACGGGCAGAGGAAGCAGGACTCCAGCCTGAGAGAGTCAGCCATGCCAAGTCTCCAGCAGCAGCAGATCCCAACACGTTGGAATGGAACAGCAGCAGCCAGCAGCAGTGACTCCGGTAAGACACATCTGTCTGTCACCACTGTTTTGTCCCTAATACCAATCTCTCCCGTGCCCTGTGTTCTGTCATGTCCCTGTCACCCCTGGCCTTGCCCTGCCACCCTTATCCTGGCCCTTTCACCCTTATCCTGGCCCTTTCACCCTTATCCTGGCCCTGTCACCCTTATGCTGGCCCTGTTACCCCTATCCTGGCCCTGTCACCCCTGTGCTTGCCCTGTCAACCCTATACTGGCCCCGTCACCCCTGTCCTGGTCCTGCCGCCCCTACCCTGGCCCTGTCACCCCTATCCTGTCCCTATCATTTCTGTCCTGGCCCTGTCACCCCTGTCCTGGCCCCGTCACCCCTGTCCTGGCCCCGTCAACCCTGTACTGACCCTGTCACCCCTGTCCTGGCCCTGTTACTGCATACCCTCCAACTACCTTTTATGGCATGTACAGTACCCGCAGCGCCTCCAGACCTCTCCCCAATGCACTACACCTCCGCACCTTCCCCTCCACCACATGCGGCACTCCACCCCTCCCCCACATGCTGTGCCTCCAGACCCCCTACACCACCCGTGGCTCCCACTCCTCCACCCCTTCACCACCCACAGCACCTCCAGGCCCCTTCCACCATTCACCCCCCTTATACGTCTCCCCTCACACCTGCCCCCCTCCACTCGCAGCATCTGCAGACACCCTCCTCCATCAGCGGTCCCCACCTCACCCACCCCTCCCCCACCAACGGCACCCCCGCACCTGCCCCTCCACCACCTGCAGCACCTCCGGACCTCCTTTCCCATCCGCCGCAACACCCGTACCTGCCCCTACCCTACCCATGGTGCCTGCGGTCCCCTACCCAACCCCCGGCACACCCATCCCACAGCACCTCCGGAACCCTTCACCCATCCACAACATCCCCACACCTGCCCCTCTCCCACCCGTGGCACCCCTGCCCCTCCCCCACCTGCAGTGCCTCCGGACCCCTCCCCCATCTGCATCCCCCACTCCTCTGCCCCTCCCCCACGCGCAGCACCTCCCGAACCTTCCCCATCCGGGCCCCACCCCCACTTCTGCCTCCCCTCCACCCGCAGCATCTACAGACACCATCCGCAGTTCCCCCCGCACCCGCTACATTCTGTACATCGTGCCCTGCAGGTGCTGTTCACGCCGTCGCAAGGGGCTGCGCCTCCTTCACCATCGCACGCCCTTTCATTGTGCAATATTTAACCACTAACAAAGGAATGCAGGTAATACTCCATATAATACAAATATTAAACCCCAGAAAGGCATGCAAGGGTTAAGGGGGCGTAGCCCCTTGCGACGGTGTGAAGAGCGCCCGTAGGGCGCGATGAAGCACCTAGTTATACAATACAACGTATCTTCTGCACTGCAAACAGAAAGGTACAGCTCAATATTAAATGTGATCATCACTAATCATAGAAGGAGGCAATGCATGAACCTATGTACATATTAAGTGCTCCTTCACTAGGGTAAATTCCAAACAGAGCGGTTTCTCAGTCCAAATAAAGGAGTCTATTCATCAAACAGTGAAAAGAGTGGATAAAAGGACCTTAGAGAAGTTGACTATGGCAACCAATCAGCTTTGCAGGAAGCATTTAAAGTACATTCTATAAAATGTAAGGGAGATGCTGATTGGTTGCCATGGGCAACTTCTCCACTAATCCGTTTCTCCACTCTTTTCACTGCTTCATGAATAGACCACAAAATTCTATAAATAGTCACTACTGTAGTTAAAAGTCCTCATCAGATGAATGAATATTATGGTTTCTTCAGGTTAGCACCTCCAAATAAAATCATATAGGGTATATCCCACAGTATAATAATGTCAAATTTATTAAGAACATCAACTAGCTAATTATACTAATTGAATCATAGGTACAAAATGGCTGTGTACCAAAGAAAACCTGTTCAGATTGGCACAGTAATCAGCATCAAGGGTATTACTGCTACCCGAAAAGCAGTTCATCTTCCTTCTGATGTCTCAGTTCCCTTCCAAGGTCTTCAGCAATTGCAGCTTCCTTCATTGTACACCGAATTGTGCCTCTCTGAAAAGGTTTTCTATGGTACACAGCCATTTTTTACCTATGATTGAATTAGTATGGTGTGTACAGCATAATGTGTTCTTGGTCCCCAACAACAGTACGCATAGGCTGATTACTATGTCCCAAGTCCTCTAACACCACTGGCAGTAATTGAGATGTCGTTTTCTGACCGGCAGGCAGGAGACCCTACATCCCGCCCCCCTGAGAATCCTGACAGTCGGCATGACGACTAGCAGGGACTACTCCCACTCATAGGTGTCCACGACAACCATAGAGTGGGAAAAGAACATGTGTCGACCACAGATCGCCACCAAGCCCGCAAGGGGCTTGTTGCACTTCCCTTCCCCAGCTGGCATTGGAATTTACATTATTAGGCTGTGACATAATACATTTTATCGTTATTATTATTAGTAATTATTGTTGTTTATTTATATAACGCCACAAGGGTTCCGCAGCGCCTAACAAGGTACATAAACAAATAAGCAAAACAAGAAAACAGCGACTTACAGTACAAGACAATGTAGGACAAGCACTGGCATATTTATAAAAGGTGCAGTCTGTGCGGCACACACTGGCCCTGGGGTCCACACCACACATTCTGCACCCATTTTTTTTCAATACTCACTCTCAAAAGTCCCACGCTGGCAGCAGCAGCCCTGTAGAAATCACCATGAAAATGCTGCAGCGGCCCGCCTTTCGTGCATGCACAGTAAGAAAATCACTCGGAAAATGCCCACTGCGCCATTTTCCTGGAGACCTGCGCATGTGCACTAGATTCTTGGACAGCGCTAGGGTCCACTAGTGACTGTCATCCTAGTGTCCAGTGTTTACAGTGCAGCAGGCTAGAGATGAGGGGTCCCAGATGGAGCCTGCTCATGGCATCCCTGAGGACAAATATATAGTATATAAACAATGCTTTCCTTGGACATGAAACACTTGAACACTGAAATAAACATTGGGATAGCAGAAACCGAGGGTTAGGTGCCATTGTAGGGAGTATGGAGTAGAAAATAGTCTAAGTAAGAAAAGTAAGAGAATCTGAGGGGAGAGGGCCCTGCCTACGAAAGCTTACATTCTGAAGGGGAGGGGGAGCAAGGGTTAAAAATGTAAGGGGTTCCCTTTTTATGGTCTGATTTGTGTCATCCTATTCAGGGCAGAAGAGAGCCTGGCTGGGCCCAGGGATTGCTCAGAAGGGGGCATGGCCTAATCACAGGAGGCGTGACCATACACCCTTAGGAAAAAAATGACAGAACAAATAGTACTTTAAGCACCTCCGTAGTCACACTGAAGCCCAGCACAGGAGAAGAGCTGTAGCTGCTGCTGAAATGTAAGAGGGGGAGACCTGGCCCCCACTGGGCCTATCCATCAGACCTGGGTCCAGGTAATTAGTACACCCCTCTCTGCACCACTGGTCCTATTGAAGTTAAGGAGCTTAGCTTTTAGGCTGAGTTGCTGGTTTATAACAGTAATCTCCAGGTTGGGAGGTAAATTCCAACCCCCCAAATCTCTACCCCCACTTGTTCAGATTGTCAGCTTACTGTTTTGTGGGAAAGTATGGTACAAGTGGCTGGTGTAGTTTCTCTGTCCAAGTATGGCCTCATGCTGTGCATCTTTTAATGCAGCCAAATTCAGTGACACGCCTGCTTAGGCATCACCACCAGAATTCTCCAAATGTGATCTTAACACTGTGCGGCATCTCTTCACGCAGACAATCAGGATTCATGCTTGGTGTGACTCGGGTGCATGTACAGACATAAAACATCAGCCATTTGCATGCGACATCTCCGCTGCATCCCCCTCTCAATCAGGCCTTATATGAGGTGTGTTACTGTGCATATCCCAAACTCGGATATTGATCTACAAGGATTGAACAGATATAGAACTGGATTCATCATGAACACAAGAAGGAGCATTGTGATTAGGGATGAGCTGTTTGGATTCCGAACACCGGGATCCAGCTCGGTTGTTCCTGCCAGACTTGAATCCCAGCACGAGGCCGAACGTCATCGTCCCGGTGTCAGATTCTCGCTTGAATTCTATAAAAGGCACCACGGCCAGGACTCGGCGCCATTTCCTCGTAGCTTACACACTGGTGTCTTCTGTGCTAAATCTGTTGCAAAAAAAATTAAATAAAAAAAATAGTATACTATACAGGGAATCACAAAACAAGGGAACACTGATGGTCATTCCGAGTTGATCGCAGCCAGCAACTTTTAGCTGCTGCTGCGATCTACTAGTCCACGCCTATGGGGGAGTGTGTTTTAGCTTAACAGGGCTACGATCGCTTGTGCAGCCCTGCTAAGCTAAAAAAAATTCAAGCAAAAGATGACTAGCCCTATACCTACTTACCCTGTGCGACGATCTCTGCGATGCTGGAGCCGGCTTTGACGTCAGACATCCGCCCTCCGTTCTTCTGGACACGCCTGCGTTTTACTCACCACTCCCCGAAAACGGCTCCATACGGTCCGGATCCACCCTGGCACGCCTTCTTCCTGTCAATCTTCTCTGTGGTCAGCTCTGTGGCCGATTCCTTTGTAAGTCGCGATGTAACCTGGCGACCCCTGTCGCCGGGCAACATCGCGCACTGCGGCTGCTGCGCATGCGCATTCTGACCCGTTCGCACTGCAGCGATAAACCGCTGCATGCGAAAGGGTCAGAATGACCCCCGCTGTGTCACTAATAAAGGGACTGTAGTGGAACTATTAATAATTAATGTAATGTGTGTAACTGTAGGGGGTACACTGCATGCTGCTGTATGCTGTGTTGACTCTGCTATATTTGCTAAATATTATTATAACTGTGCTGTGTCCAGAGTCTCAGAAGCAGCTGTGCTGAATAGTCAGTGTTTATAGGGGGCACAGTACTGTTTGCTGCTTTATACGCTGTATTTACAGTGTATAGGGTCGAGCTGCTGTACATACATCTATAAGCCCTGTGATTCCATGCAGTGATCTGCGAATTGCAAGTTAAAATACAAAAAAAATACATATAGTTAAGTTTTATTGTTTATTTGTTTGTACTGTTTGCAGCACTTTATCCTATTGTGCTGTGGTCATGTGTATCTATAAGCCCTGTGATTCCACACAGTGATCTGCAAACTGGCAGTTAAAAAAACAGAACAGCGCTTTCTTCACGTGCATCGTTGAAAGGTGCTGCAAGTTATATAGACAATAAAAAACTCTATTGTAAAGTTCTGTTGTTTGTACTATTTAGTGCCCTGTACTCTAGTCTGCTTTCTTCGCGTACATTTAACCCTTGTGATTCACACAGTTTGAAAGGATCTGCAAGTTATATAAAAAAAGTCTATTGTTAAATTCTATTGTTTGTACAATTTAGTGCGCATGATCCTAGTGCGCTTTCTTCACTTGCATCTAACCCCGTGATTCACACAGTTTGAAAAGGAGCTGTAAGTTATATAGACATTTTTGTAAAAATATATTTTTAAGTTCTATTGTTTGTATCATTTGGAGCGCTGTACCCTAGTGTGCTATCTTCACATGCAGCTAACCCTGTGATTCAAGCAGTTTGAATGGAGCTGTAAATATGTAAACAATAAAAAAAATCTATTATAAAGTTCTATTGTTTGTACTATTTGGTGTGCTGTACCCTAGTGTGCTTTCTTCGTGTGCATCTAACCCTGTGTTTCATGCAGTTTAAAAGGAGCTGCAAGTTATGTAAAAAATAAACAAATCTATTGTTAAGTTCTATTGTTTGTACTATTTGGTAACATAGTAACTAAGGTTGAAAAAAGACAATTGTCCATCGAGTTCAACCTTTTTGTGGTCTCCTATGCAGTCTTATTATATGACTAGTTATTTTTATGTTAGGACTAGTTAAATTAACTATAATGAGTGCCTACACATCATAACCCTGAATATCTTTATCCAATAGGAATTTATCTAACCCACTCTAAAGGTGTTGACTAAGTCTGCAGTTACTACTCTCTCAGGCAGGGAATTCTAAACACGTATTATCCTTACTGTGAAAAAACCTTTTCGCCTCAATGTGCGGAAACTCCTCTCCTCTAACCTAAGCGAGTGACCACGTGTTCTCTGTGCTGATCTTATAGAAAACAGGTCCCTCCCAAGCTCTGTGTATTGACCCCTTATATATTTGTAGATGTTGATCATGTCCCCTCTTAGTCTCCTCTTTTCCAATGTAAACATGCCTAGCCTTGCAAGCCTTTCCTCGTATTCCAGCATCTCCATGCCCTTGATTAGTTTGGTCGGCCGCCCCTGAACCTTTTCTATCTCCAGGATATCCTTTTTGTAATATGGTGCCCAAAATTGCACACAGTATTCAAGATGTGGCCTCACTAGTGATTTATATAATGGGAGTATAATACTCTCGTCCCTTGCATTAAATCCCCGTTTTATGCATGCTAATATCTTATTAGCCTTCTTTGCTGCACTCCTACTTTGGGTACTGCTGCTTAATTTGTTATCTATGTGAACCCCTAAGTCTTTTTCCAGTCCAGAATCCCCTAATATTACCCCATTTAGTATGAAGGTGTAATTTTTGGTCTTGCCCCCACAGTGCATTACCTTACATTTGTCTGTGTTGAATCTCATTCTCCATTTTGCTGCACATGCTTCCAGTTTAGTTAAGTCGTTCTGGAGAGACTCTGCATCCCCCTCCATATTTATAACCTTACACAATTTGGTATCGTCTGCGAAAATTGTCACCATGCTCTCTAGACCTACTGTTAGGTCATTGATGAAAATGTTGAACAAAAGTGGTCCAAGTACAGACCCTTGTGGCATGCCTCTTAGTACTTTAGTCCAATTTGAAAATTATCCATTGACCACAACGTGCTGCTCCCTGTTATCTAACCAATTACTGACCCAAATGCATATTGTGCTCCCTAGCCTTATTTCTTGTAGCTTATAGATAAGACGCATGTGTGGTACAGTGTCGAAAGCTTTGGCAAAGTCTAAACAGATTATATCCACCTCCTTTCCCTGATCCAGGTTCGCACTTACTGTTTCATAAAAGCCAAGTAAGTTGGTCTGACATGATCTGTCCTTCACAAATCCATGTTGGTTCCTTTTAATGACCTTTGCTTCAAGGAACTTTTGAATACTGTCCCTTAGAATACCTTCCAATACTTTCCCCACTATAGATGTAAGACTAACTGGTCTGTAATTACCTGGTTCAGCTTTGCTCCCCTTTTTAAATATCGGCACTACCTCCGCTATACGCCAGTCCTTGGGAACCATACCCGATTTAACCGAATCCATGAAGATCAAAAATAGAGGTCTTGCTAGTTCAGCGTGCAGCTCCATAAGTACCCTCAGGTGAATTCCATCGGGACCAGGTGACTTATTAATCTTTACATTTTTTAATCGGTCACAGACTACTTCCTCACACAAATAAGCATTTAGCAGTGGGACATTATCTTTGTTGAGATTTTGTGTTAGACCCAGCATTTGGTCCTCCCTGGTAAATACCGTTGAAAAAAACTTGTTTTGTTTGTTTGCTATGTCATTATCATTTTTTATTAAGACTCCCCTCTTGTCCTTTAAATGGCCTATACTCTCCTTCTTTAGTCTCTTACTGTTGATGTACTTAAAAAAAATTGTTGGGATTCGCTGTGCTTTCCTTTGCTACTAGTCTTTCAGTTTCTACTTTAGCCGCTCTTATTCCTTTTTTGCTTATTTTGCTACAGTCCTTATAGTGTTGAAATGACTCCGCATCCCCCTCGAATTTGTATTTTTTAAATGCTCGTCTTTTTTTGTCCATTAATTCCTTTATATTTTTGTTAAACCACATTGGTTTGGGATTTTTATTCCTTTTTTTGCTGCTTTGTGCTGCTAGGGTGCGGTGTACCCTAGTGCGCTTTCTTCATGTACATCTAACCCTGTGATTCACACAGTTAAAAAATGGATAAAAATCAGTTTAGAGAACTGCTGCCACCAGACTTGATGATGACGATAGTCCAGCATCTACTAAAGTCTGGGCTCAAGTGCATAGCAAATCTAAGTCAGGGCTTCCAAAACCAAATTCCCAATATACAGTGGTAAAGAGAAAACACCTCTTATAAAGGGAAGGTTTGGTGCAGAAAAACATAAAATTGCCAACATGCCATTCACCCCACGCATTGTCAAGGAAAGGCTCAGGCCTTGGTCTTTATTTCTGAATGGTGGTTTTGCACCTGTCAGTGAGGTATCTTATTCTGCCTCTCATGATGCCTCACACTCAGAGTCTAGAAGAGGTGTAAAAAAACTGAAAACCACTAGGCTGTAGAACAATTTGTGCAATCAGAAACAGAAATATCACAAATACCTCAGAAGAGTCTAAGTGTGTCCTTGAGTTCTATGTGTGAGTCTGACCTTTCTGATACTGTACTCGCAGAGAAGCCACCTTCCTCCATTTCTGCTCTCTCTGCATATGTGGGGACGAGCAGCATAAGTATTTCTGATGACATTGAAATTGAGGATGCCACCATGGAGTTGCAAGAGGATTAGTGGGAGATTTGTGTAGCTGACGCTGGCACTAATAAGGATGTTGTTTGTGTTAGTCAGGCACAAGTGGAGGCATCTCTTGACCAAGAAAGCCATTGTCATGCCTAGGCATAGGACCAACAAATCCACCTCTTTTGTGTGGAATTATTTTTACCCAAATCCTGAGAACTTTTGTCAAGCCATCTGTAGCCTTTGTGGAACCACAGTAAGTAGAGCTAGGGATGTTGAGCATTTAGGAACCTGCACACTATTACATCATCTGCAGCGAGTTCATGACAAACATTTTATAACATCCATAGCTGGTGCTTAAAAAAAACAGCAAGCAGTACAGCATCAGCTAGCTCCCTTCTCTCTACTAGATCCCAGCATCTGCAATATCCACCACCAACACCTTCATCCTCAATATCCTCATTAATGATCAGAGATAGTCCTGAAACCAATTTGTCAATGCTAGGTGACTCCTCTTCTTTCAAGGATTCCTCTGAAGAATCCTTGAGAGCTAGGCCTTCTGCTGCTGCTGCTGCTGCTGCTGCTGTTGCTGGGGGGTGGATCTTAATCCCAGAAGTGGGCAAATAAGACTGCTAGTAGTTGTTCCACAAAACAATTGACTGTTAAACAATCCTTTGCAAGGGGAAGCAAGTATGACAGTTCTCATCCATTCACACAGCAGATTACTAACGCCATGACTGCTATGCTAGTAATAGAATTGTGTCCAATATCCACCTTTAACGCAGTGGGCTTTACACAGTTAACTGAGATCCTGTGTCCCTGGTACCAAATTCCATTTTGGTTCCATTATACCCAAAAAGCCATTCCTCGGCTGTACCAGGACATTAACCACAGATATGTGGACAAGCTGTAGTAGGCAAACTAAAGATTATATGACTGTGACAGCCCACTGGGTGGGTGAATCACCTTCAGCAGCAGCAGAAGCATTATCCAACAATCGCCAGTTCATTCAGAGATAGGCTACTCTGAGTATCTCCAGCTTCACTAAGAGGATTACTGCTGACAACCTTTTAGAAAAACTGAGGGATGTCATAGCAACATTGTTTACCCCACTTGGACTCTCCTCAGGATTTGTGGTTTCTGATAACACCCCAAATATCATGAAAGCAGTACAGCTGGGTGAATTCCAACACATCCCCTATTTTGCTCACACGATTAACTTGGTGGTACAGGGTTTTTTTTTTGTTTTTTTTTAAATGACAGGGACATGCAGGAGATGCTGTCTGTCACCCACGAGATTTTGGAACATTTTCAGCATTCAGAAACACCATGAAGGAGATTGCAGCACCTTCAAGAACAATTTAATTTGCCCTGTCATCAGCTTTATATTCTTCAGTGGATGGAGGAACTGCAAAAAGCCATCCATAGCTATACTACAAGCCATGACTTTAGGAGAGTAGGGAGAATGTACCTTAGCCCAGTGCAGTGGAGAGTACTTTCTGTCTTGTACAAGGTGCTCAAACCCTTTGAAGTAGACACCTAAGAAGTGAGTGCTGACACTGCTAGCTTGAGCCAGGTGATTACCCTAATTAGGCTTTTGAAAAATCAGCTTGAGAAATTGAAGGAGGAGTTTAAACAAAGTAAATCCACAATGTATGCCAGACTTGATCAAGTCCTTGATTCGCTTCGCCAGGATCCAAGGTTTGCCAATATCTTGAATCGGATCACTACATTTTGGCAACCGTACTTAAACCTAGGTTTAAGTCATATGCTGTGTCTTTCTTTCCAACTTACACAGATCTTAAGAGATGCAAAGAACTCCTGGTGAGCTAGTTTTCAGCTCAAGTGACACATGGTACTGCAATGTCTCCTTCAGTTTCTTCAGCAGCAGCTAGGAAACAACTTACCTTTCCCAAAAGACCTAGTGGTAATGCAGATAAGTCAACCAAATATTTTGACATCTGGTCATGTCTAAAGTAATTGCCCATCATTTGAGACACCTCTACCATAATGCCATTTAATACAGTCACCATCCAAAAAATGGTGAAGGATTATTTTTATGACGCCATGAAAATAGGTATGTCATAGAGTCCCTTCGAGTACTGGAAGGAAAAATAGACAGTTTGTAGGCCCTTGCACAAACTGACTTTGCAAAACTTAAGTTGCCCACCCTCCAGTGTGTACTCATAGAGAGTTTTCAGCATAGCCGGAAACCTTGTCAGTGATCGGCACAGGAGGCTACTTCCTCAAAATGTGGAAAAGATGATGTTCCTCAAAATTAACTGGAAATTCCACGAGGAAGACCTTTCTCTGTAATTACGTCAAAGTACACAGATTTCTGTAATGGCGGTTTCCTGCAGGGATGAATTAGTAGTGCTTGAGGAGGATGTACACACTGATAAGGGTGAGGATGAGGATGTCAATGATGATGACATCTAGCCACTGTAGAGCTGTTGCCTTAAGTCGATTGCTAGCTTGTTTTGCGGGGGCCCAAACAAACCAATCACTTCAGCAACAAAATTTGCAGTCCCTGTGGCTGGAGGGCTTAGTTTGTTAAACAGTGCATGTCCTTTTTAATATCCAACATAAGGGTGGGTGGGAAGGGCCCAAGGACAATTCCATCTTGCACCACCATTCATTTCTCCCACTAATGTGTTTCAGTAATCATAGATATGCTATAAACTAATGTGAGTTTGTGCTGCTGCTCTGTCGCTTAGTAAACCAAGCAGGTCGCTGTAGACTTTGGCCTAAAATGGATGAAAACAACATTGTGAGCTGTAAGATATTCAAAATTGTCTGCAAATGACTGGGAATTAATGATATTGAGGTTAATAATACTCTAGGGACAAAAAAAGGCCCAAAATATCAGATTTCAGCTGTTTTGTAAATGTTTTAAAAAAAAATACAAATCCTAATCCAAAAACAGTCACAGCAGTTTGGCAAATCCAAAGCCGGCCAACAAATCAGAACCCAATCCAAATCCAGCAAAAATGGCCCAGTACACATCCCTAATTGTGACAGAGTATTGTATGTCCCTAAATAAATGGGAAGTGTCTCCTGTTGCTGAAAACTTCTAAATTAATCATTGCAGCGGACTTTTGACCCTAAGATGAATAACTGAGTCCAATGCCTCCACGTGTAGATGATGGGGACAGGGCCACCTTCGGCTTTGTGGGCCCTGGTACTGTGTGAGGGGGCATGGCCAATTTGGAGAGGTGTTGCTAGGCCCCCTCTCTGCAAAAATGTAAAAAATATTGTGTGTGTAACCATGAATCATGCCGCATAGGGTGGGCGCTGGTTGGTGGTCAGCCAGTGGTGGATAGGAAGGATGTGATTTGTCGAGTGTGATCACTCTCTCCTCTGCTGCTGCATATTACACAGGGAGAGAGAGGACTGACTGCTGCTGCAGCAGCCTCTCTCCAGAGCCCAGCACACAGCAGTCACTTCTTGCTCCCTGTCCAAAGTACCACGCCACTGCCTGTTATGGGAGTGGAGGTGGGTTCAGCCCCCCCCCCCCCCCCCACCACATCCCTATAACAGGCCCGGTGCCAGGTAAGGAGTACCCGCTCCCCCTCCATCTTGACGCTACTGGATGGGGAGAATTGGTGAGTTATATCTGGGGACAGAATTTATATATAGAAGAAGCATCTATACTATATACAAGGAGACTGAGAAACGACATATCTAAGCATTAAAATTAAAATGTACTAACACCCAGAGGTACAAGTATTATTCCATCTCAATTCTGTTGTTTTTTCTTTCTTTCTTCTCTCAATTACATAGTTATACTTTCTTGATTTATTTCTGATAAATTTTAGATAAATCACGTAACCCCCTTTCGCTACCATGTGCGGTGCTACCCAATTATTAGTTATGAGCCTCCAACCAAGTGTGTTTGTGTACCTAGCCCTTACAACATTTGGGCTTACTTGGGGAAACCCAAATACATTAATTAATGTCTTTAATAACACCCCTCAGACCACTTACACCTCACTCCCGGATGAATCAGCAGAAGGTAAGTTTATACTCGCAACCATTTTTTAAAACTGATATCACATTTGCATATATTATATCGACAATGCAAAATAAAATCAGTAATTTGAAACTACTCCGTCACTATTGCCAACCCAAGGACTCAGTGGCACCCAACATATAGGCTTGATGTACGGTGAATGATAAGTAGGACAAAGTCTAGTAGTAACTTTAGGTACCTATGATTCAATGGCGGAACTAGAGAGTGGTGGGCCCAGGTGCAGCAATATGTTTTGGGCCCCCACCCCCCATTACGACAGTAGGTGCCTGGGATGGTCACAAGATCTTGGTCAGACCTCAAGTGCCAGTGGTGTAACTAGAAATTTTTCTCCCCCAAGCCAAAACATTTTGTGGCGCCCCCCCCCCCCCGCACCCATAATTGCCACTAGAAAAGCAATGAATGTGCATGCGCCATAGGCGCAAAAAAAAGGGGCGTGGCCTTTTTGAAATGGGTGTTGCTTTGCCCCTTACATTATTTGTAATTTTTCCTTCTTATAGTAATGCCCAGTATACATTATGCCACATACTGCAATGGCCCACACACCATAATACCCATTACAAAATATGCCACACACCGTAATGCCCCTGACACATAATGCCACACACTGTTATGCTTGTGACACATTATACCACGCATTGCAATGTCTGTTATACATTATGCTACACACTGCAATGACCCTGAGACATCGTAGCACATACAATGCCTGTGATACAGTACACCACACACCGTCATGCCTGTGACACATTATTACACACACCGCAATGCCCATTATACATTATGCCACACACTGCAATGCCCCTGAGTCATTATACCACATACCACAATGCCCGTGATATAGTATACCACACACCGTAATACCTATGACACATTATAAATGCCCATAACACATTAAGCCCTACATTAAGGCTTCTAATTACTTTTAAATTACCTGCTCATTGCCAGGGGTTTGACGCTCTTGGTTCCATGCACGTGCCAGGGGTTTGCATGCTCAGGGTGTTATGCTTGTTGCCAGGGGTTTCATGTGCTGGATGTCAAGCTCGTTGCCAGGAGGTAATATTTGTTGTAAGGGGTTTCATTCACTGTGTGTCATGATCTTTGCTAGGGGGTAATGCTTGCTTCCAGGGATTTCATGAGCTGGGTCTCATGTTAGTAACCAGGGGGTAATGCCCCCAGTGCCACATATGCCCCCCCCCCAGTGCCTGCTACACATGCTCCCCCCGCTCACCACTGCGCTGCTGTATTGTGTGTAAGTCCTGGCACGAGGGAACAGCGCACGACTCTCCTGTGTCCATCCTGTGTCAAATGAAGCGCCAGTTCGTGAGACAATCAGAGCTCGCTTACTGGCAGCTGCGGCTATGATTGGCTGCCTGTCCTCGATCTCTGATTGGTTCATGAACCGGCACTTTATTTGACAGCAACACCACCGCCAGAGACACAGGACGGAGATTGGGGTGGGGAGGAGCTGAGATAGTGTCTCCTCCTTGCCAATTGGAGGGGCACTCAGCATCTGTCAGCAGTAGCAGCACGGCATCTGGGAGGAGGAGGAACGCAAGAGTGGAGTAGAGGGAAGAACGGCCCTCCTCCCTCTCCAACCGGAACCCCTTCTCCCTCTCCAGCTGTGATGCCGCTGTATAATTGTTCAAAGGAAGAACAGGAGGGGCACTGGCAGCGGGTGCAGTGCTGGTGGCAGCATCGGTGGTATACAATGAGTCAGGGTGAATCAATGTAATGCCGGCGGTTGTGGGCCCCTTCAGTGAGGTGGGGCCCCAGTGCATTGCACCGGCTGCACCGCCGCAAGTTCCGCCACTACTATGATTCCTGGGGGGGTCAATAGTTTACAAACTCGTTAATACCCCAACATGGATGAGAAACACTTTCCCTGTAAATATGCATATGGTTTCACATTTACTGTATGAGCTCACATGTGTCTTTCAAAGAATAAAGGGGTCCTTTCCATAAGCACAGTTATACTAGTCCTCAATTACAGTAATATGTGTATATATTATATATATATATATATATATATATATATTGTAACACTGTAAGGGAAGAAGGTGCCATTTTGTGGGGTAAATGGCAGCTATGCAGCAGCTGAGGAATCACACAAGTCCAGTGTGTGGTGTAACTGGCCACAACCAGTTTTATTAAACAGAAAACAAAACAAACATCAAAAGAAAATACCTTGCCTGTCCGGTACTAACTCAACATAAGACATTCCTAACTGTCTCTAAACAAAAACACAGAGTTTTCCAACCAACACTGTATGGCTCACTTGTGTAAGGAAGCGTATTTCTCTCACAGAGATCCTGCAGTCTTCCCAGGCAGTCTGCCCACACTAATCAGGCTAGCAGCCCTATAACCCACTTACACAGCTGAAACCCTGATTAGCCCTCTGTGAGGACAAAGACCCAAACTGGGCCCAATGTCTGGAACTTGCCCTATCTCTCTTTCAGGGCCCTTATCCAGCTTTTCCAATAAACTGAAAAGGTTCTGACAAAACAAAACATTTTCCTAATACATGTAAGACAAGAACCTGGGACAAACATGCCTGCCCTCAAACACTATTCCAGTGTTCTTGTCACAATATATATATTATCCATTTATTAACTCTGTCTCAGAGGCGATCGCTAGGCAGTTCCAACCCGATCGCTGCGCTGCAACAAACTGCAGCGAGCGATCAGGTCGGAATGATCCCCTTTATTCCTTAGTCAAGGTTACAATCAGAAAAAATTGTTACGCTGATAACGAAAGTTACGTTTACCATATCACTTGCCCTGCAAAGAACCCATTCCCAGTTTCTCTTTGTGTTTATTTGCCCCCTAGCTCCTACCTGCTTTGTTATAATATTTATTTGTTACACAGTAGCTTGTGACATGTACCTGCTGATACAGTATGTTATTATTGAAAGGTCTATTTCTTTCTTTGACTAATTTTACATATTTGACTTATGACTGAGATTAAGCTTAGTATTGCTATTTTGAAGGGTAGAGGTCCTATCACTAAAAGAGCGTTTCAATGATCACTGTACATCACTAGAGATAAAAAAAAAAACATGTGAGGGGGTGACTATGTCATAACTGAGCGAGCATGAATGTAACCTGCATGTGAATGTGACTGTAACCTCTATATGAGAGTGTATGTATGAGAGAGTGTATACAGGGGCGGATCCAGAACAAAATGGCAGAGGGGGCACCATGACAGGAGGGGGATGGGGAGTGGGTGTGGTTTCACAACAAGGGCCATGGCCTCAAAGGGAATGCCGTATCTATAAGCCAATGGGTGACACGAAAGGGTGATGGGGAGAAGCAGTGGGTGATAGGGTGAGGGGTGACCAGGGGAGGCAGGTGATGACAGGGAGAGGGTGAAGTGGAGTGGGTGATGGGGAGAGGGTGATGCCTTGGAGAGGCAGATGGTGATGGGTAGAGAGTGATGCCTTGGAGAGGTAGATGGTGATGGGTAGAGAGTGATGCCTCGGAGAGGCAGATGGTGAAAGGAGAGAGAGGGCGATTGGGAGATAGTGATGTAGGTGCAAGATAGAGGGTGAGGCAGTGGGTGATGGGGAGATATAGTGGGAGATGAAGAGGCAGAGGATGGTAGGGTGAAGGTACAGTAAACGAGTGATGGGGAGAAGCAGTGGGAGAAAAGGAGAGGGAAACACCAGGGAGAGGGTGATAGACAGTGGGTGATGGTAAAGGTTGACATGGTGAGGCACTAGGCAGGAGATGGGGCTACAATGGGATGAATGAGGTGGGGACACTGTGACTGGATTAGCTGGTAGGGTTCTTGCTAAGGGGCAGTTAGATGGGGCAGTGGGCTGGTTAGAGGAGGGAAGGGGGGATTCACTGGGCTGGCAGGGTGGAAGACACTGGGTTGTGGGGGTCAGTGAGATGATGGGAGACACTGAGATGAATTGGGCCACACTTTGTCAATGGGGGGGCCACTGGGCAGGATGGGAAGTGCAGTGAGATAGGGGTGGGAGAGGGGAACACTGGGCTAAATAAGGGAGGATCACTGTGACTGGACTGGCTGGCGGTGTCTAGGTGGGGGTGCAGTGAGATGGGTGCAGTGAGCTGGTTGGGGACACACAGGGAATTATTCCTACCCACTGATTAAACACCCCTGTACCCACACACTACAGTGGTGATTGTCCCTCTCCCAGCTGCTACCCTGCACTGAGGATGATGCCCGGCACCAAGACCACCCTGCCTTGGGAACTGCTGCCTGGTACCACCCCTGAGATGGGCAGGTGGGAGGTGCCAGGGATAGGATGGGGAGCGAACACTTTACCTGAGGAGATTCGGATGCAGGTGGGGAGCAGCGGGACAGGGGGAGGACAGGAGAGCCAAGGGTGCACATGCTTAAACTAACAGGAAACATATGAGCACAACAGGACTTCACCATCTCACCCCGCACTGCAGGATCTGGTGAGGTCAGACCACCCTATAATCCCCATCATAGATACAGCATCTGCTGTGTGTGTACACTGTGTGTATACAACTGTACACAATGTTTTGCTGCACTATTAATAAAAAAATCTCCTAAACAACAGGGGGGCTTGTACCCTGGTGCCCCCCTCCCCCTTCGCCCCGAATCCACCAATAAGTGTATGTAACCGGTGCCTGAGTGGTACTCTTCTGAAGAACCCACTGAGCATTAGGGCAGAGAGATACATCAGAATGTATTGAAGTTGGACCTTAGATAACAAGGATATGGTGGCAGATTCAGAGGTGGTCACAGCTGGGGTCAGTGCGGCATCCTTTGTTGCAGCTGATCTGAGTAGATATGTAAATGCTGCAGGTGCCATCTTTTGTAATGACTTGCTCACTGACGGCTCTACAGATCCACCGCATGTGTCTGGAGATGGAGCACAGCGAAACATTTGGAACATTGCATGGACCATTAGACATCTGAGCAACTCTAAAATTACTCAAAATTGTCCACCACAACTAAGTTGCCGAGGCCAGTGATTCTGCCAGTTGAACTCCCCCAAATTGTGGCCTCACAACTCTATTTGCTATAACACTCCCTGTCACAGCCCTCAAACGCCTGCAGCCTGTCAACCAAGCTATGTCTAGAGCCACAATGCGACCTCCATTATAAGACCATTGCGGCACATGCGCAGTGTGACTCTGACGCATGCACAGATCACCAGACATCACCTATCTGCCACCAAATTGTATCTGCATCCACCTCTGAATCAGCCACAAAACTAAGTCTGCATATTGAAGAAACTGGTTGGTAGCAATAAAGACCTTGGTTTGTGTTACAGTACATCAGCATCAACTGAACATCATGTTGAATTGATACATTTATGATTTGTTATGTCTGCCTGCTAGCTAACACTTTGCTGAAGCAGTTTATTGTCTGCCGGAGTTATCAGGACAAATCCCTACTATTATTTACAGTATGTTATAATGGCCATAAAGTGGATCAGTTCTTTGTTGATACTACTGTAATCAACTGTTTTATGAATTACCTGTAGGGCCAGCCCCAGGTCTACTTATCCCCCCCCACCCCACAACACACACACACAGCCATCCAACTATATCATACTTAATATGATGATGATGATGACGACGACGACGACGACGACGATTATTATTATTATTATTATTATTATTATTATTATTATAAAATCACCTACATTGGCACTTCCAGGAGAAAACAACACACACATTGGCCACCACAAAAAACCTCACTGGCCTCCACAGGGAAAAAAACAAGCACATTGGTGCCAACATAGAAAAACAAACATATTGGCCCTCACAGGAAAAAATAAAACATAGTAGCCCAGACAGAGAAAAAAACACATTGCCCCCCACAGGAAACACACACACACACACACCATGGCCCCACAAGATTTAAAAAAAAAACACATTGGCCCCAAAAGCAAAAAAATAAAACACTTTGACCCAAATAGGAAAAAAAAAACCATTGGTCTCCACAGTAAAAGAAAAAAAACAAATTGGCCACCACAGAAAAAGGTGCATAAACATAGGTAATAACTAAGCATCTGATTTGAACCTCATTCACTGCTGGGGATGAGTGATAGTTCTCTGGATATACAGCTAGGGACTGAAGTAAGGGAAAATTTACTTTTCCCACGCTGGTCAAACAATTGGTGGGGAAGCCAGTCAACCACACAAGGCAAGGGAGCACAGCAGCACATTCAGCAGAAAGAACCTGCTGTAAGAGAATCAGTGGGTTCTAGTGCTCATTGGTTCAGGCAGACAAGTGGGAGACAGAGTAGAGTGCCACTAAATTCCTTAAAACAATTGTCTGGTGATCACCAGGCAAATTTTACTGTGAGCTACGGAAATGTGTGTTATCCATACATTAGGGGAAGGGCACTACATGCCCTATCACCCCACATATATAGGTGGAAGGGCACTAGGCACCCTATCACAGCCATATTCAAACCGGTAAAGGTGGAGCACCCACATGTCAAAGAGGGGAGTTCCCTCTTTAACATAATATATCCCCTTAACAAATTCACCCAGTGATACAAAAAAAAATTCCATGGATGGAGAAGAGAACATTGCACCCTATGTCCCTCATACTAGCACACACACGGGATGCGGTCAAGATCCCACCGGACGGGATCCTGGCAGTCGGAATCCCGACACCGGGATCCTGACAGGCACAATCCCGACATATTCTACCTCTGTGGGTATCCACGACACCCGTAGAGGGAGAATAAATTAGTGTGCTGAGCGTAGCGAGGCACCGGGCCCGCAAGTGGCTGCGTTGCGCTCGCCCCCCTGTCGGGATTGTGCTGGTCGGGATCCCGGTGTCGGTAATACGACCGCCGGGATATCGTACTGAACCCACACACACACATGGCAGTACAATTGCTTAAATGAGGGGAATCTCCTCTCTCCCTTAGTAGTTATTGTCTGCTCACCAGTAAACAAAAAAATCCCCACAGATGAGGACAATCTAAATTTTAAAAAGCATCTTGTGCCAAATTAAAAAAAGTGGCCCCTAATTTAATGCAGTAGGATGTTTAGTATAAAAATGACAGCCCTTGTTGGGCTACCATATTCATACACTTGGGGGCAGATTCAGTTGCCCGTGGGAATTTTAAAAAACACAGCGACATGGTGTTTTTCCCACAGCCACGGGATTTTGATATTCAATTTGCAGGACTGAAAATGGGATGCAGTGCGCCTTTTGAAACGTTCATCCAGAGCAAGTCTGAATTCTCCTGAAATCGTTCATTTTGGGAAAAGCTCACCGGGAATTGCTCTGGCACCCCGACTGTATAGAATGTTTCTTTGAGGGCAAATGTATTTATTTATTTCTCCTGTGAGGGTCGATGTATTCATTTTTTTTTCTATGGTGGTCATTGTGTTTGTTTTTTCTGTTGGAACCAATGGGCTAAGTGTAATAGCCTGCGAGATGCCGTATGTTTAAAGCGGCAGTCATTTACAAGGTAAAACAAGGCTGATTTTGCTTTGTAAATGATTGCTGCTTTAAAAATATGGGCAGACTCGCACAGAGGGCCTAGATTAAATGAGTTCCACCACCTCTCCAGGAATAATTTAAACCCTGCATCTCACCATGGGGGTAATTCCAAGTTGATCGCAGCAGGATTTTTTTTAGCAGTTGGGCAAAACCATGTGCACTGCAGGGGAGGCAGATATAACATGTGCAGAGAGAGTAAGATTTGCAATCAGATCTGAATGACCCCCATAGTCCTATGTGTTGTTTATATTTTCCTGTGGGGACCCGTGTGTGGGTTGTTGTTTTTTGTGGTGGCCAATATGTGTGTTATTTTTCCTTGTAGGGGACAATGTGTGTGTTGTTGTTGTTGTTATTATTATTATTATTATTATTATTATTATTATTAAAAATATTAATAATCATCATCGTCATCATCATCATCATCATCATATAAAATATGAATAAAGGGGATAATTAAGGCCCCCAGCATGCTATAAAGCTAAATTTGCAATACTTACTGAATAAGGCCCAGTGGCGCACCCAGGGGGGGTTCCGAGCACCCAGAAACCCCCCTCCACTAAAAAAAAAAAAATATTTTTTTTATTAGCTGCATGAGTATTATTAATGGCTGTCTAGCGTCCTCTGCAGCCTGCTGTCTTCCTGGTGGCACTTGTAAGTGCAAGTGCAATAAAAGTTTACTTTATTTTAATTATAGTACATATATATCCATCTGCATACATATATACACTAGTGATGAGCGGGTTCGGTTTCTCAGAAACCGAACCCCCCTGAACTTCACCCATTTTACATGGGTCCGAGGCAGGTTGGAACCTTCCTGCCTTGCTCGGCTAACCCGAGCGCGCCCGAACGTCATCATCCCGCTGTCGGATTCTCGCAAGATTCGGATTCTATATAAGCAGCCGCGCGTCGCCGCTATTTTCACTTGTGCATTGGAGATGATAGGGAGAGGACGTGGCTGGCGTCCTCTCCGTTTATTGTTGAACTTGATTGCTTTATTGCTTAATTGTGGGGAGGACTGGGGAGCAGCTGTTAGGAGGAGTACAGTGCAGAGTTTTGCTGATAAGTGACCACCAGTTTTATCCGTTCTCTGCCTGAAAAAAACGCTCCATACCATATCTGTGCTCAGTGTGCTGCATAATATATCTGTGCTCACACTGCTTAATTGTGGGGACTGGGGAGCAGCTGTATTATATAGCAGGGGTTCACTACGGCTGGCCGGCGGTCGGGCTCCCGGCGACCAGCATCCCGGCGCCGGGAGCCCGACCGCCGGCTTACCGACAGCTTGGCGAGCGCAAATGAGCCCCTTGCGGGCTCGCTGCGCTCGCCACGCTACGGGCACGGTGGCGCGCTACGCGCGCCACACTATTTTATTCTCCCTCTATGGGGGTCGTGGACCCCCACGAGGGAAAATAATTGTCGGTATTCCGGCTGTCGGGCTCCCGGCGCCGGTATACTGAGCGCCGGGAGCCCGACCGCCGGCAAACAGAAGACCACCCTATAGCAGGAGTACAGTGCAGAGTTTTGCTGACAGTGACCACCAGTATACGTTGTCTGCCTGAAAAACACTCCATATCTGTGCTCAGTGTGCTGCTTTTTAGTGGGGACTGGGGACCACCAGTATAATTAATATTATATAGGAGGAGTACAGTGCAGTTTTGCTGACCAGTGACCACCAGTATACTATATATAGCAGTACGATACGGAAGGCCACTGCTGTGCCTACCTCTGTATCGTCATTAAGTATACTATCCATCTACATTCTATACCTGTGGTGCATTTTAGTTTTGCAGTTTGCTGACACAGTGACCACCAGTATACTATATATAGCAGTACGGTAGGCCACTGCTGTACCTACCTCTGTGTCGTCATTCATTAAGTATACTATCCATCTACATTCTATACCTGTGGTGCATTTTAGTTTTGCAGTTTGCTGACACAGTGACCACCAGTATACTATATATAGCAGTACGGTACGGAAGGCCACTGCTGTACCTACCTCTGTGTCGTCATTCATTAAGTATACTATCCATCTACATTCTATACCTGTGGTGCATTTTAGTTTTGCAGTTTGCTGACACAGTGACCACCAGTATACTATATATAGCAGTACGGAAGGCCACTGCTGTACCTACCTCTGTGTCGTCATTCATTAAGTATACTATCCATCTACATTCTATACCTGTGGTGCATTTTAGTTTTGCAGTTTGCTGACACAGTGACCACCAGTATACTATATATAGCAGTACGATACGGAATGCCACTGCTGTGCCTACCTCTGTGTCGTCATTAAGTATACTATCCATCTACATTCTATACCTGTGGTGCATTTTAGTTTTGCAGTTTGCTGACACAGTGACCACCAGTATACTATATATAGCAGTACGATACGGAAGGCCATTGCTGTGCCTACCTCTGTGTCGTCATTAAGTATACTATCCATCTACATTCTATACCTGTGGTGCGCCTCTTTTTTTCTTTGCATCATGTGCTGTTTGGGGACAATTTTTTGGAAGTGCCATCCTGTCTTGACACTGCAGTGCCACTCCTAGATGGGCCAGGTGTTTGTGTCGGCCACTTGTGTCGCTTAGCTTAGTCACACAGCGACCTTGGTGCGCCTCTTTTTTTCTTTGCATCATGTGCTGTTTGGGGACAATTTTTTTGAAGTGCCATCCTGTCTTGACACTGCAGTGCCACTCCTAGATGGGCCATGTGTTTGTGTCGGCCACTTGTGTCGCTTAGCTTAGTCACACAGCGACCTTGGTGCACCTCTTTTTTTCTTTGCATCATGTGCTGTTTGGGGACAATTTTTTTGAAGTGCCATCCTGTCTTGACACTGCAGTGCCACTCCTAGATGGGCCAGGTGTTTGTGTCGGCCACTTGTGTCGCTTAGCTTAGTCACACAGCGACCTTGGTGCGCCTCTTTTTTTCTTTGCATCATGTGCTGTTTGGGGACAATTTTTTTGAAGTGCCATCCTGTCTTGACACTGCAGTGCCACTCCTAGATGGGCCAGGTGTTTGTGTCGGCCACTTGTGTCGCTTAGCTTAGTCACACAGCAACCTTGGTGCGCCTCTTTTTTTCTTTGCATCATGTGCTGTTTGGGGACAATTTTTTTGAAGTGCCATCCTGTCTTGACACTGCAGTGCCACTCCTAGATGGGCCAGGTGTTTGTGTCGGCCACTTGTGTCGCTTAGCTTAGTCACACAGCGACCTTGGTGCGCCTCTTTTTTCTTTGCATCATGTGCTGTTTGGGGACAATTTTTTTGAAGTGCCATACTGTCTCGACACTGCAGTGCCACTCCTAGATGGGCCAGGTGTTTGTGTCGGCCACTTGTGTCACTTAGCTTAGTCACACAGCGACCTCGGTGCGCCTCTTTTTTTCTTTGCATCATGTGCTGTTTGGGGACAATTTTTTTAAAGTGCCATCCTGCCTGACACTGCAGTGCCACTCCTAGATGGGCCAGGTGTTTGTGTCGGCCACTTGTGTCGCTTAGCTTAGCCATCCAGCGACCTCGGTGCAAATTGTAGGACTAAAAATAATATTGTGAGGTGTGAGGTGTTCAGAATAGACTGGAAATGACTAATGAGTGGAAATTATGGTAATTGAGGTTAATAATACTATGGGATCAAAATGACCCCCAAATTCTATGATTTAAGCTGTTTTTTAGGGTTTTTTGAAAAAAACACCCGAATCCAAAACACACCCGAATCCGACAAAAAAATTTCGGTGAGGTTTTGCCAAAACGCGTCCGAATCCAAAACACGGCCGCGGAACCGAATCCAAAACCAAAACACAAAACCCGAAAAATGTCCGGTGCACATTACTAATATACACATGTATATACATACATACATATAAACACACACACACATATGATAGATAGATATATATATATATATATATATATATATATACATGTGTATATATATGTGTACTGTATGTGTGTGTACACACACATATATATATATATATATATATGTATGCATGTTTAATATGCTATGTATATGTGTATATGTATGTGTGTGTGTATGTGTATATATATATATATATATATATATATATGTGTAGATATATGTATATATATACACAGAACAAGGATGCGGCACTCTAGGCTTAAGAAATCCACAGCAAGATTTGTAGTTTGCAACGTTTCAGTAGACCAACCTACTGTCGTCAGGCTTTAATGACAAATAAGAATAAGTACATACCTTTATAGTAACACCATTGTGCATTCCCGCCAGCTCGTCCCGGGACCACACACCCGCCGAGCCGCGCAGGCTGTGACGTCGTCATTGCTTGACGGCGCCGTGTGACGTACCCATCACCATGACTACCAAATAAACAGTGCAGAAAAAAGCTGTGCGTCCTGAAACAATACAGACCACATCAAATCATTAAAATACATAGCGGACATAACCACCTTGTTTTAGATAACTCAAAAAATTTAGATACAAATCGTAAACAGACCTTAACAATTAAGTCATTTCAGGAAGCAAGTGTAAGAAATTGATTCATTTAGACCTCGCGGGTGTATTACCCCGAGGCGGAGAATCCATTTGGTTTCAAGTTGTAATAATTTAGCACCTCTATTGCCTCCTCTCAAATCTACCGGGATATGGTCTATCATCCTATACCTTATACTATGTATTGGGTGTTTAAAATGCACAAAGTGCCTGGCTACCGGCTGCTCACTATTGCCCGTGTCTAGGGCATTACGAATGGCAGACCGATGTGCAGACATTCGCTCTTTGAACTTTCGTTCGGTCTTGCCGATATAGCTCAAGCCACAGGGACATATAATTTGATAAATTACATAATTGGAATTACATGTCAATTGATGTCGAATGGAAATTTTTTTGTCCTGTTTGAGGGTGATTAAAACTATCTCCTGTAAGGAGATACTGACACGTTACACATGAACATTTGATATTACCAAGCTTAATACTAGTAGATAGGAATGATTTTACTACAGGTTCTCTTTTAAATTTAGCTATATCTGTTTTTACTAGCAAATCACGAAGGTTTTTTCCTCGTGAATAGCACGGCATTAGATTAGTATCTCTCAAGTTCAGATTTTCATCTGAGGTGATAATTGGCCAGTGCTTTTTGGTTATTGAACAACTTTATAACTTTTTGGTTATTGAACAGTGTTACCATGGGTGAACAAATTTCATGTAAAATCACCCCAGATTAATTCAATAACCAAAAAGCACTGGCCAATTATCACCTCAGATGAAAATCTGAACTTGAGAGATACTAATCTAATGCCGTGCTATTCACGAGGAAAAAACCTTCGTGATTTGCTAGTAAAAACAGATATAGCTAAATTAAAAAGAGAACCTGTAGTAAAATCATTCCTATCTACTAGTATTAAGCTTGGTAATATCAAATGTTCATGTGTAACGTGTCAGTATCTCCTTACAGGAGATAGTTTTAATCACCCTCAAGCAGGACAAAAATTTCCATTCGACATCAATTGACATGTAATTCCAATTATGTAATTTATCAAATTATATGTCCCTGTGGCTTGCGCTATATCGGCAAGACCGAACGAAAGTTCAAAGAGCGAATGTCCGCACATCGGTCTGCCATTCGTAATGCCCTAGACACGGGCAATAGTGAGCAGCCGGTAGCCAGGCACTTTGTGCATTTTAAACACCCAATACATAGTATAAGGTATAGGATGATAGACCATATCCCGGTAGATTTGAGAGGAGGCAATAGAGGTGCTAAATTATTACAACTTGAAACCAAATGGATTCTCCGCCTCGGGGTAATACACCCGCGAGGTCTAAATGAATCAATTTCTTACACTTGCTTCCTGAAATGACTTAACTGTTAAGGTCTGTTTACGATTTGTATCTAAATTTTTTGAGTTACCTAAAACAAGGTGGTTATGTCCGCTATGTATTTTAATGATTTGATGTGGTCTGTATTGTTTCAGGACGCACAGCTTTTTTCTGCACTGTTTATTTGGTAGTCATGGTGATGGGTACGTCACACGGCGCCGTCAAGCAATGACGACGTCACAGCCTGCGCAGCTCGGCGGGTGTGTGGTCCCGGGACGAGCTGGCGGGAATGCACAATGGTGTTACTATAAAGGTATGTACTTATTCTTATTTGTCATTAAAGCCTGACGACAGTAGGTTGGTCTACTGAAACTTTGCAAACTACAAATCTTGCTGTGGATTTCTTAAGCCTAGAGTGCCGCATCCTTGTTCTGTGTATTTATCCATTTATGAAGGCACCGGCTGCAGCTAAGCGTTTGAACTAGGAGTGCCAAACACCAGCTATTCTATATATATATATATATATACATACATACAGACACACTAGTTTTACGGATCCAGCATATACTGGGTCACCTCAGTCCCCACCCCCGTGATTGGCTCCGCCCAGTTCTGGAAACCCCCCCATGCAAATCCTGCGTTTGCCACTGAGGCCCATAGTTTCTTGCACAATGTGCTAATAGACGTGGTGTCGGCCCTGCTGGTAAATCATAAATCAGTTGATTACAGTAGTATCCATAAAGAAATGTTAGTCTACCTTAGATAAGCTGAAGGCTGCATAAGCCTGAGGCCATATAAGCGATCAACTTTTGTGATTGGTTGTTAAATGACTAAGCAGTTGCTAGGCAGATCAGTTTTCCCGGTTGGTTTTTTCCTATTGGTTTAAGGGGTTGTGCATCAGGATGAAGAGGAGGGTCTTAGGTTAGTATATAGGGGGTGGCCATCTTGCTAGACTCCCTCTTGCCTTTCAGTTTATGCCCGCCCGCCCTCCCAGAATGCGTCTACGTTTTTTGTTCTTGCTGTGGGCTATTGAAAGCCAGATTGGCGGGAAATCGCTGCCAACCAGCTGTCACACAGGCATAAGTGGTCATTGTGGGGCTCCCTCTTTAAATGGACGGCAGGTGTGTCCTTTTCTTGCGGTTGGACATTTAGACGTTCCCCTGCGGGAACCGAACGTTTGCCAGAGAAAGAGGGGTAAGGCCAGCACAATGCGGGTTATGCGGGAAGGAGGCGGGGTATGTGTACTCCCCTCCTTGGTTTGGTGTTTTGTCATCTAGGTGACGGGTGCTGGTGTTTGGCAGCGGTTTTCTGTTTGCCATCCTCCAAACTAAAGTTAATATATATTCAATTCAATTCTAATTCGGCCTCAATTATTAGTTTAAAGAGTTGGTCAGCGATTAATAAACATCGTCTGACCTTTAACTCCAGCTACTGTGTCCGTGTCTTTATTTCAGTGTGTGGTGTGGTTTTATTTAGTGATAAGCTAGCTTAAGTAAAAGGTTTATGTAATCACAATAAAGTTATGAGCGGCTTATGGTTATTATAACATATCAAATAGTGGTGATTTATTCTGATGACTCTGTCAGACAGCGAATTGGTAAAATGGTTATTTTTATAACAGGTGTATATAGCCTGAATGAGAGTAGGAACATATGGCATTAACAAGAGATAGTGGGCCAAATTCAGACCTGTTCGCTCGCTAGGGGTTTTTTGCAGTCCTGAATTTGCATAGTCACCGCCCAAAGGGAAGTGTATTTTCGCTTTGCAAGTGTGCGAACGCATGTGTAGCAGAGCTGTACAAACAGAATTTGTGCAGTCTCTGCGCAGCCCAGGACTTACTCAGCCGCTGCGATAACTTCAGCCTGTCCGGGACCAGAACACGCCTGCGTTTTTCCAACCGCTCCCAGAAAACGGTCAGTTGCCACCCACAAACGGCTTCTTCCTGTCAATCTCCTTGCGAACGCCCTTGTGAATGGATCCTTCGCACAAACCCATTGCTGAGCGGCAATCCGCGACACGCCTGCGCATTGCGGTGCATACGCACGTGCAGTTTAGATCTGATCGCCTGCTGTACGAAAACGCAGCCTATTGATCAGGTCTGAATTAGGCCCAAAATGGAGAGTGATAAAGAGTGATAAAGTACCAGCCAATCAGCTCCTAACTGTCATTTTTCAAACACATCCTGTTACAGGGCAGTTAAGAAGCTGATTGGCTGGTACTTTAGCACCCTTTATCCATCTCCACTTTTTCTCTTGTTAAAGCTTAATACATTTGGGCCTTTGTATGTTTGTTGAAGGTAAGGTTTAGAGTGAATTCCTTGTTGTTTTTAGTTAGTATACAATAGCACTTAGGAAATATTACCATTTAGACAATATTATCCTTGGCCGCATTGTGTAATCCTGTATGCACTGGCATGTGATAGGACTTCAATAATATAATAAAAAAAGACACCAAATCCAGTTACATAAACTATAAAAGTCAGATTAGCGACGGCAATGTTACCATACTGCCAACAACGAGATACTGATTGGATGCCAGCCCGAAAAAGCACTACCATGTTTATGAGTTTGATCCCCATGAACTAATGGACACATACTTCTCACCTAAAACTGACGGCAGTCTCTATGAAGAATGCACTAAAAATATGATGACCATGCTCCATAAAGCATTTTCATCAGGTATGCTTATTTGTTTTCCAACAGTCATTTTGATTGTGTGATACATTTATAAATGAAAATTGTAAATGCTGAAATATGTTTAAGAAGCATTGACAAGCAAGTGTGTTACATAGAAACACAGAATTTGTTGGCAGGTAAGAACCATTTGGCCCATCTAATCTACCCAAGGCCGGCTCCAGGCACTTTCCTTAGGAGTGGCCACGCGGGGTGTCATTTCTAATATGGTGCATCAGAGCTCACAGACCAGCAAAGGTGGGTCCTGATTGGCTGCCGGACTGTGAGCTTTGATTGGCTCACAAGCTGGCACCATATTTCAAATGGCTGATGAAGACCAGACTTCAGTGAGGGGCAGGAGAAGTGCTGATTGCTTTCTCTTCCACTGCCCCCAGAAGCGAGGAGCAACAGCAGGCCAGCAGCGTCAATGGTGATAGAAGCCCAGCAGCTCAGCAGCAGTGAGCACTACTGTGGGGATTATGTGTATCTGGCACTAATGGGGGCATTACATGTAACTGGCACTATACTGGAAGTATTACGTGTATTTGGCATTATACTTGTGGCATTACATGTAACTGGCAATATATTGGGGCAGTACGTGTAACTGGCACTATACTTGGGGCATTACGTGTAACTGGCATTATACTGGGAGCATTACATGTAACAGTCACTATACTTGGGGCATTACATGTCTCTGGCACTACACTGGGGCATTATGTGTATCTGGAACTATACTGGGGCATTACATGTAACTGGCACTATACTTGGGGCATTACATGTATCTGGCAATATCCTGGGGCATTACGTGTATATGGCGCTATACTGGTGGCATTACATGTAAGTGCCACTATAATTCGGGCACTAAGTGTAACTGGCACAATACAGTGGGATTACGTGTATCTGGCACTATTCTGAGGGCATTACATGTAAGATGCACTACTGTGGGCATTATCTGTAAGGATGCCAATTGTGTGTGTAGAGGGGAGGTGATAATACGGTATATGTATTTATATTTTGGTAACATAAAATCTCGCTCAGGGTGCTAGTAGGCCTGGAGCCGACCCTGAGTCTTCCAATGTAAACACACATGCACATGCTAGGGTTAATTTTGTTGGGAGCCAATTAACATACCAGTATATTTTTGGACAGTGTGAGGAAACCCACGCAAATATGGTGAGAATATACAAACTCCACAGAGTTAGGGCCATGGTGGAAATCAACCCCATGAACTCAGTGCTGTGAGTCAGTAATGCCAACCATTACACCAGTTAAAAGGTCAGTTAATGTGTAACCTGTATGTGCAGAGTCGGCCCTAACCAATTTGATGTCCTAGGCAAGATTTGTTTGGTGCCCCCTTGGCACCAATGTTAGTTCCGCCTCTAACCCAGCAACCCTCTCGCAGCACATCACCCAGCAGCACAGATTACAGCAGCAGCCAGCAATGGGACCTAGGCCTGATCACATTATGATCACAATATTTAAGAGAAATATAATTTTAGGGTGACATGTTGGCTGCACATTTATTTATTTATTAACAGTTTCTAATTTAGCGCAGTAAATTCCGTTGCGCTTTACAACTGGAAACAATGGTAAGACAAAACTAGGTAATAACAAACAGTCAGATAGGAGGGCCCTGCTCGCAAGCTTAAAATCTATAGGGAAATAGGCATTGCTAAACAATGATAGGTGATATCTATTGCATAGTTATCCACCAGATTGCAAAGGTTCTTGGTGGGCTGCATGATATAACATCAAAGCAATGATGAACCAGGATCAGAAGGAAGGGAAATTGAAGATAGAAAATATGTGGTGGATATGTGTGGACTGTACAGTGGGGATATAATTGTATAGGAAAGCTTATACGGGTAATGCGAGCGGTTCTGGAATTTGATAAGCTTGTCTGAATAGGTGAGTTTTCAGGGTACTCTTGAAGGTTTGATGACTAGAAGAGAGTCTTATTGTACGTGGTAGGGCATTCCAGAGTAGGTGCAGCCTGAAGAAAGTCCTGTAATCGTTCATGGGAGCAAGTAATGAGTGTGGATAAGAGATGTAGATCTTGTGTAGAGCAAAGGGGCCGGGTTGGGAGATATTTTGACATAAGTGAAGATATGTACATAGGTGTACAGTAATTTGGTTAATAGCCTTGTGTGTGAATAAAAGTATTTTATATTGAATACGGTAGAATACAGGTAACCAATAGAGGGACTGATATAGTGGGTCTGCAGACGATGAACGTCTACCCAGGAATATTAGCCTCGCAGCTGCATTCAGAATGGATTGTAATGGTGAGAGTCTCTTCTTGGTAAGACCAGTAACAAGAATATTGCAATAATCAATGTCGGAGATAATGAGAGCATGGATTAGAGTTTTAGCAGTGTCTTGTGTAAGATATGATCGTATTTTGGATATGTTTTTTAGATGCATGTAACATGATTTTGAGACAGAATGAATGTGGGGAACAAAGGACAATTCAGAGTTAAGGCTTTTAATTGTAAAGCGCAACAGAATATGCTGCGCTATATAAGAAACTGTTAATAAATAATAAATAGGGCTGACACCTAGGCAACGAGCTTGTGGTGTAGGGTTGATTGTCAAGTTCTCAACAGTGATAGAAATATCAGGTTGGTAACTGGTAATGGCCAACAGAAATTTAATTAACTCTGTAAATTCGGGAATACAGTAAGAGTAGTGGGGACGGGGGAGAAGAAAGTTTCATCTGTCAGCAAGGGGTCACTGAACCTACAGGAGTCACAAAGTGGTTGGGAGGAGAGCTCAGCTGGTGAGGAACATTTCACAGACTAGTAGTGCTGAGTCACTATGGGGAGTGACACTGTAGACAATGAATAACTGAGATTTTGATATCACCTTATCATTCTTTTTTGAATAAGATAAAATCACAATGGAAAAAAAAATCAAATGAACATTTTTCGTTACGTTAACTATAGACTGGAATGAATATTAAACATGGATGATTCTCTGTCTTTAGGTCAAGTTGCAGGAAAAAACCCTGATTGACTTCAGTCTTGGGCCAATGATATTTCAACTTCTACCAGTCTGTGAACTCTTGGAAGAAATAACAATGATAGAACCCAATGATTTTTGCATCAAGGCACTGGAAACATGGATGAATAAAGACGTAGATGCCTATGACTGGACCCATGCCTATGAAATCATGACAGAGTTAACAGGAAGCAGGTGTGGTGTCATATTTACTTTTGTTTGCACAAAGTTTAATTTTAACACAAAAATATTATCACAGAATTTTTTTTTACTATTAAAAAAAAAAGTTTCCCCGCCACAGTTTGCCAGTGATATATGTCTGCAGCGATGGCCACCGCAGGACTCCAGTAGGGTAAGTATAATTATATAAGTGCATGGGACTATCTTAATCCAGGGGCCCGTGTGCACCGCACAACTTGCATCCTTTTTGGATATGCCAATGGAGTGGATTCCAATGTGGGCATTATGCACACAGTCACTGCTATTTTGCACCCAATGGTTGTGCAAAATTATGCATATGCGCATATGATGCATTATGTGTCTTGTGCAATTAGATACCGCCTGCCAGCTTTTCTGATCAGCTGCTGCATACTCACAGTTGTTGTGGTCTTCAGTTTGCCGGCTGTCGGGACATTTAAAATGTACAAAGAGCCTCAAGACACTGTAAAAACTGACAAGTATCGATGGTTTGAGTTAGATGGCATCTCAACTTCTAAAATTACATACATTGAAAACAGTTATTATACTTATTGCCATAACGGTTTTCAATGTATGTAATTTTAGAAGTTGAGTTGCCATCTAACTTAAATCATCAATACTTGTCAGTTTTTACAGTGGCTTGAGGCTCTTTGTACATTTTAAATGTATTCTTTAAACATATATGAACATGTGACTACTGGAACAGAAGACAGTAGGATCTGACTTGAACTTGAACCAAACTAGAACCAATGAAAATTGAAACTGAAGTCAGTTTAGGAACTGATTTGCATTTGGATCAGACTGGAACCAGTGGAAACTAGAACTGGAGTCAATTAAGGAACTGACTGGCACTTGGACCAAACTGGAACTGATGGAAAGTGGAATTGTAGTTAGCTTAGGAACTGACTTGCACTTGGATTGGAATCGGTGGAAACTGAATCAGCTGCTGAGAGATGGGACAAACACTTAAGAAATGGCTGGAGGATAAAGCAGAGCTTCTGGAACACATACTGAACTCAGTAGTCTTGAGCCTAGACGTAGCTGAGACAGTAATGTTGTTCTGGGCAATTTGCAAGAGCTCCCGGCAGTCCTTTTATTTCCCTTGCGACACAGCAATTGGAGAATGGAATCAGCTGACCGGACTGAGGCTTGTGGTTGGTGGAGCAGAGATTAGCTGAACACAAGTGTCATGGCGCTGCCCAGTAACCGGAGATGGTGGGAACCCCATGGGGTACACGCAGTAGAGAACCGGGTGCAGTAAGAATAGCAGCGGGCACCATAGGACTGAGAGCAGGAGAGCCTGCATGATCTCTGCAGACAAGCACACAAGCACTTACTAGTTGGACTGTGGTCACTGCTGCAATCAGGAATATGCACAGAAGAATTTACAGGTGAATAATCAGCCTGGAAGAAGGTTCATCAGATACTGGAGTCATAGAACAAAAGCAAAGGTCTGTGTGGAATTCTGAAGCATGACTGAATGAAACTGAGGACACTGCAGGATGTCTTGCCTGCAGGACAGGAGGCTGAGGTAAGACATAGGACAGGTCACTTGTACATGGGAGAATCAAGTCAGGTTCCTGATATATATATATGGTGACATCAGATTGGAGGACAGACCTCCCTGGGTCCTAGTGTCCTACATGTATGCACAGTAGGGAGAAAGTGCAGGAATGTACTGCTTTCTAACATTATGAAATGCACAACTTCAAGTTAAAAGGACAGTTAAAAGTCCCCAGGATAACATTTTTTATTGAATCATTATTTTGATCACTTGCTTATTATGCTTATTGAAATTAAGGACTTAATTCATATACATTGGAAAGTTCTGGAAAACTAAATATTAACATTTAAAAAAAAATTACCATTTGGGAAATTTAAATTCACTCTTTACCAGATGTCACCAAATCCCAAATTCAAGCTTGTTTTTCCAACTACACAGTGGTATGAGACATGAATGTTATTATGTGATCCCCTGATACAAATTTAATAGCTATTTGGTTCTGCTGTGTCTAAATGGGAGGGGGGCATCTATCTCTACTCTTTGTCTTTTTTACCTGCATTACTCATACACAGATTTGGTGGATATGATCAATTCTCTCATTGCTTCATTATCTGCCTTTCTCCTTTTTATGTTCATGCCTCACTTTCTATTTTCTTCTTTTATTTCCTTTTATTCCTTTTCTTTTTTTTCTCTCTTTTTGTCAATTTGTTCTCTTAGGTGTTCTAAACTCTGTAAGGGTTTTTTTTACACCTGTCTATTGTGCTCAGTGGTGAAATGACAATAAAAATAAAAATTAAAAATAACAAAATGGAAGATTGGGTGATGGCTATGCCTTTTTTGCCAATGGATGATTGTGTAGATTCCCTTTTGGAATTTGAACATTTTGGTATCCAGCATTGTTTACTAAATATTCTTCCATAAGGAATATTTTTTGTTATGATCGACATGCCTGTAATATTATCTATTTATTTTACTACCGCTCTGCTATCTGGCAGTTTTTATATGTATGACCAATTGTTTGTATTGCCATCATTCATTACTTCATTAAACAATTTAAAAAAAAAAAAGATTAACATTATTAAAACTTAGGAATAGACAATATAGACCGCATCCCAAAGCAAAATGAAAACTTTAATATATTTGTCATAGAGCACTAGATATACCTCAAACATGCTATCCAAATAAATTCCTGTTTGACACACTCATACAGGATATAGGTAACAAAAACAAATGCCCATGGCATTTCCTAGTGTCTGAAAATAATATAATGGGTCCAAAATAAAATTATTGTGAATCAGGATGAACAACTTGATTATGTAGAAAATAATCGAAACAGGAAGATACATTAGTTGTTGGTTACGTGACTCTTTGTCTTTCTATTAGGGATTGTATTTATATTTTGTTTACTTTCCATTCATTTTCCTGTCTTTTATGTTTTTTTATTATATTTTAATTTTGTTCTTCATTAATGTATTTACAATGGTTTTTCCATTGCTGCTTTTAATTGTTTTAGCTTTCTCTTTCCAAGGCGGCAAGCAGCACATCAGGAGTGTTAATACTGTATTGTGTTACAATTTAAAATTACAGTATACTGTATTTACCTGATTGCCATCACTGCTTATATAGGAAATATGTTTATATTTTTCAGACATGAATTGCAAAAAACTGAAGACATGCTGAGAAGTAAAGTGAAACAAATTTTGAAATGTGACTACAGCAAAGATAACATAATAGATCCTGTAGTTCTGCCAAAAGCCGACTGTGCAATGAGCATCTGGACGCTGGATGTTATAAACAAGGACCACGATGCTTTCTGCAAAAACCTGAAAAAAATGTCCAATTTAATTAAGTTAGGAGGATATTTCTTACTATATGGTAATATTAATGCTACCTATTTTACTATTGGGAAACACACATATCACCTCTATAGCTATGATGGTAGTTATTTAAAACAAGCTCTAATTGATGAAGGGTATAATATTGAACATTATCAGGAGATAGAGAGATATACTAATACTGATCTGGTAGACTATGAGAAAATAGTGTTTATCATTGCACACAAAGTAAAAGAGGTTTAGAACCATAGGAACTATTTATCAAATCTAGAGGTTCATTTGTTAATGCAAAAGTAGATGTGTTACATTTATTCACTTTAATACATCTAATTTTTTATTACTTGAGTAATTCTCACAAGCTTGCTTAAAACATTTTTTTATTAGACCCTTTCTCATGTGACAAATATCCATAATGTTACTGATATTATTTTTAAATGAACATGATAAATACTCTGCTGCATTAAAGAGGAGCAAAAAGAAAAACAGTCCTGCCACTGTATTTTGGAAGATACAGTAGGCATAATAGGTATTTACCAAAAAAAACAAGTATAGACAAATGTATATATATAAAGAACAAAAAATGAGTTCAATGCACACTTGACAGGTTGTATTGATTAAAATAAGCATCATTACAAATTGTATTACATTTAGGATTAAAAAGTTGTGAACTTTGTTACATTAGTATGGAAAACTTATCCAAATAGTTTAATAAGAATAAGAATTACAATTACCTTCCATATGCAATATCATGATTCAATAAATGATTATAGCAAAAATAATTGGCCATTGTATGTAACAATTTATTACGCATGTTATTGAAGAATAATGGTACACAATGCAGTCGCCTAAAGATTTATAATGCATGTTTGTACAGAGCAAGCAAAATCAGATTTGCAAGCTATTTGTCATACAGTTAATCAACCTTATCTCCTATATAATAGCCCAGATCTGTGATTTTGTGATTCATTTGCTAACGCTGGGCGGAGTCACAACAGTGGGCGGAGTTAGTCAAATGAGTCACAGATCTGGCCAAATCTATAGGACACTAGGAGCAGCTGCAGAAGCAGATAGTATGGACATGGCACAGGCAGGGGTGCATACCTCCCAGCTTTCAACATGAGCTTTCTTCAGGCAGAAGGAGGGACACACACACACACACACACACACGCACACGGCGAAAAGGGGGCGTGGCTTCACGGGAAGGCCCCCTTTTCGTCAGTGAGGGGGCATGCCCAGCGCTCTGTGAGCTGCTGGCATGCCCCCAGGGGCTGATTATGAGTCCGGGGGGCACAGGGTACTTGAGACAGGGAAGCCCTATCTCATTGCTGTGCCTGCTGTGGGGCTGGGGGCGTGGCCTAATCGCGCCCCGCGATGCCACGCCCCCTTATGCAAATTCCGGGTTTTTTGTTGTTTTTTTTTTATGGAATTTTGGCCCCTCAGCTAGGGCTAAACACACCCGCACAGGCAGAAGAAAGCAGGGAGACTGCTGCCTCCCTGCAACACCACAGACCTGACAACACGCAGCAGCGTGTGCTGACTGTAGCACAATGCTGCCGTTGTTGCTGGGGGAGCTTCTGAGCTGGGACAGAGCTACTCGAGCCGGGGGGACCCCTAAAACTGTGGGGCCAACGGTACGTACTGCCTGCCCCCCCCCCCTTAATCCGGCTCTGCTGCTGGAACCCCCCCTTAATCCGTACCCCCTGATGCCCCCTCTCCCTCTGTCTCCACTATTCACCGCTACTCTGCTAAGCAGAACAGCGAGTACAGGAGCTTTCCAACTGCCCCCCACCGCAGGACACTGCGACCCGTAGGTGGGACAGCGGGACAGACCCCAAAAAATGGGACTGTCCCACGAAAATTGGGACATTTGGGAGGTATGGGGGTGTGTGAGGGGGTATGCCATACTTGACCCCCACATCAGCATACTCAGCAGGGTCTCTCTAGCGCGGAGGAGCGTCACTTTCTGGCACACTCCACGCTTCTTAGCTGCAGTTTTGTGGGTCACCAGCCGCTGTGCACTTTCCGTACTGCCTCTGTTATCTCCAGCCCCGGCAACCCCACCGCTAGCTGCAGCGCTGCCACCCGCAGTGAGGTGCGCCCAGCTCCTTCACACACTTTAGCCGGCGGGTAGCGCTGCAGAAGTCCGCGCTGCTTGCAGGCTCTGACCCCCTCCTCCCTCCAGCAGCAGCGTCTCCTGGGAGCTAACCAGTCACTCCCAGTCTCCCCTTACCACAGTGCTCAGCAGCCGTGAGGTCCGCGCCACGTGCATGCTATGACCCCCTCCTCCCTCCAGCCGCAGCAATCTCCTGGGGGCTAACCAGTCACTCCCAGTCTCACCTTACCACAGTGCCCGGCAGCTGCGCGAGGTCTGCGGTGTGTGACTGAGGAGGGGGGGAGTGATGCGGACGGGCAGAGGAAGCAGGACTACAGCCTAAGAGAGTTAGCCATGCCAAGTCTCCACCAGCAGCAGATCCCAACAGGTTGGAGTGGAACAGCAGCAGCCAGCAGCAGTGACTCCGGTAAGACACATCTGTCTGTCACCACTGTTCTGTCCCTAATACCAATCTCTCCCGTGCCCTGTGTTCTGTCATGTCCCTGTCACCCCTGGCCTTGACCTGCCACCCTTATCCTGGCCCTTTCACCCTTATCCTGGCCCTTTCACCCTTATCCTGGCCCTGTCACCCTTATGCTGGCCCTGCTACCCCTATCCTGGCCCTGTCACCCCTGTGCTTGTCCTGTCAACCCTATACTGGCCCTGTCACCCCTGTCCTGGTCCTGCCGCCCCTACACTGACCCTGTCACCCCTATCCTGTCCCTGTCATTTCTGTCCTGGCCCCGTCGCCCGTGTCCTGGCCCCGTCGCCCCTGTCCTGGCCCCGTCACCCCTATTCTGACCCTGTCACCCCTGTTCTGACCCTGTCACCCCTGTCCTGGCCCAGTCAACCCTGTTCTGACCCTGTCACCCCTGTCCTGGCCCTGTTACTGCATACCCTCCAACTACCTTTTTGGCAGGTACAGTACACGCAGCACCTCCAGACCTCTCCCCAATGCACCACACCTCCGCACCTTCCCCTCCACCACATGCGGCACTCCACCCCTCCCCCACACGCTGTGCCTCCAGACCCCCTACACCACCCGCGGCTCCCACTCCTCCGCCCCTTCACCACCCCCAGCAATCTCCAGGCCCCCTCCACCATTCACCCCCCTTATATGTCTCCCCCACACCTGCCCCCCTCCACCCGCAGCATCTGCAGACACCCTCCTCCATCCGCGGTCCCCCCCTCACCCACACCTCCCCCACCAATGGCACCCCGGCACCTGCCCCTCCACCACCTGCAGCACCTCCGGACCTCCTTCCCCATCCGCCGCAACACCCATACCTGCCCCTCCCCTACCCATGGCGCCTGCGGACCCCTACCCCACCAGCGGCACTCCCGCCCCTTCCCATCCCACAGCACCTCCGGAACCCTTCACCCATCTGCAACATCCCCACCCCTGCCCCTCCCCCACCCATAGCACCCCTGCCCCTCCCCCACCTGCAGTGCCTCCGGACCCCTCCCCATCTGCATCTCCCACTACTCTGCCCCTCCCCCACCCGCAGCACCTCCCAACCCTTCCCCATCCGGGCCCTACCCCCACTTCCACCCCCCCTCCATCCGCAGCATCTACAGACACCATCCGCAGTACCCCCCGCACCCGCTACATTCTGTACATTGTGGCCTGCAGGTGCTGTTCACGCCGTCGCAAGGGGCTGCGCCTCCTTCACCATCGCACACCCTTTCATTGTGCAATATTTAACCACTAACAAAGGAATGCAGGTGATACTCCATATAACACAAATATTTAACCCCAGAAAGGCATGCAAGGGTTAAGGGGGCGTAGCCCCTTGCGACGGTGTGAAGAGCGCCCGTAGGGTGCGATGAAGCTCCTAGTATATCATAATTGTCTAAAACATATGCTAATCAATAATTAAAATGCACACCCCTAATGGCAGTTTCCCAAACTCTTGGAAATGAGTACAATAACAGTAGAATTCCATAAGTGTTGACTTTTCTATTTCTCCTTAAACTTTCCAATCGCAAAATTTCAAATGTCTGTGAAAAAAAACAGCTTGTTTCTAAATATATTTATACAAGGCAATCTTAAACAAAACATTATGCAGAATTAAAGAATTTTGTTTTAAAGCTACATTTGACAGTACATTATATTCTTAATCATTCATCTTCCATCTTTTATTCAGCTATGCATATTTTTCCTCTTTGTGCTGATTCTTATCAGCACAAATACACAAATAACACAAATAAAAAGGTTCTTATCTTAATTACTAGGGACGATTAGGATAACATACAGCAAAGGAAAGTGTAGATGCACAAGGACTGGATTAAAAGTTGAGGCTTAGGGTGTCCCTAATTTTTTTAATGAACCTTTGGTATAACTGAGAGAGTTCTAACATGTTCAACATTCCTTTATTTCTCATTTTCTGCTTCTAGGTTCTGATATAGACTAGCTGAGATTTCAATACGTCTTCCACAAGTCGCTATACACATCTTGTGATTCCTGGTCTATAATTAGGACCCATTTATTTCTTTGCTTTTAACCTCTGAAATCTATGATACATTGTACACAAAGTATTGGTCCACACTTGAAGCCTATGACTGCTATGCCTAAAATAAGTAGATTGCCAGTTGCTGTCATAAAGTCTATTTGTTTCCATAAATCCCCCAAATCATGCACTACACCAAAGGTGTATCTACTATATGTGTATATATTTACACTTTTTCCTGCTGCCAATAGGCATGATTTTGTTAGATACTTTAGTTCTGCTAATTGTGCTGTGTGGTAGTAAAAGAGGAGTGTGAAAAAACATTTTTATGTCATCTATCACAGCATACCCTGTTTGTGTTGTCCCAGTTTCTGTCTTTGTATGGCAACTACCGTCAACATAATAAATTAAAACAGGATACTGGAGTAAAACTTCTAATAAATCTACACATGTAGTAGATTGTTCATCTACATCAGGGGTGGGGAACCTTTTTTCTACCGAGGGCCATTTGGATATTTATAAAATCCTTCGGGGGCCATAAAAAAATTCTCAATTTAAAAAATTACCCTGCCCCCCAGCAGGTCTGCCCCATAGAGGTACTGTGTGTGCGCGCCGGAGGGGCGTGCGCGCCCAAAAAATGGGTGTGGCCAGTTAAAATGGGACGTGATACACATATGCCCCCAATAGTGCAGTGCCATATCCACGATTGCTCCCACAGTGCCAGGTATACAAATGCCCCCACAGTGCCAGGTATACAAATGCCCCCCCAGTGCCAGGTATACAGATGCCCCTCACAGTGCCAGGTATATAAATGCCCCTCACAGTGCCAGGTATACAGATGTCCCCACAGTGCCAGGTATACAAATGCCCCCACAGTGCCAGGTATACAGATGCCCCCACAGTGCCAGGTATACAAATGCCCCTCACAGTGCCAGGTATACAGATGCCCCCACAGTGCCAGTTATACAGATGCCCCCACAGTGCCAGGTATACAGATGCCCCCCACAGTGTCAGGTATACAAATGCCCCCCACAGTGCCAGGTATACAGATGCCCCACAGTGCCAGGTATACAAATGCCCCCACAGGGCCAGGTATACAGATGCCCCCCACAGTGCCAGGTATACAAATGCCCCCCACAGTGCCAGGTATACAGATGCCCCCACAGTGCCCCCCCTTCCGTGCTACTTACTGCTCCTTTCGGCGGGACACGGAGGAGAGCGCGGCTATGTTGGGCGACGGCATGTAGGACTTGAATCCAGCCGCCGGTTCTAGAGCCAATCAGAGCTCGCGGACCGGCAGCCGCGGCTCCTGATTGGCTGCCGGTCCGCGGGCTCTGATTGGCTCACGAACCGGCGGCTGGTTTCAAGTTCTACACGCCGCCGCCGCGCTCTCCTCCCTGTCCTGACACTGACAGCTGAGACACGCTGCCGCCGGACTGAGATGCGGCGTGTCTCACTGGGAGAAGCGGGTGGGCCGGAGGTTCCCCACCTCTGATCTACATACATTAAGCAGTCGTGAGAGATTCCACTTTCCTCCATGCCACACATTCCTCTCAGAAACTCATCATATTCATTAACTGGTAGAGTAGCTGAGTTCAAAATTGAGTGTGTCTGCGACAAGTGACCATTGTTTCTGAGCATCAAAGTAGTGGTGACGGATCTCTCTCAGATGACTGAAGATATGAAAGACATATTCAAGACCTTTCACATATAAGTTGAGTATTGATTCTGATATTGCTTATGATTCTTTTGAATTGCATGTTGTTTTGTTAACATCATTTATATGCACCAACAAACTGTATTTCCATATTTTAGCTTAATACTGAGTTTCAGAATATATTTACTGATTCATAGAGAACAAAAGTGAATCACTATACACTACATTAGTGACCAAATCTTGGTTTCAATCTGGCATTTGTAAATATACTCCATCTAGGGTGCAGAATACAGCACACTCAAGTTTACACAATAAATCCCTTCCTAACAAATCAGCTGGGGAATCTGCAACTAATAGGAATTAGTACTTACTATAATTGTTTGTTTTCTACTCTGTCTTCCCTAGGTGAACTTGTTTTTTTTTTTATTAGCTAATGACATTATTGCTGGAAGTATAACTTCTAATGTGTCCAGACTCTTTGGGTGAAATTCAAATGATATATCACGCCCAATTTCCTTTCTAAAATGATCTCCGTTATGGCGCATATTGCGTCCATAGTAATCAGGTTTAGCTGTGTAAAGGGTTGGGTGCCTCCCTACTCTGGGGGTAGCGAGCTGATACAACGTCCCAGAGGGCAGAAACAGAATGGGTGTGGAAAGGGGTGAAAAGAATTGAATCCCGCCCTCTGAGTCTATTGTTTTAACTGGAATTGTCTGTGCTACATAGGCTGGAGGGGGAACATAAGTAGATGCTTCTAAACATAATGTATATGCCTTCCACTCATCAAAGTTATTCTATGATTTATCTCTTAATTGTTTTCATTTATCTATATAAAAAGTTCCTATCAATTGTATATCAGGGTAATTTTAATGATAACTCCTGAGAATTTTTACACTTATATTCCATACTTTTGATACATTACATTTGCTGGACTGCCATGAGGGATCTCTAACATTGCATAGTCCTTAGATATTCCCATTGTAAATGCTTATTTTAATTTTACAGTTCAACCTTCAGTATCCAATACAATGGTAATAAGGTATCTCCTCTATTAAAATGATTCACTGATGTGGGAAACCTTATTACCTTGGCCTTATAGTGTATAAGGTGATTTGACACAGTAGGAAATATGCCTGACACTATGCAGTAAATGAAAGTTTTTTTGTAGCCTCTCCCTTACTCCAGCCCCAGTCCAGAAAGCAGCAGCCATCAAGGTCCAACCAATTACACACACAAACTCTCACAGAAAATACTACATTTAGCAAGATGTGGCAGACAAAATATTCCCCCCAAAAATGTAACTCTAAAATTTGATTAGCAATAATAATAGAAGGTAATAATAGAATAATAATAGAACATAAGATAAATTAATTCCATACGCACAATCTTTCTGAAGATTCCAACAAGTACAAGCCACTAATGACACACAAAGGCAGATGACCAGACACGGAGAACATAGAGCAGAGTAAGAATTAAGCTCTTACCTTGTGGCCACAGTTGATCAAAGTGCCCCAGTTCTAAGTCTTCCTTCCTTCTTCGTGTGTCAATGGTGGGTAGATCCCGGTGGGACCTCCATAAAAATGTAATGGAAGAATAATGGTACACCACACAGTCTCCTTAAGATGTATTATGCACGTGTGTACAGAGGGCCTAAATCATGTTTGTATGCAATTGCAATTGCGATTTTCTAGGCTATTGAGCCATTAATGTTGGCAAGTGCAACTGCTGCCCATAAATGAAAAGCGACGCCCACTGGAGCCATTGCAAACTCAATTGCAAATTTGAACACTTTTGTACCATCTTCGCAATAATGAACAACATCGGCTCTAAGGGTTCCCCTGTAGTGACGCTGGTGTCATGTTTCTCTGCATACATGATTGCATCTGAAGGTAAATCCTTCCCCAAAAAAAGGGCATAACATGCCTGCGTTTTTGCTGCCACTCCCTGATAACACTTCCAAATGGTCATGTCTAGTCAATCACTGTTCCATAAAATCTTCATTACAATAGAGATCGCAATGGCACCTTGGCGCATGCACATTGCAGCCACAGCACATACTCAGTCTGCCAATAATTGCTTGATTGCATTATAATCGGCCATTTCATACAAACATTAATTAGGCCCAGGTCAAGAGTTCTTGTGGACCCGAGTTAAACTCTGACGGTTGTAAGGCAGGTGGTGCTAGATTCAGGAAGCTTGGTATTGTATGACTTGTGCATAAGGTACTAGGGATCTGTTAAAGAACATGACAGGCAAGGAAAGAGTCTCTGGAACTAATGCACCACAATGTGTAATGCATAGTGCAACAGTATCATGACACCAGACTGGATGGCTGAGATAAAACCAGATCGGTCTATGGAAACTAGAGATGTGCACCGGAAATTTTTCGTGTTTTGTGTTTTGGTTTTTAATTTGGTTCCGCGGCCGAGTTTTGGATTCGGACGCGTTTTGGCAAAACCTCCCTGAAAATTTTTTGTCGGATTCGGGTGTGTTTTGGATTCGGGTGTTTATTTTCAAAAACCCCTCAAAAACAGCTTAAATCATAGAATTTTGGGGTAATTTTGATCCTATAGTATTATTAACCTAAATAACCATAATTTCCACTCATTTCCAGTCTATTCTGAACACCGAACACTTCACAATATTATTTGTAGTCCTAAAATTTGCACCGAGGTCGCTGGATGACTGAGCTAAGCGACCCAAGTGGCCGGCACAAACACCTGGCCCATCTAGGAGTGGCACTGCAGTGTCAGACAGGATGGCACTTAAAAAAATTGGCCCCAAACAGCACATGATGCAAAGAAAAGAGAAAAAGAGGTGCACTGTGGTCACTGGATGGCTAAGCTAAGCGACACAAACACCTCAATATCACAGCAATTATTTGTTCTAATCAATGGTATTATTGGTCCAAATCACTGGAAGAAAATGACAAAATCACTGGAATTATTTGTTCTAATCAATGCTATTATTGGTCCAAATCACTGGAAGAAAATGACAAAATCACTGGAATTGTTTGTTCTAATCAATGGTATTATTGGTCCAAATCAATGGAAGAAAATGACAAAATCACTGGAATTATTTGGCAAGATCACTGTAATTAATAATTATAAATCACTGGTATTAATTTGTAAAATCTCGCTGTCGCCTGCCTAGTGAAGTGGAATCTAGATGGGATTTTGTACCGGGGATACAATAACTACATCAACTGTCTAAATCCCACTGCACTAATGGCGGAAAACGGGCACACGTCTAACAGCGCACTGATTATACTGAGAACTGATTATACTGATCACTGATGATACTACGGAGAACTGACACTGAGCAGCGAGAACAGCACTGGACTATTGTACTGTAGTATACTGGTCACAACAATGCAGCACTGACACTAAGCACAGATATTAAGCACTGATCAGGATACTAGAAGTGACACAGAGCTGCAAGATACAGCAATGGCCTACTGTACTGTACTACTATATACTGGTGGTCACCACAATGCTGCACTGTACTACTATATACTGGTCACAACAATGCAGCAGATATTGAGCACTGAGCAGGATACTAGAACTGAGTCTGACACGGAGCTGCAAGATACAGCAATGGCCTACTGTACTGTACTACTATAATATACTGGTGGTCACCACAATGCAGCACACTGAGCACAGATATTACCAGGTGTATCTCACACATCGCTCAGTACAGATTACAGGATGTATAATTACCAGGTGTATAACACGTCGCACAGTACAGTATACACGGTGTATAAATAATTACCAGGTGTATCACACACATCACACAGTACAGTATACAGGGTGTATAATCCTGTCAATGTCGAAAAATATTGCAGTACACACATCAAGTACAAACTACACACAGATGGCCTCCGTGCGCGTACTTATTCTGCCGTGCGTGCACATATTCGCAATTTGCGTATGGTTGCTCCTGCGGTCCTGCGTATTAGAGCGTGGTATGAGTATTTAAGGTAGTGTTTGTAGTCGCATGGAAAAGCCATAAAAACACCTTACATATTTAATCCAAATAGTGCACAATGTACACATAGTCTCCCTGCATCACACCAGCAAGTTACAACAGTTTAAATGGTATCAGAACAAAGGGATTCACCTTTACAGGATAGGAGGGGACAGAACAAGGTTATAAGGTGGTGTTTGGTATCCAGCTGTAGGGTATTTTAAGGGCAATATTCCGGTGTTGGTTTGCAGAAGATCGCACGCTCCTGCGAATAGTTATGCGCAGGAGCAGAATATAAATATTAACTGTGTTTACTGTACATTTGGTATGCGGCGGGAACCCAGAGGAGGCCACCTGCAAGGGCACCTGGAACAGACATTGCCCACCTATTCAAACCAACCTATGACCTCTCCTGTACTGTAAATGACCATCCCTGTGTCCAATGGACAAAGAGATTACATTATCCATTGTGTTAGGTTTTGGAATATTGTATAAAAGAGCCAGCTGCATGCCCGGCCAGTACACAGACTCTGAAGGTCATCTACCTTGATGACTGAGGACCAGACTGGGAAGCGCAGGCGAAACCAAACACTTATGTACCATTGATTGTAGCCATTCTTCTATTGTATTGTATTGTATTGTATTGTATTGTATTCTTTATATTGTAACCCCCTGCAAGTAAAGAACCGTTGGTGGGTTAGACCCCAACCTAGTTTTGAATTACAATTGGTTTTGTGTCCCATTTCATTGCTAAGGTTTAAAGTGTATTTACAGCCACTCGGGCTGCTGCATTGTGCTAACAGCGTGTAGGCTTGTGTACGCAATCTGTGTAGTCACTACACCCTTTCGGCGTATGTACCCAGAGTGCGGACACTGTACGATCTTGTATACGTAAGGTTTGTGAACAATATAAGGGTGAAAGGTTAATTACAGCGGCCACAGCGGCTCAATATTAAAGTGTATCAAGTGTGTTTAAAGTATAAGCTTTTTAGTCCTGTAAGTAAACCGATGTTTACAATTGAGGGCTTGATCTGGTTTTCACATGCTCACAGCCTAACAGGTCATAGCAGACGTTATCTATCAGCAAAGGGCGGAAAGTCATCCTACGTAACCTTTTTCTGGTCATTTGTGTGCTGTTAGATTGTGTCTGCTCTGTCTGGTCTGCAGGGGTTCTGATAGAACCCGTAAACAGGAAAAAAGCTATTTAAAAATCTGTGAATTTTTTTGGCGCCAAAAGCGTACACAAAGGGCACCAATACTTTGCATACCCTCTCACATTGTTGCCGCAAGATTTAGATTGCTAGATTTGTTTAGATCTGTGTGAAATTTAATACATTTGTTGCTCTATAGTTAAATTTGAAATAAAAGTATTTAAGGAAGTAAAATAAAGCACAACACGCAGGACTGGCCCAGTCATTAAAGATTACACAGAACAAGCCGTTTTGCTCTTTAGCGAGTATAGTTAGCATTGCTCACATTTATAGAGTTGTGTGATTTGTTTATTGTGTACGCACATTGGTACACGTGGTACGGAACGTGAGGACAGCGTACAAAAATGCGCACGTGGCACAAGGCCGCGCACGTGGCATAGGGGTACTCATGGGTGTGTAATTAAGCAAGCTTGCGTAGGGTTGTGTGCGCATAATAAAACCACACGATAGTTGTTCAGTTAAAAGGTGGGACAGTAGCCATACTACAATAGCACATAACTATCCGGTTTCAAAAGCAGATTAGTAGAAAACTTTTGTTTAAACTGTAGTGCCTCTGGGGGTAAAGCTGTCGACCAGAACAAGTGGAAATTTTCTGTACAGAAAAACAAAGCGTATTTGAGTGAGTGAAAATGGGAATGAGTGGGTTGAACCCCAGAATTCGGGATCCCGTCGTACGGTACACCAAGTGAGTGGAGGCTTGGCAGCGTGAGGCGGCTGACTCACGTTAGTATAGGATTTGGAATATGTAAGTCGTGAGGTGACTTACACAGGAGCATGGTAGGGAATTGTGAATTGTGAACTTTGTGACCCATATAGTTTTGTTGATACGCTCCGGCTGAGGTTTCGCAGCTTGTGATTCGATTCCTGTGGTCGTAGGGCGGATAGGTAACAAGTACCTATACGCTGTGTGATTGGACCGCATGTTTGTGGGTGCAATACATAGCGCAACTTGATACCCTTTTTACGAGCTTTTGCGTAAAATCGCGGTATCATTAGCGCTGTATAGAGCGTACGAAAGCGTGATTTGTGTACAAGTGCATAAAGGGAGTTTTCGCTGGTCTCTCTCGGGAAAATCTCCAATGACAGATATTTACTGGAAAGGGTAAGTTACTCCTAAAAACTTCTAGTAAATATAGGTCAATTAGGGGCCCTAAGTTGGGTACATCGCCTTCGCTATTGACATTGTATGGTAGTACCGGCCAGCGTGGGTGAGAGTGGGTGAAAGCGCTCGGAGAACTTTCACCGTTGGCTTATATTGAGTATTTTGATGTTTGTGGGAAAAGGCCCACAATTATGGGAGCCAGTTGCTCAACTAAGGGACGTATGGTAGGGTTCAGTTTGAAAAGCCACGGCCCAAGGGGTCAGCAAGGTTTATTATGTGTGGAAAATATGGTCCACACGCTGAAGTTTATTGTGACGAATGGGTACGTATGACTGACAACGATAGGGTATCATTCCCTAGGGTGGGCAGCTTTGAGCCAGAGGTACTGCAGAATGTAGGCAGTAAAATATGTCTGCTTAAATCCAGAAAACAAAGGATTAGACATAACGATTGTTTAAAACTGTGGCAACAAGAGGGGGAGATGCAAAGAGAACAAACTCGCAAAGCAAGTTCCAAACCTAGCAGGAATGAGGACACAAACACACCATTATCGACACAGGTCGAGAGCGAAGAGATGGCTACAGTCAATGGTATATCTATGAATAATAGTAGAATGCAAGATTAATGTATTGACCCTAATTTTTGCAAGATGTATCCTGTTTTGAAGTCTTTTCAAGGTTATAGGTCACAGGAAGATGAAGGTCCCAGCCAAATTGCAGCTCTCATTCAGGCAGTCGCCTTGCAGGAAATTCAGGTGGGACCTGTCCACCCAGTTACAGCAGTAACAGTTTTCCCCACTGAAAGAACTGGTGAGGTCACAGCTATCGGTAAGTGTGAGACGGGTCATTGCACAGAGACAACAACACCTTACAGCAAACAGATTAAGAACGGAATGGTAGGATTACATCCTGTCTTGGAAATAGTAACTCCCAATGGGGGAACCGATAGTCAGGGAGTAATCCTCACCAGGAATAATGCAATGTATTGCCCGTGGTCCAGAGCTGAGCTGCGGTCAATCATTTCAGAATTCCCCGATCCCCGGAAGCATTTTGCCAGATGTCAGAAGTTTATCAGAGATCTGGGTAATGCTCATGAACCAGCTAACAAAGATTGGCGGATATTTTTTAAAGCGTGCCTACCCCCTAATATTGACACCCAAAAATGTATCACTGATTGTAGATTAGAGTCAGATAGTCATATGACTGACGGAAACAATCAGGAGAATGTGGAACGAATTAACAGGCAACTAGAGTTGTATTTCCCCACTACTGTTAAGTGGAGAAGAATTTTCTCCATAAAACAGAGGGAAAATTAAATGAAATCTGAATATTTCCATCGGGCCCTGCAAATAATGGATTGATACATTGGGATATCAGATACAGGGAACGATGCGAATTACAGGGAGGTGGCTGTCTCTGTGCTAATGGACGGACTCAATAAGACAGTAATGGACAGGGTACAAACATATTTGCCTAATTGGAGAGGGGCCACAGTAGCTTATCTTAGAGAGTGTGCAATGGAACACCACAAGAATATTGTTAGGCGCAGAGAACAACAGGAGAGGCTGAGGACTGAAAATATACAGGCTCTTGCAGCAAATCCTCATCAGCTTAAACCCCAAAATCCTGGTGGTAAGAAAAGGCCGATAATATGTTACATTTGTAGAAATTAAGGGCATTTTGCCAGAGACTGTAGGAGTAGTAGAACACATAGTCAATATAGACCCCTAGACAGAGAAAACAAGCCACATTATTAAACACATAGACGGATCAAGGGACTTATAGTAAGGAATCACGAGCCATATAGAAAACACAGATTCGGTTAATGGGAAGAACGGAATAAATGCAACTTTACCCTTTTGACAAAACTTGCTGGGGTTAAGATGAGGCCTCTAAACTTCTTTCTCTAGCAGAAATGGCCCCTGATTAACTTAACAGGAGTTTTGTTAGATATGGTATACATATAGCGTGCTCCCGCCCAGGAAGCACAAAGTATGTTGGATATCCACAAAGACTAATATTGTAATTCACTGTTCTAGATGCATGTCCATCACAGGTAGAGGAAATTATCTCACAGATACCGGGTTCCCTACGAATTTAGGATGGACAGGACACTAGATTGATGGCTGGGATAGTCCCAGTAGAGATATGACACATAGAATTTTTTTTTAGGGGTATAGACAGTAGAGAATCACTTCCCCATAGCGCCCAATCCAGTTGTCAAATTTTATAAAATCCTCTTTGCCTCTACAAACTTATCTGTTACTAACCTCTATGTGATTTTTCTTCAAAGTTTCCTCCTCATCTTTTACGTTCACCGACAGGAGGGTACAATACATGGACCCGATTACAGTTCAAACGCCACATGCCTACTCGGTACTTCAGAGTTCAGCCCAAATCCAGTATATCTCATCAGCACAAAGACACCAGTATTTATGCAGTGTGCCTGGTCATGCACAAAGGGTGGAGAATGAGACTACTGGTGAAGGAAGTCTGTGTACAGATACCGATATGCATGATGGTGTGACAGCCTGTTGGTGAATGCCAAACCTGACATTTCCAAACCTGACATTTTTTTTTTGTATTTACTATTTTTTCCACTCTCTCCTCTCATCCAGAGATGGTTTACTTCACACAACTGATAACACAAACAGTTAAACACATTCAAAATTTGTGTTCCCTACAGGAAAAGGCAGTCTGGAGGGCAAAGGGGTATGGCCAGGAGTCCTCAGGACTTTGGACAGGTGGACATGGTAAGCCAGTAGCCCCCAGAGCATATCTTCCAAGTCTAGCTGAGGTGGCACACGGTCTGACTCAGCTAGGCAAAGAGGGTATGTGCAAGCTGGTAAGAGCCTACTGGTGTGCACCAGGATTCTCTTGTCATGCAGGTAAGAGAGACATGTTTTACTTGCTTGAGGAAGAATATTGGTAAGACAATATCAACAGAGCCATCCCATATCCCTCCGACAGATGGACCTTTTCAGGTAATACAAATTGACTCCATACAGTTACCACCCTGTAGGAATTTAAAAATAAGATTTTACTCACCGGTAAATCTATTTCTCGTAGTCCGTAGTGGATGCTGGGACTCCGTAAGGACCATGGGGAATAGCGGCTCCACAGGAGACTGGGCACAACTAAAGAAAGCTTTAGGACTACTTGGTGTGCACTGGCTCCTCCCACTATGACCCTCCTCCATACCTCAGTTAGGATACTGTGCCCGGAAGAGCTGACACAATAAGGAAGGATTTTGAATCCCGGGTAAGACTCATACCAGCCACACCAATCACACCGTATAACTCGTGATACTATACCCAGTTAACAGTATGAAATATAACTGAGCCTCTCAACAGATGGCTCAACAATAACCCTTTAGTTAGGCAATAACTATATACAAGTATTGCAGACAATCCGCACTTGGGATGGGCGCCCAGCATCCACTACGGACTACGAGAAATAGATTTACCGGTGAGTAAAATCTTATTTTCTCTGACGTCATAAGTGGATGCTGGGACTCTGTAAGGACCATGGGGATTATACCAAAGCTCCCAAATGGGCGGGAGAGTGCGTATGACTCTGCAGCACCGAATGAGCAAACTCTAGGTCCTCCTCAGCCAGGGTACCAAACTTGTAGACTCTTGCAAAAGTGTTTGAACCCGACCAAGTAACAGCTCGGCAAATTTGTAAAGCCGAGACCTCTCGGGCAGCCGCCCAAGAAGAGCCCACTTTCCTCGTGGAATGGGCTTTTACAGATTTAGGGTGCGGCAGTCCAGCCGCAGAATGTGCAAGTTGAATCGTGCTACAGATCCAGCGAGCAATAGTCTGCTTAGAAGCAGGAGCACCCAGCTTGTTGGGAGCATACAGGATAAATAGCGAGTCAGTTTTCCTGACTCCAGCCGTCCTGGAAACATATATTTTTCAGGGCCCTGACTACGTCCAGTAACTTGGAATCCTCCAAGTCCCAAGTAGCCGCAGGCACCACAATAGGTTGGTTCACATGAAAAACTGATACCACCTTAGGAAGGAATTGGGAACGAGTCCTCAATTCCGCCCTATCCATATAAAAAATTAAAAGAAGGGCTTTTGCATGACAAAGCCGCCAATTCTGATACACGCCTGGCCGACGCCAAGGCCAACAGCATGACCACTTTTCACGTGAGGTATTTTAGCTCCACGGATTTAAGTGGCTCAACCCAATGCGACTTCAGGAAATCCAACACCACGTTGAGATCCCACGGTGCCACTGGAGGCACAAACGGGGGCTGACTATGCAGCACTCCCTTAACAAAAGTCTGAACTTCAGGCAGTGAAGCCAGTTCTATTTTTGGAAGAAAATCGATAGAGCCGAAATCTGGACCTTAATGGAACCCAATTTTAGGCCCATAGTCACCCCTGACTGTAGGAAGTGCAGAAATCAACCTAGCTGAAATTCCGCCGTTGGGGCCTTCCTGGCCTCACAGCACGCAACATATTTCCGCCATATGCGGTGATAATGGTTTGCGTTCACTTCTTTCATAGCTTTAATTAGCGTAGGGATAACGTCCTCCGGAATGCCCTTTTCCTTCAGGATCCGGCGTTCAACCGCCATGTCGTCAAACGCGGCCGCGGTACATCTTGGAACAGACAGGCCCCCTGCTGCAGCAGGTCCTGTCTGAGCGGCAGAGGCCATGGGTCCTCTGAGATCATTTCTTGGAGTTCTGGGTACCAAGCTCTTCTTGGCCAATCTGGAACAATGAGTATAGTTCTTACTCCTCTCCTTCTTATTATTCTCATTACCCTGGGTATGAGAGGCAGAGAAGGGAACACATACACCAACTGGTACACCCACGGTGTTACCAGAGCGTCCACAGCTATCGCCTGAGGGTCCCTTGACCTGGCGCAATATCTTTTTAGCTTTTTGTTGAGGCGGGACGCCATCATGTCCACCTGTGGCCTTTCCCAACGGTGTACAATCATTTGGAAGACTTCTGGATGAAGTCCCCACTCTCCCGGGTGGAGGTTGTCTGCTGAGAAAGTCTGCTTCCCAGTTGTCCACTCCGGGAATGAACACTGCTGACAGTGCTAACACATGATTTTCCGCCCATCGGAGAATCCTTGTGGCTTTTGCCATCGCCATCCTGCTTCTTGTGCCGCCCTGTCGGTTTACATGAGCGACCGCCGTGATGTTGTCTGACTGGATCAGCACCGGCCGGTGTTGAAGCAGGGGTCTAGCCTGACTTAGGGCATTGTAAATGGCCCTTAGTTCCAGAATATTTATGTGTAGGGAAGTCTCCTGACTTTCCTTGGAAGTTTCTTCCCTGTGTGACTGCCCCCCAGCCTCGAAGGCTGGCATCCGTGGTCACCAGGACCCAGTCCTGTATGCCGAATCTGCGGCCCTCTCGAAGATGAGCACTCTGCAGTCACCACAACAGCGACACCCTGGCCCTTGGAGACAGGGTTATCCGCCGATGCATCTGAAGATGCGACCCGGACCACTTGTCCAACAGATCCCACTGGAAGATCCTTGCATGGAACCTACCCAATGGAATTTCTTCGTAAGAAGTTACCATCTTTCCCAGGACTCGCGTGCATTGATGCACCGACACCTGTATTTGTATTAGGAGGTCTCTGACTAGAGATGACAACTCCTAGGCCTTCTCCTCCGGGAGAAACCCTTTTTCCTGTTCTGTGTCCAGAACCATACCCAGGAACAGTAGACGCGTCGTAGGAACCAGCTGCGACTTTGTACTATTCAGAATCCAGCCGTGCTGTTGTAGCACTTCCCGAGATAGTGCTACTCCGACGAACAACTGCTCCCTGGACGTCGCCTTTATAAGGAGATCGTCCAAGTACGGGATAAGTATAACTCCCTTTTTTTGAAGGAGTAACATCATTTCGGCCATTACCTTGGTAAATACCCTCGGTGCCGGGGACAGACCAACGGCAACGTCTGGAATTGGTAATGACAGTCCTGTACCACAATTTTGAGGTACTCCAGGTGAGGAGGGTAAATGGGGACATGTAGGTAAGCATCCTTGATGTCCAGTGATACCATGTAATCCCCTTCGTCCAGGCTTGCAATAACCGCCCTGAGCGATTCTATTTTGAACTTGAACCTTCGTATATAAGTGTTCAAGGATTCCAATTTTAGAATGGGTCTCACCGAACCGTCTGGTTTCGGTACCACAACATTTTGGAATAGTAACCCCGGCCTTGTTAAAGAAGGGGTACCGTGATTATCACCTGCTGGAAGTACAGCTTGTGAATTGCCGCCAGTACTACCTCTCCACGAGGGCAGCAAGCAAGGCTGATTTGAGGTAACGGCGAGGGGGAGTCGCCCCGAAACTCCAGCTTGTATCCCTGTGATACTACTTACAGAACCCAGGGATCCACCTGTGAGCGAGCCCACTGGTCGCTGAAGTTCCCTAGACGCACCCCCACCGCACCTGGCTCCACCTGTGGAGCCCCAGCGTCATGCGGTGGACTCAGAGGAAGCGGGGGAAGATTTTTGATCCTGGGAACTGGCTGTCTGGTGCAGCTTTTTCCTTCTTCCCTTGTCTCTGTGCAGAAAGGAAGCGCCTTTGACCCGCTTGCTTTTCTGAAGCCGAAAGGACTGTACCTGAAAATACGGTGCTTTCTTAGGCTGTGAGGAAACCTGAGGTAAAAAATTTTCTTCCCAGCTGTTGCTGTGGATACGAGGTCCCAGAGACCATCCCCAAACAATTCCTCACCCTTATAAGGCAGAATCTCCATGTGCCTTTTAAAGTCAGCATCACCTGTCCACTGCCGGGTCTCTAATACCCTCCCGGCAAATATCCCTCTGTGCATCCCTCATATATAAGACGACGTCTTTAATATGCTCTATGTTAGCAAAATATTATCTCTGTCTAAGGTATTAATATTATCTGACAGGGTATCAGACCACGCTGCAGCAGCACTATTCATGCTGAGGCAATTGCAGGACTCAGTATAGTACCTGAGTGTGTATATACAGACTTCAGGATAGCCTCCTGCTTTTTATCAGCAGGCTCCTTCAAAGTGGCCGTATCCTAAGACGGCAGTGCCACCTTTTTTTGACAAACATGTGAGCGCCTTATCCACCCTAGGGGATGTCTCCCAGCGTAACCTATCCTCTGGCGGGAAAGGGTACGCCATCAGTAACTTTTTAGAAATTACCAGTTTCTTATCGGGGGAACCCACGCTTCTTTACACACTTCATTCACTCATCTGATGGAAGAACAAAACACTGGCTGCTTTTTCTCCCCAAACATAAAACCCCTTTTATGTGGTACTTGGGTTCATGTCAGAATGTGTAACACATTTTTCATTGCCGAGATCATGCAACGGATGTTCCTAGTGGACTGTGTATATGTCTCAATCTCGTCGACACTGGAGTCAGACTCCGTGTCGACATCTGTGTCTGCCATCTGAGGTAACGGGCGTTTTTTTGAGTCCCTGATGGCCTTTGAGACGCCTGGGCAGGCGCGGGCTGAGAAGCCGGCTGTCCCACAGCTGTTACGTCATCCAGCCTTTTATGTAAGGAGTTGACATTGTCGGTTAATACCTTCCACCTATCCATCCACTCTGATGTCGGCCCCACAGGGGGCGACATCCCATTTATCGGCCTCTGCTCCGCCTCCACGTAACCTTCCTCATCCAACATGTCGACACAGCCGTACCGACACACCGCACACACACAGGGAATGCTCTGACTGAGGACAGGACCCCACAAAGTCCTTTGGGGAGACAGAGAGAGAGTATGCCAGCACACACCAGATCGCTATATAATGCAGGGATTAACACTATAACTGAGTGATTTTTCCCCCAATAGCTGCTTGTATACACATATTGCGCCTAAATTTAGTGCTCCCCCTCTCTTTTTAACCCTTTGAGCCTGAAAACTACAGGGGAGAGCCTGGGGAGCTGTCTTCCAGCTGCACTGTGAAGAAAAAATGGCGCCAGTGTGCTGAGGGAGATAGCCCCGCCCCTTTTTCGGCGGACTTTTCTCCCGCTTTTTTCATGGATTCTGGCAGGGGTATTTATCACATATATAGCCTCTGGGACTAGTATATATTGTGATTTTTTGCCAGCCAAGGTATTCATATTGCTGCTCAGGGCGCCCCCCCAGCGCCCTGCACCCATCAGTGACCGGAGTGTGAGGTGTGCATGAGGAGCAATGGCGCACAGCTGCAGTGCTGTGCGCTACCTTGTTGAAGACCGAAGTCTTCTGCCGCCGATTTCCAGGACCATCTTCATGCTTCTGGCTCTGTAAGGGGGACGGCGGCGCGGCTCCGGGACCGAACGATCGAGGTCGGGTCCTGTGTTCGATCCCTCTGGAGCTAATGGTGTCCAGTAGCCTAAGAAGCCCAAACTATCTCCAGTCAGGTAGGTTCGCTTCTTCTCCCCTTAGTCCCTCGCTGCAGTGAGTCTGTTGCCAGCAGATCTCACTGTAAAATAAAAACCTAAAATATACTTAATTTCTAGGAGCTCAGGAGAGCCCCTAGTGTGCATCTAGCTCAGCCGGGCACAAGATTCTAACTGAGGTCTGGAGGAGGGTCATAGTGGGAGGAGCCAGTGCACACCAGGTAGTCCTAGAGCTTTCTTTAGTTGTGCCCAGTCTCCTGCGGAGCCGCTATTCCCCATGGTCCTTACGGAGTCCCAGCATCCACTTAGGACATCAGAAAAATATGTGTTAGTTTGTATTGATGTATTTATTCTCCAATTGGGTAGAAGCGTTCCCTGCTGCCACAGATACTGCTACGTTCACTGCAAAGAAAATTGTGCAGGAATTTGTGTGTAGCTATGGTATCCCTAGAATGATTGAAAGTGATAGGGGTACCCATTTTACAGGTGAAGTCTTTCAGGTCATGTGCAAACTGATGGGAATTAATAGCAAGCTGCATACTCCGTACCAGCCACAGGCGAGTGCAAAGGTAGAGAGAGTGAACAGCACTATTAAGAACAAGCTGAGCAAATTAATGGCTGAAACTGGATTGTTGTGGCCAGAAGCTTTGCCACTAGTGTTGTACAGCATCAGAACCACTCCCAGGTCTCCACTTTGAAATTCTTTTTGGTCGACAACCTCATGTAATGATAGACCCCCAGGATGATTTGAAATTTAATAATGAAGTGACTGTGAAATATTTGGTTGGGATGAGCCAGCAGCTGAGAAATCAACAAAGAAATCTAAAGCTGGTGATTCCTGACCTACCGAACAGTAATTGCCATGACATTGAGCCTGGGGATTATGTGATGATTCGAAATTTCTTACGCCTCATAGACAGGTGGGAAGGACCATACCAAGTCTTGTTAACCAGCACGACAGCATTAAAGGTCGCCAAAAGAGAGACTTGGGTCCACTCGTCCCACTGCAAGAAGGTTGCTGACCCGGAGAAGACTTGTGACAAAGAGCAGAGTGTAAAGAACCTCGTATCACTGGAGGGTTTGTTCCAGGAAAGTTGAGAGGCAGGACTGTTGAAAGGCACCTGAGCACGGAGAGCAACAAGATCTAGGACGGTTGTCGCACCATTTTCTTTTTTCATCCCCCTCTGCATTTTCCTTCCTTTTCTCCTTCTTATTTTCCTTCTTTCCCCTAACGAAATGGATCTATCACAAGAGACTGCGTTTCGGGTTCTACTAGTAATTCTGTTTTTGATCAGGACAATTTGTTTTGGTGAGGGTCCCAGAGAGGTCGAGCGGGGATCTGGAATGGGTTCTGATGGCGAGTACGAATTTGTAGGATCTCAGGAGCAGCACATCACTCGAGTAAATGCTGGTATCAGTAAGTGCTCTGGTAGTCATGGAGCTCGGAGGCACTATGAAGGGTTATTGTCTGATGAATATTGTATTTGTAGGAATTGTGAGAATATAGTCGAGGATGGGTGCATCCAGAGATGTCAGTCCAACCTTAATATCGACATTGACCGCCATCCGTTGAGTGATTACCACTCACTAGCGGGTAAGGTCTTAAACCAGACAGAATGCTGGGTGTGCTCACAGGTACCTCAAGGTCAGAGTAAGTCAGGATTAGTACCATACCCTTTAGCAATAGATGAGGTACTCGAATTATGGGGTGGGAGACCGGTGGACAAGAAATTCAATATCTCTAGGCACCCTAGTTTGAAGCTCCACCAATATCATGTAGACAGGTCCTTATTGTGTTTTAATATTTCCAATTACCGAAAACCAGGAAATTGGGAAGTGACGTGGAATAACCAGACAATGACTTTTTCACACAGAGGTGATAGGATACCCATAGACTCTGAACTTGTACGCCAAACAGCCAACAGTGGGAGGTATTTTCGGTATATGTATACCCGTGGAAGCAAGACCATGTGGGTTGGAAAAGTATCGTCAGGGTATTGTGCCCATATCATCCAGCCCGATACTTGTACTGAGCAGATGGGAGAATTAGGGACTGGTTTCTTTACTTGGAAAGTTTGCAATATGGTGATGTTACATTTTGTCCCCATGTTCTCCCAGATGATGCCTATTTCATATGTGGGAGGAAAGCGTACAAGTGGCTTGCCCTGAGCTCAGAGGGATTGTGTTATATTGGGAGAGTACTACCAGAGGTCGTGACCATAACCCATGATAAAATGAAAGACGTTCACCGCAGTGCTCAGGCTCCTTATACTCATACTCACTACGAACACATCATCAAGAGACACCTCGTGGATAGGGCAGAGCATGCAGCCTCTGATTTGATCCACGAACTTGGGTCAAAAACTGGTTAGATAATAGGAAGCAGCGCGTTGTGGTTAATGGATCTTTTTCAACTTGGACTGAAGTGCTAAATGGTGTGCCGCAAGGCTCAGTATTAGGACCGCTATTGTTCAATATTTTCATTAACGACCTAACAGAAGGTCTAGAGAGCATGGTGTCAATTTTTGCAGATGATACCAAATTGTGTAAGGCTATAAATACAGAGGAGGATGCCGAGTCTCTTCAGAACGACTTAGTTAAATTAGAAGCATGGGCAGCCAAATGGAGAATGTGCTTCAACACAGACAAGTGTAAGGTAATGCACTGTGGTAACAAGAACATAAATTACACCTACCTACTAAATGGGGTAAAATTAGGGGATTCTGTACTGGAAAAGGACTTAGGTGTCCTCATAGATAGCAAGCTAAGCAGTAGTACCCAAAGTAGGACTGCAGCAAAGAAGGCTAATAAGATATTAGCATGCATAAAATGGGGTATTGATGCTAGGGACGAGAGTATTATACTCCCGTTATATAAATCACTAGTGAGGCCACACCTTGAATACTGTGTACAATTCTGGGCACCGTACTACAAAAAGGATATCCTGGAGCTTGAAAAGGTACAGAGGAGGGCGACCAAACTAATTAAGGGCATGGAGACGATGGAATACAAGGAAAGGCTTGAAAGACTAGGCATGTTTACATTGGAAAAGCGGAGACTAAGAGGGGATATGATCAACATCTACAAATATATAAGGGGACAATACACAGAGCTTGCGCGGGACCTGTTTTTGGTTAGATCAACACAGAGGACTCGTGGACACTCGCTCAGGTTAGAGGAGAGGAGATTCCGCACAATACGGCGTAAAGGCTTTTTCACGGTAAGGACAATACATGTTTGGAATTCCCTGCCCGAGGGAGTTGTAATGGCGGAATCTGTCAACACCTTTAAGAATGGGTTAGATAAATTCCTAATGGATAAGGATATCCAGGGGTATGGTGCATAGTCATGCATTATAGTTACTATAAATAGGGATAAAATGTAACGGCTGACAGCAGCATCAGTCAGAAATTTTAGTCAAATCATCATGCATAGGAGACCACAAATAGGTTGAACTCGATGGACAATTGTCTTTTTTCAACCTCAGATACTATGTTACTATGTTTTTAATCCACCGGGATTCAGTTCCTTCTCGCATTAGACATCACCCGTACTGCCAGAGGAACTATAAATTATAAGTATATCCATGCGCTAGTGAACTTGATAGATAATATCACTGAGATGTATGATGACACCTTCAGGTATACGGGAAGGGAGTTACAAGCCTACAAGAAGGAACTGATCCAGCACAGGATGGTCCTTAATTACGTCACAGCCGTGACAGGTGGGTACTGTGTTACTCTGGCAACTCAATATGGTGTGAAGTGCTGTACATATATTACGAACAGCACTGACGACCCCACGGAGATCATCGATCAGAAGATGGACGAGATCTTGCAGTTGAAGTGGGAGTTCAGGAGGAAGCACAACCTTACCTTAGCGACTGTGAGTAATGAACTGACCGGCTGGGTCTCATGGTTGAACCCACGCAAATGGTTCTCAGGTTTAGGAGAGTGGGATCAAAATGTCATTATAAGTGTGGGGAAGTTTCTCCTTTGTATCCTGGGAGTCATCCTAATTATTGGTTTGATATTTAGGTGTGTTCAAATTCTAACGCGGTGCAAGCACGGCACAAATTTGATGAGTCTAAGGAGCGAGGGCGCTGTTACAGCCGTAGATTTAATTTATGATCCATCCGTTATGATAAGGATTGCAAATGAATTTCATGGCCTGTTTCTTTCACCCATTTTTCTTTGTCTCCCCCTCTGCCCAGATACAGCCAACCGGAAAAGACGTCAGCCCTACCCAAAATGTTTATGTGAATGTATTTTTATATATGTGTCTTACCTTCATCTCTTCAACCTCCAGTTAATGGCACACATAGTCGACAGGTGATATCCACATATACTAGCACGCACGTATGTTCCCCCTCCATGTATCATCAACTAAATGTGCACCCCATTTGTTGAAACAAGAAGCCGAAAAGAGGTCGGTAGTGTTTGTTGGCCCATTTACAGACCCTTAATATTGGATGAGAAGGATTTAATGTCTACTTCGCAATACCTCAAAGCTTATTTAGAACATATACGGCACGATGATACATGCCCCTCAGACATGGATTCATACATACATGCTTTTTACTATCCCACTAGGTCATACATTTCCCACCTACAACTCTCCCCCGATCATCCAAGCTTCTGTATATATTGTATAGATATTTTTCTGTTTATTGATTAGGTAGTGGCAGTTATTTGGTGACTGCCAAAGGGTGGACTGTCAAAGTCGAAAAATATTGCAGTACACACATCAAGTACAAACTACACGCAGATGGCCTCCATGCGTGTACTTATTCTGCCGTGCATGCACATATTCGCAATTTGTGTATGGTCGCTCCCGCGGTCCTGCGTATTAGAGCGTGGTATGAGTATTTACGGTAGTGTTTGTAGTTGCATGGAAAAGCCATAAAAACATCTTACATATTTAATCCAAATAGTGCACAATGTACACATAGTCTCCCTGCATCACACCAGCAAGTTACAACAGTTTAAATGGTATCCGAACAAAGGGATTCACCTTTACAGGATAGGAGGGGACAGAACAAGGTTATAAGGTGGTGTTTGGTATCCAGCTGTAGGGTATTTTAAGGGCAATATTCCGGTGTTGGTTTGCAGAAGATCGCACTCTCCTGCAAATAGTTATGCGCAGGAGCAGAATATAAATATTAACTGTGTTTACTGTACATTTGGTATGCAGCAGAAACCCAGAGGAGACCACCTGCAGGGGCACCTGGAACAGACATCGCCTACCTATTCAAACCAACCTATGACCTCTCCTGTACTGTAAGTGACCATCCCTGTGTCCAATGGACAAAGAGATTACAGTATCCATTGTGTTAGGTTTTGGAATATTGTATAAAAGAGCTAAGCTGCATGCCCAGCTAGTACACAGACTCTGAAGGTCATCTACCTTGATGACTGAGGACCAGACTGGGAAGCGCAGGCGAAACCAAACACGTATGTACCATTGATTGTAGCCTTTCTTCTATTGTATTGTATTGTATTGTTTATATTGTAACCCCCTGCACGTAAAGAACCGTTGGTGGGTTAGACCCCAACCTACTTTTGAATTACAATTGGTTTCGTGTCCCATTTCCTTGCTAAGGTTTAAAGTGTATTTACAGTCTCGGGCTGCTGCATTGTGCTAACAAGCGTGTAGGCTTGTGTACGCAATCTGTGTAGTCACTACGCCCTTTCGGCATACGTACGCAGAGTGCGGACACCGTACGATCTTGTGTACGTAAGGTTTGTGAACAATATAAGGGTGAAAGGTTAATTACAGCAGCCGCAGCGGCTCAATATTAAAGTGTATCAAGTGTGTTTAAAGTATAAGGTTTTTAGTCCTGTAAGTAATCCGACGTTTACAATCCCCAGGTGTATCTCACACATTGCTCAGTACAGTATATAGGGTGTATACTCCCCAGGTGTATCTCACACGTCACACAGTACAGTATATAGGGTGTATAATCCCCAGGTGTATCTCACACATCGCTCAGTACAGTATATAGGGTGTATAATCCCCAGGTTTATCTCACACATCGCTCAGTACAGTATATATGGTGTATAATCCCCAGGTGTATCTCACACATCGCTCAGTACAGATTACAGGATGTATAATCACCAGGTGTATCTCACACATCGCTCAGTACAGTATATAGGGTGTATAATCCCGAGGTGTATTTCACACATCACTCAGTACAGATTGCAGGATGTATAATCACCAGGTGTATCTCACACATCACTCGGTACAGTATATAGGGTATGTAATCCCCAGGTGTATCTCACACATCGCTCAGTACAGATTACAAGATGTATAATCACCAGGTGTCTAACACACGTCGCACAGTACAGTATACAGGGTGTATAATTAATTACCAGGTGTATCACACACATCGCACAGTACAGTATATAGGGTGTATAATCCGCAGGTGTATCTCACACATCACACAGTACAGTATATAGGGTGTATAATCCCCAGATGTATCTCACACATCGCTCAGTACAGTATACAGGGTGTATAATCACCAGGTGTATCACAAACGTTGCACAGTACAGTATAAAGGGTGTATAATCATCACCAGGTGTATCATATGCCGCACAGTACAGTATACAGGGTGTATAATCCCCAGGTGTATCTCACACATCACTCAGTACAGATTACAGGATGTATAAAATCACCAGGTGTATAACACACGTCACACAGTACAGTATACAGGGTGTACAGTTAATTACCAGGTGTATCACACACATCACACAGTACAGTATATAGGGTGTATAATCCCCAGGTGTATCTCACACATCACACAGTACAGTATATAGGGTGTATAATCCCCAGGTGTATCTCACACATCGCTCAGTACAGTATACAGGGTGTATAATCACCAGGTGTATCACAAACGTTGCACAGTACAGTATAAAGGGTGTATAATCATCACCAGGTGTATCACACGCCGCACAGTACAGTATACAGGGTGTACAATCCCCAGGTGTATCTCACACATCGCGCAGTACAGATTACAGGATGTATAAAATCACCAGGTGTATAACACACGTCGCACAGTACAGTATACAGGGTGTATAATTAATTACCAGGTGAATCACACACATCGCACAGTACAGTATATAGGGTGTATAATCCCCAGGTGTATCTCACACATCGCTCAGTACAGTATACTGGGTGTATAATCACCAGGTGTATCACAAATGTTGTACAGTACAGTATAAAGGGTGTATAATCATCACCAGGTGTATCACACGCCGCATAGTACAGTATACAGGGTGTATAATCCCCAGGTGTATCTCACACATCGCTCAGTACAGATTACAGGATGTATAAAATCACCAGGTATATAACACACGTCGCACAGTACAGTATACATACTGGTCACTACAATGCAGCAGATATTGAGCACTGATCAAGATACTAGAAGTGACACAGAGCTGCAAGATACAGCAATGGCCTACTGTACTGTACTGTACTATATGTATACTGCTGATCACCAAAATGCTGCACTGTCCTACTATATACTGCTCACAACAATGCAGCACATATATGGATAGTATACTTGACACAGCTGCAAGATACAGCAATGGCCTACTGTACTGTACTACTGTATATGTATACTGCTGGTCACCAAAATGCTGCACTGTCCTACTATATACTGCTCACAATAATGCAGCACAGATATGGATAGTATACGCTGCAAGATACAGCAATAACCTACTGTACTGTTCTACTATAATTATATACTGGTGGTCCCCACAATGCAGCACACTGAGCACAGATATTTGCAGCACACTGAGCACAGATATTTTCAGCACACTGAGCACAGATTACGGAGCTTTTCAGGGAGAGAATGCAGCCACGTCCTCTCCGTTCAATCTCCAATGCACGAGTGAAAATGGTGGCGACGTGCGGCTCTTTATATAGAATACGAATCTCGCGAGAATCCGACAGCGGGATGATGACGTTCGGGCGCATTCGGGTTAACCGAGCAAGGCGGGAAGAACCGAGGCTGCCTTGGACCCGTGTAAAATAGGTGAAGTTCGGGGGGTGTTCGGATCTCAACGAACCGAACCCGCTCATCTCTAATGGAAACTGGACTGTATGCTGGGAACTGGGCTAGGCCAGTGAGCAAGATGCACTTGGATAGCTGATGACTAGGGTTGAAATCTAGCGAGCTGTATACACTTGGCATGTGAGCTAAATTCAGGGAGCAGGATGCACTTTAAATGCTGGCATGCTGCACTGAACCCATTCACATTATGCCACACAGTATGAGCCAAAATTCAGGGACAGGGAGAGAGAAAGCAGGGACATGGAGAGTGACAAAGAGAGTGACAGCAGGGACAGAGAGAGTGACAGCAGTGACATAGAGAGTGACAGAGGGACAGATAGAGTGACAGCAGTGACATACTGTAGATAGTGACAAAGGGACAGAGGAGGAGACCATGTGTGGCGGTGGTGCAAAGGCAGAATTCGTGGGCAGAGGTGTGGAGAGAATGCCTTTGGTGCTGCTCTGGTGAGGTCCCTATGACCGCCACCATTTGAAATCTGAAGCGGACCGACAGCCAATCAGGTGCAGCCGCTCCTGAGTGGCTGATGGTTCCAGAGCTCCAATTGGCGCTTGAACAGTGCAGAATTAGAATTTTAAAGGTGGCGGTAGGGGCATTCAGTGCTCGAATCTAGAGTTTGTTTCCAAGTATATTTATACAAGACAATCAAAAACAAAACACATTTTAATCCCTTTATTTTTTGAACCAGAGCCGTCTCAAAGAGCCCAGGCTGGTTATGGTTTTTGAGGAGGACCCCAAATAATTTTTTTACATTTTCTTTAACGCTTTCATTAACTTTTAGCATGCAGAAGCCTACACTGAGCTGTGCAGGCTTCTGTCAAACTCGCACCTTGTAATGTAACTTACATTACAAGTAGCGAGTTTTATTGTAGTAACAAAAGGGTAAAACTCACATGGACTTCAGAACAAACTCACATCATACACACAGAGAGATGATGCGAGTCCATACTCCCACAAAAACACGGACCCTATTACTATTATTCTGCCCTTAACATTATATTCCTAATCATTCAGTTTCCATCTTGTATTCAATAGAGTAACAAAACAAATGTAGGTTTCTCAAGTGCGTAAAGCACAGCAGACTCTAGAAAGAGATTTCAGAAGATGATTCCCCACACCTCAAATGAACAAGTGTAATGAAAGAGGATAGTACTTTACAATGGCGCTATCCAGGGCCGTAACTAGCTATGGGCGAGAGGTGCTTTGCACACAGCGCAATGCACTGTGAGGTGGAAAAATCTCTGCACCCACCTGCCAGGCCTCGCCACACTACACTATATATATATATAGGACTCTGCTACCATAATGTGTAAAAAGGGGGGCTCTGCAGCTGTAATGTGTAAAAAGGGGACTCTGCTGCCATAATGTGTAAAAAGTGGACTCTACCTGCCGTAGTGTGTAAAAGAGGGACTCTACCTGCCGTGAAGTGTAATTGATAGCTCTGCCTGCCGAAATGTGTAAAAAGGAGCTCTATGGCTACGCCCCTTCCCCATGAAGCCATGCCCTACATTTTTTTTGCGCGCCAAGGGTGCGCACTGGCCCTGTCTTGTACTTAGGGGGGTGGGCGCCGATGCTGTTTCTTGCACACAGCACTAAAATGTATAGTTACGGCACTGGCGCTATCTATATAATATAAAAAAACATCAAAGTTACATTCCTTTAAGAAAGTGGACTACGCATCCTCTTCCTCTTTTCTGTAGTGAATCCACTGGTGTATCTATAATGGGTGCGGTGTGTGCGGTGCACACAGAACCCTGAGTCCAGAGGGGAATCCACACTGCACACATGTTTTGAAAAATCACCCTTTCCGGAATCCGGCTCTGATGTCCGCAGCACTGTTAAAAATCACTGTGAAAATGGTGCAGATGTCATGTTCACGGCATTCTGCGCATGCGTAGTAGAGAAATCACTGGGAAAATGGCCGAACGCGACATTCTTCTGGAGATCTGTGCATGAGCAGTAGAGTCTGAGCCCTCTAGTTCTCAGACTCTCAGCGCTGCCGCCAGAGACGAGAGGGCCCGAATGGAGGAGGCTGAACACGGACCTCCTGCTCTCTTAAAGTGCCTTTGAGTGAATCTTGAGTGTTTACTGGTCACCAATAGGAGGCAGTGCTCCTTTCACACCTCTCACTCCTCTTGGGTCAAAAGTCTGGCTATAGGAAAAGAACTGGCAACCAACAGGTGTTTTCAAGGTCAGTTTAAGCGATTGTGAACTTACCTTGAAAAAGACCCATGGGGAGGTTGAAACGCATTCCTTTAAAAGGAATGTGACTTTGATGATTTTTTATATTATTTAGACAATGCAATTGGAAATTACTTTCATCTTTCATTATGCATATCCATCTTGTATTCAGATATCCATAATACAAAGGTGCAATAATAAGCCTACTTAGCAGCACTCATTATTCTATTATTAAATCCCATACTGTGCTGTTAATGCCCTAACCCAGTGGTTCTCAAACTTTTTTGAATCACGGTGCCCTAGAGTATCAGAATTTTTTTCACTCTACCCCTAGGCCAAGAGTTTTTTATTGAAAAATTTACAAATAAATATTAAATTAAGAAATTTGTGTTTATATGTTATCCTTATGTTCAATTGTATGGTGAGGGACAGGATTTGCTTCTGTTGGTCCACAAATTTTATGATTGGCAGCCATCAGCACTGGTTTTGCCTATAACATTGACCATAAATAATTGAAATTGGTCCTGGACCACCAATCCAGGGCACCCCTGCAAGTGTCCTGAGGCACCCCAGGGTGCCACGGCACACAGTTTGAGAACCACTGCCCTAACCTCTAGGAAACAGTAATGTAAATAAAGGAAGCCATAATAAATGTAATTTGTACTATTAGCATAGTCCCACCTAACACATTTTCATTTATCTCAGTGGACCTGTGATTTGGGATACATCTCCTGTCTTGCAATCTACAACAACGTCAATGTAAAGTCTGGAATCAACATACAACAAACAAGTTAGCAGCGCTAATGTAATTAATAGGTAGAATACAAGTGAATAAAAACAGTTAAATTAATTGAAACACATGGAGATGGATGGACTGAAGGTGGGGAAAAAAAGAATTATTTAATAATGATAAAAAATACAAACATGTATTTATTCAAAGAATTAATTAAAAATAATTAAAAAGTTGCACAATGACCAGAAACACCAATGGGCTACTGAGAGTGTGTCCGTTCCTTATTTTGTGTGGACTACAGATGAATATGGTGAGCGGGATATTTTGTATTGCATTTTTAAACCCCCCTCTGGAAATCCTGCATTTATCCCTGATGCAGAATATCAAACAACTTTGCATGAGGGTACTTAAAGAACAGAATGCTGGTGTGTACTTGTGTATATTTATAGTAGTCAAACAGATGTACAAAACATGTTCCAAAGTGGTGTATACATAAGAGTTGAGTTGTTCTAATTTTGGTTACTCAAGTGCATACAATTTGGGACCTTCTCATACTATTTTGGGACCTTCAAGAACACCCATCCTACAGATTACAAGTCAGGGATCGACTTACCTCAGTATTCTGAGGGTTATCAGGAAGATATAGAGTTATAATTAGCAGACCACACACAAACAAGCAAACACAGCTTCAACAAAACAGGAACTCATTTGTATTAGACTACTGTGCCATATACCCTAGAACGCACCACGTCCATATGTAATTGTGCCTATAAAGAGGCAGGGATACTCCTTATGTGGAGCTTCTAAGGGTACCATCTATATAATCCCAGAGAGCCATACTTCTGTTGTCTCACATATCAAACCACAATACACAATGGGCGAGATTCAAATATTCCTGACACCGGCAGCCACTAGATAGCGCGAAATGGAGATATTCAAATCTAGCTCCATTCCGGTGCAATAGGCTGCCAGCGACTACATTTCAGCTCGCACGTGCATGTGTGAAAAGTGATTCGTTTGGACACCAAAACGGCACTTTTCCTGATTGCGCTGATTAGTTTAGTCAAGTTTAGCAGCTTTAGCGTGACACTAAAGGGCGCGATCAGGGTGATGGGGGCATCGAATGAATATCGCCCCCCCTGCGAACTTCCGTCACTTTAGATGGGAGATCAGGGGCGATAACATTTGAATTCCCCACTAGCTGTCATTTCTGATATAATATGATCCACTATAGTGATAAGATGGTAATGATATCATGTAACAATGTTTATCTGCGAGACAATGTATACAAGCAAGTTTGTAAGGAGCACTTTACACCTCTTAAGATCTCTGTTACTTCTGAAGAAATGAACTACATAGGAATTGAACCTATGATGAAGCCAGGTTGCTAAATTTTAGTGATCCAAAAGCAAGATATTGCAAACCCTTTTGCATACCTCCCAACTTTAGTGTTCTGTGGAGTGGGACACTTGCGCGGCGAAGCCGCGCTCCCGAAAAAGGGGCGTGACCTATGAAAGGGGGCGTGGCTTCGCGGGGAGGACCCGCGACCGCGAGCCACGCCCCTGTTTTCATCACTGAGGGGGCATGCCCAGCGCTCTGTGAGCCGCTGGCATGCTCCCTCTCCCTCTGACTCCACTGAATAGACGCTGTGCGCATGCGCACAGCGTCTATTCACCGCTGCTCTGCTAAGCAGAGCAGCGATTGACAGAGCCTCCCAACTGACCCCCCCACCGCGGGACACTGCGGCCCGCGGGTGGGACAGCGGGACAGTCCCCAAAAAACTGGACTGTCCCGCGAAAATCGGGACAGTTGGGAGGTATGCTTTTGTACTGGCAAAGTGAACAAAGAACTTGATATATGAGTCCAACATACTTAGTGGAACTGCTTAGTTTCATCTCCTTCGGTTACTCTAGCTGGTTTTCCAGTCATTTATTTAAAGGTATGAGCTGACTCAGGCTGGCAGTGTCTAAACTCAATAGATTACAATATTAAATGGATTCAGTAGCTTACATAAAACCAAAAGTATTCTCTAGTGTGCTGCTTTAATTTAACATATCCCCCCTCTCCCTATCTCATTGCTTTATGTGTATGCATTGATGGCTTGCTGCTGTTCCCCTGGTTGATAAACATAGAAACATAGAATTTGTCGGCAGATAAGAACCACTTGGCCCATCTAGTCTGCCCACTTTTTTTTTTTACATTATTTTTATCTCTAACCTTATTTGATCCTTATTTCTTTGTAAGGATATCCTTATGTCTATCCCATGCATGTTTAAATTGCTCTACTGTCTTAGCCTCTACCACCTCTGATGGGAGGCTATTCCACTTGTCCACTACCCTTTCTGCGAAATAATTTTTCCGCAAATTTCCCCTGAACCTCCCCCCCTCCAGTCTCAGTGCATGTCCTCGTGTCCTATTGCTTCTCTTCATTTGGAGAATGTTTCCCTCCTGGACTTTGTTAAAACCCTTGATATATTTGAAAGTTTCTATCATGTCCCCCCTTTCCCTTCTCTGCTCCAAACTATACATATTGAGATTTCTTAGTCTTTCTGGGTATGTTTTGTGATGTAGGCCATGCACCATTTTAGTTGCCCTTCTTTGTACAGTTTCTAATGTATTAATATCCTTTTGAAGATATGGCCTCCAGAACTGAATACAGTATTCTAGATGAGGCCGTACCAATGACCTATACAGTGGCATTATTACTTCTTTCTTTCTGCTGCTGATTCCTCTCCCAATGCAGCCAAGCATCTGACTAGCCTTCCTTATTGCCTTGTTACATTGCTTACCTGCCTTTAAGTCATCTGAAATAGTGACTCCTAGATCCCTTTCCTCCTCAGTAGTTTCCAGTATAGTGCCATTAATACTATATTTAGCTTTTGGATTTTTGAGACCCAAGTGCATGATTTTGCATTTTTTGGCATTAAACTGTATGTGCCACACTCTTGACCATTCCTCTAGTCTACCTAGATCCTCGATCACTTGTTTTACCCCACCTGGCGTGTCTACCCTGTTGCATACCTTTGTGTCATCTGCAAAAATGCATACTTTCCCTTTAATGCCATTTGCAATGTCACCAATAAAGATATTAAAAAGCACTGGTCCAAGTACAGATCCCTGGGGTACTCCACTGGTAACATTTCCCTCCTGTGAATGCACTCCATTTACCACAACTCTCTGTTTTCTATCCTTCAACCAAGATCTTATCCATTCAATAATCCTAATATCCAATCCCAAACTTTCAAGTTTATTTAGCAGTCTGCTATGTGGAACAGTGTCAAAAACCTTACTAAAGTCTAGATAAGCTATATCCATGGCTCCACCTTTATCCATCACTTTAGTCACACAATCAAAAAAGTCAATAAGATTTGTTTGACATGATCTCCCCCCAGTGAATCCATGCTGTTTGGGATCCTGTAAATTGCCGGATTTGAGATAATCTACAACTCTTTCTTTTAAGAGTGTTTCCATCAATTTCCCTACTACTGATGTAAGACTCACTGGTCTGTAGTTGTTTGCCTCTTCCTTGCTTCCACTTTTGTGCAGTGGGACTGCGTTTGCTCTTTTCCAGTCCTCTGGAATTACTCCTGTAGCTAATGACTGGTTGAATAATTCTGTCAATGGTGCTACCAGCACCTCTTTAAGTTCTTTTAGTATCCTTGGATGTTTCCCATCTGGCCCCATAGATTTGTCCACTTTCAGCTTTGAGAGTTCTGTTAGGACCTTCTCCTCTGTAAATGTACTTGTTTAATTTTCCTGAAAATCCATGCAACTTAACTGTGGCCCCTTCCCCTCTCTTTCAGTAGTAAATACTTAGCAAAAATAATCATTAAGATGATCTGCTATTAAATTGTCTCCTTCAACAAGACTCCCAGTGTCCGTCTTTAGTTTTATAATTCCGCCTTTTGTTTTTCTCCTTTCGCTTATATACCTATAAAAAGTTTTGCCTCCTTTACCCACTGACTGGGCCATTTACTCCTCAGCTTGTGCCTTTACACATCTGATTACCTTCTTAGTCTCCTTCTGTCTAACAAGATATATCTCTTTGTCTTCATTGTTTTGTGTCTGCTTATATTTCCTAAAAGCTATCTTTTTTGCTCTCACAATATTTGCTACTTCTTTTGCAAACCACACTGGCTTCCTTTTCCTTGTGTTTTTCCTAACAGTTTTGATACAAAGGTCTGTTGCCTTCAATATTGCACATTTTAATGTTTCCCACCTCTCCTGCACTGCTTCCAAGTTCCTCCACTCTGCCAAAGAATCGCTTACACATTTTCCCATCCCTACAAAATCAGCCTTCCTAAAATCCAACACCTTTTTGTTTTTGTATGGGACGAGTCAGTCTCTGTCTTAATGCTGAACCATACTGCTTGATGATCACTGGATCCCAGTGTGTAATGAGTGGAATTCCACTTGCTTACTAACTTTAGCCTCAGCTTGTGTTATGAGCCACAGGTGGCTCAGTGCTAGTCCTGGTCATTGCTAGGTGATCGTCCCATATCGCTTTTACCCAGTGGTTTCCCCGAATGCTGCCCAGGAAACAGGGATGCCGGGCGGTCATGGGGGGTTTTGGGCAGGTGGCAGAGACGTGCAGCACTCCAGCTGCACTTGATGAGTGATCAGAGGGGGCTTGTCACAGAAGGCCTCCGGATTGGTTCTGCTGCCCAGTATCTCCCAGATACCCCTGTGTCACCTTGCTGGTTATAGTCCTCTGTTACTGTGGAAGCCTTGTTGCTCAGTATAGTAATTTGGAAGTTTCTAGCCCCTCAGTCTTTCACAGTTATCCAGTCTTTCTGTTCTGCCAAACATACCCTGCAAGTCCACGTTCAGTTATCCTACAAACCTGGCCAAACTATGAGGTCTGTAACTTGCAATGCAGGAAACTATCCACAGGAGATCTGCTCACCTGTCCTGTCATCAAGTGTTTCTGACACACCTGTGAATCTGCGATTATTCCTAGCCTACAAACCCCGCCCAAACAGTGAGAAATGTAATTTGCACAGCAGTGTCATCGTCTCCTGAACCTCTGCACCCCTGGCCTATCAGCCAGTGTTCTGATACTGTTTTATCTGTTTATCTGCAAATCATTACCAGTCTGCAAACCAGTCTGAACACTGGAGATCAGCAATCTGCACGGCAATAGTGTCACGTGCTGGATTTCTGTATACCTAGCCAGCTTTTTCTCATTTCTTCTATTTATTATTCTTTGTAGTCTTCTCTTGTTAAATTCTTATAATCTCCCTGGATAGTTTGTCCTGGTCATTTGAGGTTAAGCCTGTATTACGGCTAGTGGTGTAAGTCCTGAGGGTATCCGGGTACCGGTAAGCGTGACTAGCTTTAAGGGAAAGGAGGCTGTTATAAGACAAGAAGACCTGCTAGTCAGTTCTACGGGTCTTATCTTTAGACATACGCTGTACCAAGAAGATCTATAGCCATCATAACAGTTGGTGGCTTGGCAAATTTGAGCTTTTCTTGCTGTTCCTGTAATGATCTATATGTGGTAGCTGAAAGCCAAAAATGCCCAGAAATTTTACGGGCCCCTGCTGAGACACAAGTACTTTCTTTCATGTAAGAAATGTGTTTCTATTTTTTTATGATTTATCAACATTTTTATTGCCTTTGTTGTTTTAAAATATGGATTGTTTTTGTGCTGTGATATATCTATATATATTATTCTTCCAGGAGCATTTTAAACACACCTGTTTTTTAATAAACTTGCTTTGCATCCTCCATTATTTATTCATTTATACCTTGAGAGTGGGACTAATACCCTAAATACAGTCTGCTATATATCATTATGTGATATTAAAGAAAGCTGATTTAACCTACTGTGGTAAGCGGCACCTTCATTTTGGCATTCCTGGGAGTGTATTGACATGGAAATTGGAAACCTATTCTCTTGTCATTGTGAAAGGGTAGTAGGCCCTTGTAAGATGTTGTAACATCTCAATTTGCATAAGATGAGTGGTCATTGATTAAGTGGCCGTCCTTTCCGTCACCACCATGCTATATGTTATTTATATGAAAAATGTACCTTTTTGAACGTCACTCATGGTTGCCCGTGTTTTCATTTCTCTGATAAGTTAATATGATGTTATGTTGGTAATGCTGCACTACGTGGATTACAGACTGACACCTACCTATATTGTATATGCAAATAGAAATATCACAATTATTATGCCTAGCAATACTAGAAACAAGACAAAACAAATTCACAGATTCTATATAGAACACTGTAAATTCTAGATGCAACCCTAAAGATAATTCTGGCGTACTCCTTCAGGCATGATTTAAAAATGTAAATGTTAAGTTTGCTGTGTTACCGAATAAACAAACTGCTGACTATTTAATTTGATTACTTATTCCAAGTGTTTCAAAAATATTACTCTGTGGCTTTAGGCATAGTTTTGTAAAGCTTCTAAATGTAAGAATTGTGTGTGCAGGTGCAATTCCTCTTTCTTCAGCTTACTCCATCCAATTGGTAATTAATGGGTATGGCTTTCATAAACTCCTAAACTCAAAAATAGTGTTTGGTGCATCAGTTGGGAATTTTGCTTTTTAATCTTTATACGGATGATTTAAAAAATCTTATTCTGTGATGGCATTCTTTTTTATTTCAGAAGGTTATGTGAATATGTTGTATATATGTTGGCTCTAGTGCTACTGTATACGCAAACAGATCAATATTACAATTCTTGACTCGAAGGGCCACACATTTGGAAATTTCCTCATGCCGACTTGGCACACTTTCTTGCTCAAGCCCATGGTTGTTTGTTAATTCCTGTGGTCACAGAAATGTTTGCTAGTATCATCAGAAATGTTAGCTAGTATCATCTGGGATGATCTTCCCACCCTCCCGCACAACCTCACCTCCCACAATCTCATTATCCATTGATGGCACGACTATCTCCTCTAGCCCCCAAGTGCGCTGTCTTGGCGTAATCCTTGACTCCTCCCTCTCCTTCAAACCACACATTCAACACCTCTCAAAAACCTGCCGTTTTCATCTCAAAAACATTTCCAGGAAAAGACCCTTTCTCACCCAGGATGCCACTAAGATCATTATTCACTCACTGATTATTTCCAGACTGGACTACTGTAATCTCCTCCCAAATGGCCTCCCTGACATACGCCGCTCTCCACTCCAATCTATCCTCAATGCTGCAGCCCGGCTCATCTTCCTCATCAAACGCACTACGTCCACCTCCCCTCTCCTACAAGCCCTTCATTGGCTTCCCTTCCCTTTCAAAATCCAATTCAAACATCTCACACTCGCTTACAAAGCCCTCACCCACTCCTCTCCCATTTACATCTCTGACCTTATCTCCCTTTACTCTCCCACTCGTCCTCTGCGCTCTGCCAATGCACGTCGACTCGCCTGTATTCTGATTACTTCCTCCCACTCCTATCTCCAAGATTTTTCACGTGCTGCTCCATTTCTCTGGAATTCCCTACCTCTCCCCCTCAGACTCTCCACCTTTCTACAAAACTTCAAACAGGCTCTTAAGAACCACTTCTTTACCAAACCCATCCAAATCTTATCCTAACCCTCTGTTTCACGCTCTCTATGTACCCCATCTGTCTCACCCCTGTCTGTCTACCCCTCCCCTTAGAATGTAAGCTCTCACGAGTAGGGCCCTCTTCCCTCATGTGCTTATCCTTTTCTTACTTTAATAATCCTCAACTGTCCAAATCCCGCTGTTTTTCGGCCACCTTGAAACTTATCTCTCTGTCTTTTACTGGGGTAGTTATGCTTAGTTACCCTGTCTTCAACTGTAAGTCACTATTTTCCTGTTTTGATTACAGTATGTGCATATGTACTCTGTAATTGGGTGCTGCGGAACCCTTGTGGTGAACTCTGAGGATGAATGACTATGGACCACTTGCCTGATCTTCTGTTTGATTTTCCTGTCCTATATGCTGGAGCACCCTAAAGCCTAGCCCCAGTCTTCAGAACTAAAGGGGGGTACTCACAGAGAGATCCATGCTTAAAATCTAAGCAATCTGACTAGATTGCTTTGATTTTAAGCACAGATCACTCGTGTGCACCCCCCTCAGCGATAGTGATGCGCGGCCCCGCACATCGCTATCGCCGGTGCTAGATTGGCCTGCATGCAGGCTCAATCTAGCACGTCGCTCATTTCACCCGCTGGGTGAAATGAGCGCCCCCCCCCCCCCCCCCGCATCGCTCAGCACATATTGCGCTGTGCTGAGTGGTGGGAGAGATGTGTGTTGAGCGGTTCGCTCAGCACACATCTCTCCCGTGTATATGGGCCTTAAGTTGCAGGCCTCAGATTCCAGCCTTAGGCCTAAGTGATTTATAGCGTAGTCAGTGAAATGAAAAGAAAATGATCATATTGCATTGTCTTGTATGTAAAAGGTATTGTATTCTGTTCTGTTTTATGTCTGTATGTTGTACTGTCTTTGTTGAATTTGTCTTTTCCATATTGTCTGAGTTATGTGTTGCAGGTGCATTGTGTGGCTGCAGTCCCTGGTAAAGAGGGATGCAGATTGAAGCCTGGAGCTCACTTATCTGCCTTGCCCAGACAATAGGAAGCTCTTTGCCTTCTCTGCTGGCTTCTTTTCTGGTCTGGTACTTTTCTCCTTGACCCATTGTTTTCTAACCTATTCTTTTTTTTTTTATCTCCAGAAAGGCTGTGTTTTATTTGAACATGGTATTGTCTATCTGCTTTTCTTAACATGCCATCTTTTTTCTTTTTCTTTTTCACAGCATCTTCTTTATCACTGCGTCTTCTGTCTTTGGGGCATCTTCTCTGATCTTTCCCGTCTCATCGCAGAGAAGCGGATTCTCAGTCACAAATTGGCTGTACGTGCAGTCAGTCAAATAAGCCTGTTTTACTACTTATGCTAATGCTATCTATTCAGATAATGAGGGAGATTGTATGCAAGCAAATTCTGTGTCATCAATTTATGTTACGCCGTCCTCTGCATCTGCACTGAGCATGCGTGCAGAGTCTGTGAGTCACAGTTGCAGTTGATGCACACGGGAGACGCATGTTCTCAGAAATGTTTAGAACAGGTATTGGGCAATCTTGGGCAGTGGCTAAGTAGGCGCACAGAGGTGGTCCATCTTGTGGGTATGTTATGGTAGTCTCGAGGATGTGGCGGTAATAGTGGTTGCATACAGAAGTGCAGAAGTTTCAAGTGGTGTGTCCGATCAATCCAAAAATGATCAGAATTGGTGAGGTGGGGATTTTTAACATGTAGGATTTTGCTAATCCCTGGACAAATTACCAATCATCGGAGTCCGCCAATCAGTAGATTGAAATAGCATAGGAGAATCGAGGATTTGCCATGTAGATGTATGGCTGCAATAACATATTCATTGTCTTATCCACATGTAACCCCACTGCTGCCCATGCAGAGAATTCAGCAGTTATGGGGTTAACGTTTAATTGAATACAGAAGGCTAAGTATGAGTATAGTCTCTGGGCCTGGTATAAAGGCATTCCTTTTGTACTGTGTTTACATGGGGAAGGCCAGGGAAGAAGGGTTACTATAGCAACTGGGTGGCTTGAGACTAGAGATGTGCACCGGACATATTTCGGGTTTTGTGTTTTGGTTTTGGATTCGGTTCCGCGGCCGTGTTTTGGATTCGGACGCATTTTGGCAAAACCTCCCTGAAAATTTTTTGTCGGATTCGGGTGTGTTTTGGATTCGGGTGGTTTTATTTCAAAAACCCCTCAAAAACAGCTTAAATCATAGAATTTGGGGGTAATTTTGATCTCATAGTATTATTAACCTCAATAACCATAATTTCCACTCATTTATTTCCAGTCTAAAAACATCCTAGTGATATTTGGTGGACCCCCTTCTTTTAAAGTAAAGCATTCATTACCTTCAAAACCAGAAATAAAGACACGGAGACTTGAATTTTGGCAGAAAAATTGCTAGCTATTTATTTGACCCTAACCAGTAGCAAACCTGTAATAGAAAATTTTATTAAGATGCCGATCCAGCCGGCATATGGTGGCAGCAAAAAGAACGGCTCTATTAACCTAAATTAACCTTAAAATACTAAAAATTCGAGACCATCCTAATTTTACTACAACTATCACAAACCGGTAATAGGTGACAACTCAACCCCCACAGTGACTACCCACCGCTCCTGGGTGCCCTGCCGCTGCCTTCCCGGACGGGTGGTCAAGCGGCCAATAAGTCGATGGAGGTGAGTGCACCTAAACCACACCAAACTGTAAAACACTACAGCTTACCATACAAATACAAACTGCCGTTCTTTTCCGCCAACAGCGAAAGACTCCTTCCCAGAGTCTTCGCACCGCCACCATAACCTCACCCTAACTCCTGCAACACTAGGAACAGATCCTCCAGGAAAAGCATCATCCCCTCACTGGATAGATGCATACCATCAGGCCGAAAAAGGTGACTGTCTCTGAACCGAATCCTAGGGTGGCGAACCACTTGGCCTCCGTGGGACAACACCCACTTCGCCACCGCCCCATTCACCTTCTGCCTGGCCTCCTCAATTTCGCGACCGTCCGCCACACCTTGCCAACTCAACCTTGGCACCATCAAGGAGAATACCAATACACAATTGGTCCATGCTGCGGCCAAACTTGCCAGATCCTGTATCATGGCCCACCGCATCTCCAAAGAAGTCCTCTTCCCCAGGTCGTTGCCACCTAAATGGACAACCAACACCCTAGGGCTCCATGCTTGCTGGCCTGACTCACTAGTCTACTTCTCAACTCTGTCCACATCATCCCTTGCCAACCAAGCCAACGAACTCCTCGAGCCCTAGGAAACATCTGTGCCCCCTCCGAGGCCAAAACTGGGCGGCCCAATACACATAAGAGTGGCCAACCACCCAAATAGGCAAGTCATCTTCCAACCAACCTGAAGAGGAGGAAAAGGGGGTAAAAGTGGTTACTAATCATCTATACCATTGTTTAATTTACTGCATTAACCTGAAGGATCTGCCAAAAAGAAAAATTTTGTTTCCGTATATTGCAGCAGTCCCGGCCTAGCCGATCTGCACGAGCTTCCAGCCAATTTGTAGCAGAACATGAACACACAAATGGGAAAGATGAAAACAAAATTAAGAAATAAACAAAAAGGGGGGGGGGGGTAAAAAAGGGGTAAAACATGTAATAACTCAGCTGGAGGTGAAAGCGTAAAGACCTGCTGAGGGACTCTGATTAGAACAGATTAGCCGAATTGTGGATTAGAATTCAGTCCGTCAAGTCAGGCAAAAAATCGCAAAATAACTCCAGACCCCCGCTGCCGGCTCATGCCCGCAACGGCGAGTAGCTAATCCCTGAGTAGGCTAAAAAGGGAGGAAGACAAACACACGCACAACACTATAACGTACTGAACTGTACAACATGACTGAACAACTGTAATTAAACAACAAACTACGCGCGAGCCAACATCTCATGCAACGGGGCGAATATATCGTCTGTAACTTGACGACTTCCATCGCCCCACCGCCTGGACCTCGTCCATGGAAAATCCCGCTGCCGCAGCCCCTATGCGGAAGGAATGCGTCCCGAACGCAGCGGGTGGAAGGCCCAAGCTCGCAAGACAGCGACCCAGCATCCAATGAAATTGATACTTCGTCACCGGCAGCCCGTCATCATGCAGCAGCCATGACCCCCGACCGCCGGGCCGTACTGCCGCATACTACCCTGCCACACTTACTGGGCAAATGCTCCCATCCAGTGCCGGAACCAAGGTGACCCAACGACCTCTCCCCACTTGGTCCGTCTTAGAGCGACGCCATCCGCAAAGCAAGGACCTCTCACCCACCACCACGTCCTCGACCAGCATGCGCGAATCTGCTCGCTTAGAAGGCGCCACCAATTCCGAAACCCTAAAGGCTCCGTGGTAAGCCATTGAGAACGCCAAACTGAACAACAGCGACTCAAACCTGGACGATGCGACACCTCCTACCGCCCTGATAACAGCCGGCAACAAGGCCGCATCAATGGGCCGCCTCCTGTCAGGCGGCATCGGCGCGACTCGCGCCCATCCTTTCATTGTCGTCAGCAGAATCCCACTCTTAGTCACGTCGGTGACGCCCTTTATTTTGCTGAAAACTAAATCCCAGCCAAGTATCGGGATACCACCGCTCTGGACCTACCCGAAACAATCAGCTGCCAAATAAAAGAAAGCATAATCCGATGCCCGCTCTTAACTTGCGAATTTCATCCTTGCACAAACTCCTCCCATTCGCTCCAAGCTTGCCTGTAAGCCTTAAGCGTGGTTGGCGCGACTGACCGCAACGCTAGACCCTCCAGTCCGGCCCGATCACCTGCCAAACATAACCGGGACAATGAAAACCATGCTCGTCGGCCTCGGGTGCCAACGAACAAAATCTTTCCCACTGCCCTCGTGATAACGCGTCAGCAATTCCGTTCTCTAGCCCCGGCACGTGCTGCGCGCGGAACCACACGTTCCGACGAAGGCATGTCAACAGCAACTGCCCCAGCACCCGCAGAACGACCAGCGACTTCGCCCTCTGGTTATTTATCGCATGCACCACGCCCAGATTGTCACATCTAAACAAGATGCTGCAATGAGCCAGCCGATCGCCCCATACCTCCAGTGCTACCATAATGGGTAAAAGCTCCAGCAGCAAAAAGTCCTTAGTTAAACCTTCGCGATGCCATTCCGCCGGCCACGAGGCCGCGCACCAAGATTCCTCCAGATAGCAACCGAATCCAGAGGCACCCGCTGCATAGGTGAACAGCTGCAACCGAGCGCTGTCCACCATTGGGGCCTGCCATATACACACCCCGTTGAAGTCCTCTAGGAACGAGGCCCATATGGCCAAATCCCTCTTGATCTCTGAGGACAAACGCACGAAATGGTGTGGTCTGACACACCCCGCAGTCGCTCTTTTTAGCTTCCGGCAGATAACCCTGCCCATCGGGATTACCCGACAAGCAAAGTTCAACATGCCCAGCAAGGACTGCGCCTGCCGCAGTGTGACCTTACGCGACCCCTCAAACCGGCAAATAGCGTCGCGGAGCTTCACCACCTTGTCCCGAGGCAGCCGACACGATCCTGCCACCGTGTCAATCTCAATCCCCAAACAGGACAAACAGGAGGACGGGCCCTCTGTTCTATCCTCGGCTACCGGAACGCCGAAGTGGAAAAACAGCGCTCGGATGCTGAAAAGCAAGTTGCCGCACCGTGGTGAATTTGCCGGACCCGCGCACAGGAAGTCATCGAGGTAATGTGCTACCCCGTGACCCCCTGACGAAGACTCCACGCACCAATGTAGAAACGTGCTAAAACGCTCAAAAATGAGCATGAAACGGAACATCCCATCGGCAAACATTTGTCGATGAAATACTCCGCTCCGATCCGGAAACCCATAAAACGGAACGAGTCCGGATGTAATGGCAGTAACCGAAAAACGGACTCAACATCGATCTTAGCCATGAGGGCCCCCGTCCCGTAACCGCGGACCATCTCCAACGCTTCGTCAAACGACTGATACACCACCGAGCAATGAGCCGGCGGTATTGCGTCGTTGACCGACGCCCCCGACGGGTAAGAAAGATGCTGAATGAGCCGGAAAGCGCCTGGAGTCTTCTTGGGAACCACCACCACTGGAGAGATGACCAAGTCATCCACCGGGGGTGATAGGAACGGTCCCTCCATCCTGCCCAACCTGACCTCTTTATCCACTTTCTCCCTCAGTACTAACGGCAAGGCTCGGGCAGACTGGAGGTTCCGCTGGGCCCGCACGGACACCTCGCTCGCAACAGGCAAGCGAAACCCAAACTGAAAACCGGAAAACAAAAATTGTGCATCCTCCCTATTCGGATACCAGTCAAACCACCGGCCCATAGTTTCCAACTTAATTGGTGTTGGTGCTCTGCGGAGCGCTCCCGCCCGCGGCTGGCCTGGGGTAAGTTGGCTTACCCCGGGCACCCTGCCGACTGCCTTTGAAGCAGGAGGAGGCTGGGTGGGATCTGCCACGCTGCAGGCATGAGTGTCGAAAACGACACTGTTTGCCGAAGGAACACGCCGCGTTGTTAAACGCGAAACATTTTCTTTTTGTGGCGGCTCGCCCCCTGCGCGGACGGCCGATCAACCCGGCTTGGCCAACCCGCCGTCCGCCCCCGGCTTCCGGGGCTCCTCAGCCTGTTGCGAAGCCCGCGTGACCTTGAGCCAGACCTCAACGTCCTTGAACCCAAAATCCATGACCTGCAAACCATCCTGCTTTTCCCTGAATTCCTGGTCGTACTTACGCCATTCCGAACCCGAAGACGTGCGCTGCATGTCATGCACGAGATGCAGGTACCGAATTATGTTAACGTGCTCGTTCGGCCTGTCCTCCAGGTAACACGCCGCGAAGACCCAAAACCCGGCCAGCCAATCATCGAAGGTACGGAATGCCTCAGCCCCGATGCCCTTCTTTGCGACCGCCGCCTTATACTCCTTCTTCGCGTCCTTCGTCAAGACGAACACATCCACGAAGTCCCCCCTGTGAATCTTCCTGCGGCAACTATCTCGCAGCCCTCGCATTACAGCAGTATAGTCGCAGCGCACGACACCGGGCAAATCGCGGCACTTCTTGGCCCTACGAGTTTCCTCGCTAAGCCGCTTGCGTCTCTTACGCCTCTTCTGCTGGCCCGCTGCCTTCTTGGCGAATTTCGTCGCCCGCTTCCTCGCCCTAGTCGTGCTACTGACTTCGGACGCCTGCGACAATAGAGACGATGAAGAGGAGGAAGAGGAAGAACTACTAGGACTAGAGCTCGTGGAGGAACCCGATACCGACTGCACCACCTCACCTGATGCCGCCGACTGCCCCGACATGGAATCCTCCGGCGTGGCCAAACCGACGTCTTCCTCCTCGAACTCTGCCATCTCCTCTTCCCCGAGCTCCCCTGATGCTGTCGACTGTTCGGACTGGGAGTCCTCCAGTGTGGAAACTTCGAAATACTCCCATCGCTCACGTCCACCTCAACCTCTCCGCGATCACCTGAAAAAGAAGACAAAGTACGGGACCCGGAAACCACTCCCGGGGCCTGCCTAGCACTCCGGGGCAAAGACATCCCCACCTCGCGTACGCGCTCCGTCCGTACTGGACAGTGTCCCAAAAGCGCCGCCCCCAGGAGACGGAAAGCGCACGCTATTCGCTGAGCCGCTGACCCCGGCTGCGTACCGGACGCCCTTGCCTCTACGTGCGCGTCCGGGGATGCGGCTGCGGCCAATGGGCCCAATGCCGCCACCACCGTCGACAGAGCCGACGCCAACTCTCTGGAAGTCTCCTGACTTCCCCAAAAGTCGCGGCCGGCACCAGCGGGAGCCCCACGCAGATGCCGGCGCACCTCTCCTGGCACGTCGGCCGGCAGGCGCCGATAAGGGACCCAACGGCCAATGCCCCGCCTGGCCTGCTGGTGATCTGCTGGCCCCTTGACCACAATTGGCGTGGCCCCCCGCCAATTATCTATCCTATCCTGTGCCTGCTGGCCCTCACTATCGCTGCTGTGCCTGCCACCGGCCCCCCTGCGCGTGCCCTCCCCCCGCAGGTCGGAGCTCTCTCTGTCTGCAGGGTAGGCACCTCTGTGGGGCTCAATGCTGCCGCGCCCTATCCTGGGACGACCCCCCCCCCGCCGCCGCTCCCCGCCGGCTGTAAGGGAGGCAGCAGGGGAGACATAGAAACTAGCTAGTGATGGGTAGTTCATGAAAGATTAGTTCAAAATCAACTAATCTTCAAAGTGAAATAGTTTATTCAGTTCACAGCTTTGGCAAAGATTAGTTGATCAGGAAGGAGGAGTCAGACACAGACACAGACAGAATAGAGCCAGCAGCTGCATTAGGCTTCTCACTGTCTCACTCACTTCACTGGATTTTCACTCCCTGAAACTGATGCTGTAAAATGAAAGGTAAAAGTACAACACAGCCCAGCAATACAGATCTAATAAATAAAATAGTATCTGCACTGCCTAGCCCAAGTCTATGTGTGTCTGTGAGTGAGCATGTGTGTCATGCTGCTCACCTTTCTGTGATATAATCACTGTCCTATTAGTCCAGATGTCCAAACACTTGCTGCTGCTTCTGGTACTACTTACTTCTGTGCATATTGCTTGTGCAGAATCTTCTGCTGGGTGTTGTGAAACTCCTCCCTACATGCTATTGCAGCAGCACTGGTGTTATTCAGTTCTCACTCAGCAATACTCACACAAGGCAAATCACCACAAGAGAGAGCTAAAATGGCCTCACCTTCCCTATATATATCAAACCCTCCCCTTCAAAAAAGGCTGTACTTTCCTCACAGCTAGGTCCACCCCTCACCTGATGTTTAACTCTTTCCTCTCCTATGCAGTCAATTCTCTCTCCTTCTGAACACCTCACACCTCACAATACTATTTTTAGTCCTAAAATTTGCACCGAGGTCGCTGGATGACTAAGCAAAGCGACCCAAGAAGGCGGCACAAACACCTGGCCCATCTAGGAGTGGTACTGCAGTGTCAGACAGGATGGCACTTAAAAAAATTGGCCCCAAACAGCACATGATGCAAAGAAAAGAGAAAAAGAGGTGCGCTGTGGTCGCTGGACGGCTAAGCTAAGCGACACAAACACCTCAATATCACTGGAATTATTCGTTCTAATCAATGGTATTATTGGTCCAAATCACTGGAAGAAATTGACAAAATCACTGGAATTATTCGTTCTAATCAATGGTATTATTGGTCCAAATCACTGGAAGAAAATGACAAAATCACAGGAATTATTCGTTCTAATCAATGGTATTATTGGTCCAAATCACTGGAATTATTTGTTCTAATCAATGGTATTATTGGTCCAAATCACTGGAATTATTTGTTCTAATCAATGGTATTATTGGTCCAAATCACTGGAAGAAAATGACAAAATCACTGGAATTATTTGTTATAATCAATGGTATTATTGGTCCAAATCACTGGAAGAAAATGACAAAATCACTGGAATTATTCGTTCTAATCAATGGTGTTATTGGTCCAAATCACTGGAATTATTCGTTCTAATCAATGGTATTATTAGTCCAAATCACTGGAAGAAAATGGAATGGATTGATACTTACAGTGATACAGAGCTGCAAGATACAGCAATGGCCTACTGTACACAACTATATATTGTTGGGTCACCAAAATGCTGCACTGTAATACTATATATATACTGCTCACAAAAATGCCGCACAGATATGGAATGGATACTTGCAGTGACACAGAGCTGCAAGATACAGCAATGGCCTACTGTACAACTATATACTGTTAGTCACCAAAATGCTGCACTGTAATACTATATATATACTGCTCACAAAAATGCTGCACAGATATGGAATGGATACTTGCAGTGACACAGAGCTGCAAGATACAGCAATGGTCTACTGTACTGTACTACTATAATTATTATATAGATGACAGATATAAAGTTACATTGTGGGGGAATCCAGTATACATTCTGTCACCAGGTACCAGTGAATGACCACATCATGTATATAGGTAACAGATATAAAGTTACTTTGTGGGGGAATCCAGTATACGTCCTGTCACCAGGTACCAGTGAATGACCACATCATGTATATAGGTGACAGATATAACGTTACATTGTGGGGGAATCCAGTATACGTTCTGTCACCAGGTACCAGTGAATGACCACATCATGTATATAGGTGACAGATATAACGTTACATTGTGGGAGAATCCAGTATACGTTCTGTCACCAGGTACCAGTGAATGACCACATCATGTATATAGGTGACAGATATAACGTTACATTGTGGGGGAATCCAGTATACGTTCTGTCACCAGGTACCAGTGAATGACCACATCAAGTATATAGTTGACAGATATAACGTTACATTGTGGGGAATCCAGTATACGTTCTATCACCAGGTACCAGTGAATGACCACATCATGTATATAGGTGACAGATATAACGTTACATTGTGGGGGAATCCAGTATACGTTCTGTCACCAGGTACCAGTGAATGACCACATCATGTATATAGGTGACAGATATAAAGTTACATTGTGGGAGAATCCAGTATACGTTCTGTCACCAGGTACCAGTGAATGGACACATCATGTATATAGGTGACAGATATAAGGTTACATTGTGGGGGAATCCACTCAGTATACGTTCTGTCACCAGGTACCAGTGAATGGCCACATCATGTATATAGGTGACAGATATAATGTTACATTGTGGGGGAATCCAGTATACGTTCTGTCACCAGGTACCAGTGAATGACCACATCATGTATATAGGTGACAGATATAAAGTTACATTGTGGGGGAATCCAGTATACGTTCTGTCACCAGGTACCAGTGAATGGCCACATCATGTATATAGGTGACAGATATAACGTTACATTGTGGGAGAATCCAGAATACGTTCTATCACCAGGTACCAGTGAATGACCACATCATGTATATAGGTGACAGATATAAAGTTACATTGTGGAGGAATCCAGTATACGTTCTGTCACCAGGTACCAGTGAATGGCCACATCATGTATATAGGTGACAGATATAACGTTACATTGTGGGAGAATCCAGAATACGTTCTATCACCAGGTACCAGTGAATGACCACATCATGTATATAGGTGACAGATATAAAGTTACATTGTGGGGGAATCCAGTATACATTCTGTCACCAGGTACCAGTGAATGACCACATCATGTATATAGGTGACAGATATAACGTTACATTGTGGGGGAATCCAGTATACGCTCTGTCACCAGGTACCAGTGAATGACCACATCATGTATATAGGTGACAGATATAAAGTTACATTGTGGGGGAATCCAGTATACGTTCTGTCACCAGGTACCAGTGAATGGCCACATCATGTATATATAGGTGACAGATATAAAGTTACATTGTGGGGGAATCCAGTAGAGATGAGCGGGTTCGGTTCCTCGGAATCCGAACCCGCCCGAACTTCAGCTTTTTTTACACGGATCCGAGCGACTCGGATCTTCCCGCCTTGCTCGGTTAACCCGAGCGCGCCCGAACGTCATCATGACGCTGTCGGATTCTCGCGAGGCTCGGATTCTATCGCGAGACTCGGATTCTATATAAGGAGCCGCGCGTCGCCGCCATTTTACACGTGCATTGAGATTGATAGTGAGAGGACGTGGCTGGCGTCCTCTCCGTTTAGAGAAGAAATAGATAGGAGAGTGAGAGTGAGACAGTGACACTTCATTTACTGGAGCTTAGGAGGAGTACTCAGACAGAGAGTGCAGAATTTTGCTGATAGTATTAGTTAGTTATACTAGTGACAGAGTGAGACAGTGACACTTCATTTACTGGAGCTTAGGAGGAGTACTCAGACAGAGAGTGCAGAATTTTGCTGATAGTATTAGTTAGTTATACTAGTGACTGACCAGTGACCACCAGTGCAGTTTTATATTATTTAATATAATCCGTTCTCTGCCTGAAAAAACGATACACAGTGACTCAGTCACATACCATATCTGTGCTCAGCCCAGTGTGCTGCTGCATCATCTATGTATAATATCTGACTGTGCTCACACAGCTTAATTGTGGGGGAGACTGGGGAGCAGTTAGGTTATAGCAGGAGTCAGGAGTACATATTAAAATTAAACAGTGCACACTTTTTTTCTGCAGGAGTGCCACTGCCAGTGTGACTGACCAGTGACCTGACCACCAGTATATAGTATACTATATTGTATTGTGAATGTCTGCCTGTAAAAGTTAAACACACGTCGTGTGACTTGTGTGGTGTTTTTTTATTCTATAAAATAAAAAACTCATTCTGCTGACAGACAGTGTCCAGCAGGTCCGTCATTATATAATATATACCTGTCCGGCTGCAGTAGTGATATATATATATTTTTTATATCATTATTTATCATCCAGTCGCAGCAGACACAGTACGGTAGTTCACGGCTGTAGCTACCTCTGTGTCGGCACTCGGCAGTCCATCCATAATTGTATACCACCTACCCGTGGTTTTTTTTTTCTTTCGTCTTTATACATACTACATCTCATTATCATCCAGTCTATATTAGCAGCAGACACAGTACAGTACGGTAGTCCACGGCTGTAGCTACCTCTGTGTCGGCACTCGGCAGTCCGTCCATAATTGTATACCACCTACCCGTGGTTTTTTTTTTCTTTCTTCTTTATACATACTACATCTCATTATCAACCAGTCTATATTAGCAGCAGACACAGTACGGTAGTCCACGGCTGTAGCTACCTCTGTGTCGGCACTCGGCAGTCCATCCATAATTGTATACCACCTACCCGTGGTTTTTTTTTCTTTCTTCTTTATACATACTACATCTCATTATCATCCAGTCTATATTAGCAGCAGACACAGTACAGTACGGTAGTCCACGGCTGTAGCTACCTCTGTGTCGGCACTCGGCAGTCCATCCATAATTGTATACCACCTACCCGTGGTTTTTTTTCTTTCTTCTTTATACATACATACTACATCTCTTTATCAACCAGTCTATATTAGCAGCAGAACAGTACGGTAGTCCGCGGCTGTAGCTACCTCTGTGTCGGCACTCGGCAGTCCATCCATAATTGTATACCACCTACCCGTGGTTTTTTTTTCTTTCTTCTTTATACATACATACTACATCTCTTTATCAACCAGTCTATATTAGCAGCAGACACAGTACGGTAGTCCACGGCTGTAGCTACCTCTGTGTCGGCACTCGGCAGTCCGTCCATAATTGTATACCACCTACCCGTGGTTTTTTTTTCTTTCTTCTTTATACATACATACTACGTCTCTTTATCAACCAGTCTATATTAGCAGCAGACACAGTACGGTAGTCCACGGCTGTAGCTACCTCTGTGTCGGCACTCGGCAGTCCATCCATAATTGTATACCACCTACCCGTGGGTTTTTTTTTCTTTCTTCTTTATACATACTACATCTCATTATCATCCAGTCTATATTAGCAGCAGAACAGTACGGTAGTCCACGGCTGTAGCTACCTCTGTGTCGGCACTCGGCAGTCCATCCATAATTGTATACCACCTACCCGTGGTTTTTTTTTTCTCTTTCTTCTTTATACATACATACTACATCTCTTTATCAACCAGTCTATATTAGCAGCAGACACAGTACGGTAGTCCACGGCTGTAGCTACCTCTGTGTCGGCACTCGGCAGTCCGTCCATAATTGTATACCACCTACCCGTGGTTTTTTTTTCTTTCTTCTTTATACATACATACTACATCTCTTTATCAACCAGTCTATATTAGCAGCAGACACAGTACGGTAGTCCACGGCTGTAGCTACCTCTGTGTCGGCACTCGGCAGTCCGTCCATAATTGTATACCACCTACCCGTGGTTTTTTCTTTCTTCTTTATACATACATACTACGTCTCTTTATCAACCAGTCTATATTAGCAGCAGACACAGTACGGTAGTCCACGGCTGTAGCTACCTCTGTGTCGGCACTCGGCAGTCCATCCATAATTGTATACCACCTACCCGTGGGTTTTTTTTTCTTTCTTCTTTATACATACTACATCTCATTATCATCCAGTCTATATTAGCAGCAGAACAGTACGGTAGTCCACGGCTGTAGCTACCTCTGTGTCGGCACTCGGCAGTCCATCCATAATTGTATACCACCTACCCGTGGTTTTTTTTTTCTTTCTTCTTTATACATACATACTACATCTCTTTATCAACCAGTCTATATTAGCAGCAGACACAGTACGGTAGTCCACGGCTGTAGCTACCTCTGTGTCGGCACTCGGCAGTCCGTCCATAATTGTATACCACCTACCCGTGGTTTTTTTTTCTTTCTTCTTTATACATACATACTACATCTCTTTATCAACCAGTCTATATTAGCAGCAGACACAGTACGGTAGTCCACGGCTGTAGCTACCTCTGTGTCGGCACTCGGCAGTCCATCCATAATTGTATACCACCTACCCGTGGTTTTTTTTTTCTTTCTTCTTTATACATACTACATCTCATTATCATCCAGTCTATATTAGCAGCAGACACAGTACAGTACGGTAGTCCACGGCTGTAGCTACCTCTGTGTCGGCACTCGGCAGTCCGTCCATAATTGTATACCACCTACCCGTGGTTTTTTTTTCTTTCTTCTTTATACATACTACATCTCATTATCATCCAGTCTATATTAGCAGCAGACACAGTACAGTACGGTAGTCCACGGCTGTAGCTACCTCTGTGTCGGCACTCGGCAGTCCATCCATAATTGTATACCACCTACCCGTGGTTTTTTTTTTCTTTCTTCTTTATACATACATACTACATCTCTTTATCAACCAGTCTATATTAGCAGCAGACACAGTACGGTAGTCCACGGCTGTAGCTACCTCTGTGTCGGCACTCGGCAGTCCGTCCATAATTGTATACCACCTACCCGTGGTTTTTTTTTTCTTTCTTCTTTATACATACTACATCTCATTATCATCCAGTCTATATTAGCAGCAGACACAGTACAGTACGGTAGTCCACGGCTGTAGCTACCTCTGTGTCGGCACTCGGCAGTCCATCCATAATTGTATACTAGTATCCATCCATCTCCATTGTTTACCTGAGGTGCCTTTTAGTTGTGCCTATTAAAATATGGAGAACAAAAATGTTGAGGTTCCAAAATTAGGGAAAGATCAAGATCCACTTCCACCTCGTGCTGAAGCTGCTGCCACTAGTCATGGCCGAGACGATGAAATGCCAGCAACGTCGTCTGCCAAGGCCGATGCCCAATGGCATAGTACAGAGCATGTCAAATCCAAAACACCAAATATCAGTAAAAAAAGGACTCCAAAACCTAAAATAAAATTGTCGGAGGAGAAGCGTAAACTTGCCAATATGCCATTTACCACACGGAGTGGCAAGGAACGGCTGAGGCCCTGGCCTATGTTCATGGCTAGTGGTTCAGCTTCACATGAGGATGTTCAGCTTCACATGAGGATGGAGGCACTCAGCCTCTCGCTAGAAAAATGAAAAGACTCAAGCTGGCAAAAGCAGTAGCACCGCAAAGAACTGTGCGTTCTTCGAAATCCCAAATCCACAAGGAGAGTCCAATTGTGTCGGTTGCGATGCCTGACCTTCCCAACACTGGACGTGAAGAGCATGCGCCTTCCACCATTTGCACGCCCCCTGCAAGTGCTGGAAGGAGCACCCGCAGTCCAGTTCCTGATAGTCAGATTGAAGATGTCAGTGTTGAAGTACACCAGGATGAGGAGAATATGGGTGTTGCTGGCGCTGGGGAGGAAATTGACCAGGAGGATTCTGATGGTGAGGTGGTTTGTTTAAGTCAGGCACCCGGGGAGACACCTGTTGTCCGTGGGAGGAATATGGCCATTGACATGCCTGGTGAAAATACCAAAAAAATCAGCTCTTCGGTGTGGAAGTATTTCACCAGAAATGCGGACAACATTTGTCAAGCCGTGTGTTCCCTTTGTCAAGCTGTAATAAGTAGGGGTAAGGACGTTAACCACCTCGGAACATCCTCCCTTATACGTCACCTGCAGCGCATTCATAATAAGTCAGTGACAAGTTCAAAAACTTTGGCCGACAGCGGAAGCAGTCCACTGACCAGTAAATCCCTTCCTCTTGTAACCAAGCTCACGCAAACCACCCCACCAACTCCCTCAGTGTCAATTTCCTCCTTCCCCAGGAATGCCAATAGTCCTGCAGGCCATGTCACTGGCAATTCTGACGAGTCCTCTCCTGCCTGGGATTCCTCCGATGCATCCTTGCGTGTAACGCCTACTGCTGCTGGCGCTGCTGTTGTTGCTGCTGGGAGTCGATGGTCATCCCAGAGGGGAAGTCGTAAGCCCACTTGTACTACTTCCAGTAAGCAATTGACTGTCCAACAGTCCTTTGCGAGGAAGATGAAATATCACAGCAGTCATCCTGCTGCAAAGCGGATAACTGAGGCCTTGACAACTATGTTGGTGTTAGACGTGCGTCCGGTATCCGCCGTTAGTTCACAGGGGACTAGACAATTTATTGAGGCAGTGTGCCCCCGTTACCAAATACCATCTAGGTTCCACTTCTCTAGGCAGGCGATACCGAGAATGTACACGGACGTCAGAAAAAGACTCACCAGTGTCCTAAAAAATGCAGTTGTACCCAATGTCCACTTAACCACGGACATGTGGACAAGTGGAGCAGGGCAGGGTCAGGACTATATGACTGTGACAGCCCACTGGGTAGATGTATGGACTCCCGCCGCAAGAACAGCAGCGGCGGCACCAGTAGCAGCATCTCGCAAACGCTAACTCTTTCCTAGGCAGGCTACGCTTTGTATCACCGCTTTCCAGAATACGCACACAGCTGAAAACCTCTTACGGCAACTGAGGAAGATCATCGCGGAATGGCTTACCCCAATTGGACTCTCCTGTGGATTTGTGGCATCGGACAACGCCAGCAATATTGTGTGTGCATTAAATATGGGCAAATTCCAGCACGTCCCATGTTTTGCACATACCTTGAATTTGGTGGTGCAGAATTTTTTAAAAAACGACAGGGGCGTGCAAGAGATGCTGTCGGTGGCCAGAAGAATTGCGGGACACTTTCGGCGTACAGGCACCACGTACAGAAGACTGGAGCACCACCAAAAACTACTGAACCTGCCCTGCCATCATCTGAAGCAAGAAGTGGTAACGAGGTGGAATTCAACCCTCTATATGCTTCAGAGGTTGGAGGAGCAGCAAAAGGCCATTCAAGCCTATACAATTGAGCACGATATAGGAGGTGGAATGCACCTGTCTCAAGTGCAGTGGAGAATGATTTCAACGTTGTGCAAGGTTCTGATGCCCTTTGAACTTGCCACACGTGAAGTCAGTTCAGACACTGCCAGCCTGAGTCAGGTCATTCCCCTCATCAGGCTTTTGCAGAAGAAGCTGGAGACATTGAAGGAGGAGCTAACACGGAGCGATTCCGCTAGGCATGTGGGACTTGTGGATGGAGCCCTTAATTCGCTTAACAAGGATTCACGGGTGGTCAATCTGTTGAAATCAGAGCACTACATTTTGGCCACCGTGCTCGATCCTAGATTTAAAACCTACCTTGGATCTCTCTTTCCGGCAGACACAAGTCTGCTGGGGTTGAAAGACCTGCTGGTGAGAAAATTGTCAAGTCAAGCGGAACGCGACCTGTCAACATCTCCTCCTTCACATTCTCCCGCAACTGGGGGTGCGAGGAAAAGGCTCAGAATTCCGAGCCCACCCGCTGGCGGTGATGCAGGGCAGTCTGGAGCGACTGCTGATGCTGACATCTGGTCCGGACTGAAGGACCTGACAACGATTACGGACATGTCGTCTACTGTCACTGCATATGATTCTCTCAACATTGAAAGAATGGTGGAGGATTATATGAGTGACCGCATCCAAGTAGGCACGTCACACAGTCCGTACTTATACTGGCAGGAAAAAGAGGCAATTTGGAGGCCCTTGCACAAACTGGCTTTATTCTACCTAAGTTGCCCTCCCACAAGTGTGTACTCCGAAAGAGTGTTTAGTGCCGCCGCTCACCTTGTCAGCAATCGGCGTACGAGGTTACATCCAGAAAATGTGGAGAAGATGATGTTCATTAAAATGAATTATAATCAATTCCTCCGCGGAGACATTGACCAGCAGCAATTGCCTCCACAAAGTACACAGGGAGCTGAGATGGTGGATTCCAGTGGGGACGAATTGATAATCTGTGAGGAGGGGGATGTACACGGTGATATATCGGAGGATGATGATGAGGTGGACATCTTGCCTCTGTAGAGCCAGTTTGTGCAAGGAGAGATTAATTGCTTCTTTTTTTGGGGGGGTCCAAACCAACCCGTCATATCAGTCACAGTCGTGTGGCAGACCCTGTCACTGAAATGATGGGTTGGTTAAAGTGTGCATGTCCTGTTTATACAACATAAGGGTGGGTGGGAGGGCCCAAGGACAATTCCATTGTGCACCTCTTTTTTCTTTTATTTTTCTTTGCGTCATGTGCTGTTTGGGGAGGGTTTTTTGGAAGGGCCATCCTGCGTGACACTGCAGTGCCACTCCTAGATGGGCCCGGTGTTTGTGTCGGCCACTAGGGTCGCTTATCTTACTCACACAGTCAGCTACCTCATTGCGCCTCTTTTTTTCTTTGCGTCATGTGCTGTTTGGGGAGGGTTTTTTGGAAGGGCCATCCTGCGTGACACTGCAGTGCCACTCCTAGATGGGCCCGGTGTTTGTGTCGGCCACTAGGGTCGCTTATCTTACTCACACAGTCAGCTACCTCATTGCGCCTCTTTTTTTCTTTGCGTCATGTGCTGTTTGGGGAGGGTTTTTTGGAAGGGCCATCCTGCGTGACACTGCAGTGCCACTCCTAGATGGGCCCGGTGTTTGTGTCGGCCACTAGGGTCGCTTATCTTACTCACACAGTCAGCTACCTCATTGCGCCTCTTTTTTTCTTTGCGTCATGTGCCGTTTGGGGAGGGTTTTTTGGAAGGGCCATCCTGCGTGACACTGCAGTGCCACTCCTAGATGGGCCCGGTGTTTGTGTCGGCCACTAGGGTCGCTTATCTTACTCACACAGTCAGCTACCTCATTGCGCCTCTTTTTTTCTTTGCGTCATGTGCTGTTTGGGGAGGGTTTTTGGAAGGGACATCCTGCGTGACACTGCAGTGCCACTCCTAGATGGGCCCGGTGTTTGTGTCGGCCACTAGGGTCGCTTATCTTACTCACACAGTCAGCTACCTCATTGCGCCTCTTTTTTTCTTTGCGTCATGTGCTGTTTGGGGAGGGTTTTTTGGAAGGGACATCCTGCGTGACACTGCAGTGCCACTCCTAGATGGGCCCGGTGTTTGTGTCGGCCACTAGGGTCGCTTATCTTACTCACACAGTCAGCTACCTCATTGCGCCTCTTTTTTTCTTTGCGTCATGTGCTGTTTGGGGAGGGTTTTTTGGAAGGGACATCCTGCGTGACACTGCAGTGCCACTCCTAGATGGGCCCGGTGTTTGTGTCGGCCACTAGGGTCGCTTATCTTACTCACACAGTCAGCTACCTCATTGCGCCTCTTTTTTTCTTTGCGTCATGTGCTGTTTGGGGAGGGTTTTTTGGAAGGGACATCCTGCGTGACACTGCAGTGCCACTCCTAGATGGGCCCGGTGTTTGTGTCGGCCACTAGGGTCGCTTATCTTACTCACACAGTCAGCTACCTCATTGCGCCTCTTTTTTTCTTTGCGTCATGTGCTGTTTGGGGAGGGTTTTTTGGAAGGGCCATCCTGCGTGACACTGCAGTGCCACTCCTAGATGGGCCCGGTGTTTGTGTCGGCCACTAGGGTCGCTTATCTTACTCACACAGTCAGCTACCTCATTGCGCCTCTTTTTTTCTTTGCGTCATGTGCTGTCTGGGGAGGGTTTTTTGGAAGGGACATCCTGTGTGACACTGCAGTGCCACTCCTAGATGGGCCCGGTGTTTGTGTCGGCCACTAGGGTCGCTTATCTTACTCACACAGCGACCTCGTTGCAAATTTTAGGACTAAAAATAATATTGTGAGGTATTCAGAATAGACTGAAAATGAGTGTAAATTATGGTTTTTGAGGTTAATAATACTTTGGGATCAAAATGACCCCCAAATTCTATGATTTAAGCTGTTTTTTAGGGTTTTTTGAAAAAAACACCCGAATCCAAAACACACCCGAATCCGACAAAAAAAATTCGGTGAGGTTTTGCCAAAACGCCGTCGAACCCAAAACACGGCCGCGGAACCGAACCCAAAACCAAAACACAAAACCCGAAAAATTTCCGGCGCTCATCTCTAGAATCCAGTATACGTTCTGTCACCAGGTACCAGTGAATGGCCACATCATGTATATTATACTTATACTGGTGGTCCCCAGTCCCCACAATAAAGCACACTGAGCACAGATTATTTGCAGCACACTGAGCACAGATATTTGCAGCACACTGAGCACAGATATTTGCAGCACACTGAGCACAGATTACGGAACTCTGTTCAATCTCCAATGCATGAGTGAAAATGGCGGCGACTCGTAGCTCCTTATATAGAATACGAATCTCGCGAGAATCCAACAGCGGGGTGATGACGTTCGAACGCATTCTAGTTAACCAAGCAAGGCGGGAAGATCCAAGGCTGCCTCGGAACCGTGTAAAATGGGTGAAGTTCGGGGGGGTTCGGATCCCGAGGAACCGAACCCGCTCATCTCTACTTGAAACCAGTTGGCCAGAAAGAGAGCTCTGAAACAGCTAAAGGTGAATGCAGGGGCTAGCTTACGAAGTGAGCGGGAAAATGGAAGCAGTGCGAGGACAGTGCTTACATACAGCCAGCCGCAGACAGCTATGAGGACAGCCTGAGGTGACTGAAGGAGAATTAAGAAGACTGTGGAAGCAGAGGTGGAACTCCCAGAGACAATGAAGTCAATTGGCGTCATGCTCCAGGCCAGAAGGGGGCACTTCCTCCATTGTCCCCCAATGTGTATCCTTGCTGCTGGAAAAGAGCCCTGGATCAGAGCACCAATCAGCAACAGTGATGCTCTTGCTCCATGACCTGGACTCGATGATGCCACTGCTGTAGATGTTTTTTTTTTTTTTTTTGGGGTGGGGCGGCACCATTATCGTGTTCTGCAAGGGGTAATAAATGCTGTCACTGTTCTGGAGGGTGGGGAGAGCTGTTGTTGTGATCTTCACATAAGTATCTCTCTCTCTCTCTCTCTCTCTCTCTATATATATATATATATATATATACTGTTTGGGTGTAGTCCGGCACTCCAAATACCATTGATGCGTATACCAACGTTTTGGGGCCTGTAGCCCCTTTGTCAAGGGGCTACGGGCCCCGAAACGTTGGTATACGCATTAACGGGGATGCCTTTATTGTAAAAAAAATAAAAAATAAATATGCCCCATAGTCAGTTGTAGGTAACAAAACCTCTGCCTGCCTACCAATAGAATGGTGTAGAAGCTCAAATCTCCTATCTCTTATTAATTTACTCATTTAATTCAAGTTCGATTTTGAGTTTGGCTTGCGTTCGATTTGCAATTCGAATGTTAGTAAATAAGGGGAAACATCGATGTTTTGCAGAAATTAATTTTTGAGTGGGATTTGAGTGGAATTCGGTTTTGTGTTTGAGTTGACATTCAATTTTGCCTTGAGTAAAGGTAAATTGAATGGAAATCGAATGCCAAATCCCTCAAAACTAAAAATCGAACATTAGTAAATATACCCCATAACTAGCAGGGAAGCTTGAATGCATAGACTACCATCATCATGCGGAAGAAACAGAAAAAGGACAAAGTCAGACTTGATGCACATGCTGCACTTGTTATGGTACCTCACTGAGCGGCCTCCATATGAGCCTGTCAGCTGCTGTCCCCAGTTTAATTCTCGACCAGTCCAAGTCACAAATTGGCTCTTAACTCTTGCAGGAGATTGGCCAGCTAATAACAGTTCCCAATCACTAAGGGGGTCATTCCGACTCCATCGCTCACTGCAGTTTGTCGCAGCGCAGCGATCAGGTCGGAACTGCGCATGTGCCAGTGCCGCAGTGCGCCGGCACAAGGCAGCCGTCGTTGCCTAGCGATCGCCTCTGAGACAGAGTCGGTGGCTGGGCAGGAGGGGCATGGACGGCGGCGTTAAGCCACCATTTAGGGGGAGCGGTCCAGCCAAAGCAGGCGTGGCTAGACCGTTGGGGGGTGGGCCACGGCGGCTGCGTGACGTCACACGCAGCCGCTGCAGGCCGGGGAGCGACGAGTAGCTCCCGGCCAGCACGCTAAAGCTGCGCTGGTCGGGAGCTACTCTGGAAGTGCAAAGGCATCGCCGCTTGTGTGATGCCTTTGCACTTCTGCGGGGGGGGGGGGACTGACATGCGGGGCGGACTAGCCCTGTGCTGGGCGTCCCCCTGCATGTCAGTGTGAATGATTGTAGCTATGACCCCCTAAGTACTGAAAGAATCCAGATCAAAGAGCATCACCTTTCTCCTAGCAACCACATACACAGACTCCTTCAAGAAACAAGTCTTCTCAGTAGCACAGCTCCGGTTTTCATGCCACAATTACATCATCATGGATAGCGTTACTTCTGGTCTGGCATTCCTAAAGAACTATGAGGTGTATGTACTAAGCCTTGGGTGGAGATAAAGTGGACGGAGATAAAGTACCAGCCAACCAGCTCCTAACTGTCATTTTTCAAACACAGCCTGTAACATGGCAGTTAGGAGCTGATTAGCTGGCACTTTTATCTCCATCCACTATATCTGTCTCCAAGGCATAGACCCTTATACCCACTAACCACCACTGTTTCTACCACTTTAGACACCACCAATGGGACATAACATTTCAGACAGACACCATCAACCCTGTTAAAGATAACCTAAGGACTTTTTTTTTTTTAACACATTTTATTAGATGGATCACAAATTGGTTACAATAATAACAGAACACCCAGACAAAATGGGCATTTAAAGAGCAAATGTAGCTACAATAAATTGTTACATCAACTGAGTGGATCCTTTTTTTTTTTTTTCTTTTGTAAAAGATTAAAGTTAAGGCATTTGAAGTGGGTAACTCTCGGCAACGGAGTGGCCATCCATCAAAGAGAGTTAGCGGAGGAAATAAGAAGAAAAGAATACTCAGAGAGAGGATAGAAGGGGTCGGAAAGGTAGAGGGGGCAGAGCATATCAATTCAGAAAAGAAGGAAGGGGGGTAGAAGGGGGTGGAGGGGTGGCCTTCAGAGACAAGAAGTGGGCAGAGCAGCGGTGTGCCATGTCATGTTGCAAATGGGGAAGGAACCTGTTGTAGGCTTAGCCACGGGGACCATACTTTATCAAATTGCTTTGAAGTGTTACGTATGACAGCGGTCATATATTCCATTTTGTGGACATACCAAATTCGGGAGATTATCACCGGCATTGGGGAGGGAGTCGGGCTCTTCCAGTCCGTGGCTATTTGGCATGTCATTGCCGAAACTACATGTCGAAATAGCTTGTTTTGGTGTCTGTTAAGAGTAGGGAGGGTCATGGGGAGCAAAAAGTATTGGGGGTCAGGAGGGATGGAGGTGTCAAATAAGCGCGAGAGCAAGGTAATAAGTTCACCCCAAATTTTAAAGATTTTTGGGCAGGTCCACCATATGTGTAAGAATGAGCCAACATTCGTACAACCCCTCCAGCAGCTATCTGGAGTGTCAGGAAACATAGTATGTAGACGGGAAGGAACATAATACCAGCGGTATAGTAATTTGTAGATATTTTCTTTTATTCTCACACATATGGAGCTGGAGGCCGCATTATCCCAGATGTCAACCCAATCTTCATTATCTATAGTAAATCCCAGCTCCTTTTCCCATGCTAACTCGTGGGGGGTCCGGGGTGAAGTGGGGTAATCGCTATGTAAAGCATAAATATCTGAAATGAGGCCCTTGGTGCTGGTGCGTTTCCAGCTAATGTATTCGAAGGAGGATAATGGTCTGTGGAGAAGGGTAGTGGTAGTGGTGGAGTGGAAATGTCGAATTTGCAGATAACGAAAGAAGTCTGAGGGAGGGATTACCGTTCCTTCTCGGATATCTGCAAATTGTGGGAAGGTGGCATTGGAGGTGATGTCGTTAACATATAGCAAACCACTCGAGCGCCAGGATGTATGCGAGGTTCTACACATACCTGGGGGGAAGGCTGGATTATGAAAGAGCGGAATTAACGGGGACGGGTATGGGGCCAAACTGAACCGTCTGTTTGTCAGGTGCCATGTCGCTAGTGAGCGACTTACTACAGGGTGTGAGAGGGCTGTCCGGGGGCGTTGGTTCCAGTGGAGCCATAATAGGGAGGACAGTGTAGCTAGACCTGTCTCCTCTGCCTCGATCCCCACCCAAACCTTCCGCGTCCCGCCCTCGTTGCACCATTGTGCACATTGAGAGAGTTGCGCAGCATAAAAATATTTCTGAAAGTCCGGAATACCCAGGCCCCCATTTCTGGTGGGGCGCTGAAGCAATTTGAGTCTAACGCGGGGACGTTTATGATTCCAGATAAAAAGGGAGGATTGGCGTTGTAATGTCTTAAAGACGTAGGTAGGAACATAAATCGGGAGAGTCTGAAATAAATACAGAAGTCGAGGGAGCACGCTCATCTTGACGGAGTTTATTCTGCCTATCCATGAGATGAAGTAGCTGGACCATTCCAGCAAATCTTCCTGGATTGTCTGCAATAAGCGGGGATAGTTTGCTTGGAAAAGCTGATGGTGATGATGGGTCAGGTACACACCGAGGTATTTGATTTTCTTTGCATACCAGTTACAGGGAAGGATAGTTTGAAGGTCTTGTTTGAGAGCTGCCGGGATATGAAAGTTGAGGACCTCTGTTTTGTTAATATTTATTTTATAACCAGATAACTGTGAATACGAACTGATCTCAGATAAGAGAGCGGGGAGGGACTGGGCTGGGTCTGTGAGGGAGATCAGGACATCATCAGCATATAACGCTATCTTGTGTCGGATAGGCTTGTGGATATTCCGTGGATAGTGGTGTTATCACGGATCTTTGCTGCAAGGGGTTCCATGACTAGTGCGAAGATTAAAGGGGAGAGGGGGCATCCCTGCCTGGTACCATTGGTAATCCCAAAGCTGGTGGATGAGACACCGTTAACCAAAACATGGGCCGACGGGGAGCGGTAGAGTGCTTTAATCCCCTCTAGGAATTTTCCAGAGAATTCCATTTTGTCTAGGACCGCAAAGGCAAAAGACCATGAAATGCGGTCGAAGGCCTTCTCTGCGTCGAGAGCCAGAATGAGAGAGGGAGATTTCCGTTTTTGAATTGAGTAAATTAGATCTATAGCCCTTCTAGTGTTATCAGACGCCTGGCGTCCAGGGATGAAGCCGACCTGATCCGGGTGGACCAGACCGGGCATCAGGGGAGCCAGACGGTTAGCTAATATTTTCGCATATATTTTCAGGTCGACATTCAATATGGAGATTGGTCTATAATTTAAGCAACTGGTCGGGTCTTTGTCAGGCTTTGGGATAAACCACTATGTCGGCCCGGGTCGTCTCCGGCAGGAAGGAGGCTCCCTCAAGAATATCGTTAGTTAGGGAGGATAGGTGTGGGGCAAGCTCTTTCGCGAACAGTTTATAATATTGGGCTGTGAAACCATCCGGGCCTGGTGCGGCTGACGAGCGCATGGAACGTATGGCGGCTATTGTCTCCTCCACCGAGATCCGACTATTAAGGGCTTCTAACTGGGTGTCAGATAGGGCTGGGAGGGGGGTATCAGACAAGTATGCGCGTGCTCCCCCAGCCCCGTCAGGCGACAGAGGGGGCGGGTCAGACAGGTTATAAAGGGAGCTATAAAACAGGCGGAAATCTTCGGTCATCACTTCAGGGTCATATGTATAGGTTCCCCTTTGTGGCGAGTACAACTTATCTATTGCGCCCAGCGCCTGCTTGCGACGTAGTTTGTTGGCCAGTAGGGAGTCTATTTTGTCCATTTTATCATAAAAACGTTGCTGCAGTTTCCGAAGAATTAGTGCTGCACGGTTAGAGAGGAGGGTGTTAAGTTGTCCCCGGAGGGAATCGATCTGAGGGAGCAGGGAAGCGTCGGGGGATGCCTTATGTTTGGATAGTAAGGTAGCTATTTCTGATTCGAGGGAGGCGATCTCCTGCGTGGTTTTTTTCCTAATCGCCGACGATTTTGCCAGCAAAGCGCCGCGAATCGTGGCTTTGTGAGCTTCCCAAAGGACATTAAGTGAGATGTCAGGAGACATATTTTCGGTGAAATAGTGTGTGATTGCCAATCTAATTTCCTCTAGTGCAGAGGGGTGTTGCAAGAGCGAGTCGTCAAGACGCCATTTATATTTCCGACGGGGCGTGCGGTATATATCTATGAGGAGGTAGACCCCAGCATGGTCTGTCCATGTCAGTGGCGTGATGCCCGCATCAGTAATCAGAGGTACGAGGGCAGAGGAGATGTGAATCATATCGATCCTGGAATAATGTTGGTGCGGAGCTGAGAAATGGGTAAAATCTTTGGTGTGGGGGTGTTGGGAACGCCAAGTGTCACAAAGGCCGTGGTGTTTCATGCTGGCGGTGAGTATACGGGAGGCCCGAGGTAGGGTCGTCATGGAAGCGTGAGGTGGAGGGCCGGATCTATCTAACGACGGGTCGATTATGGTATTAAAATCGCCACCCATGATAATGCTTCCCTGTGCTTCTCGTGACAGGCGTTTAGAGAGAGAGTCAAAAAATAGAGATTGGTCTTGGTTGGGGGCGTAGGTGGAGACCAAAGTGAGAGCCATAGAGCGGAGGGTACCCATTACCATAAGGAACCGTCCGTCTGGGTCTGTCACTGTCCTAGAGTGGATAAACGGGATGTTGCGGTGAATTAAAATGGCCACACCACGTTTTTTGCAGTCTGCCGAGGCAAAGTAGGACTGGGAGAACCATTTGCCCTTAAGCTGAGTGTGGGAACCGGTGAGATGTGTTTCCTGAAGGAATGCTATGTCGACTTTCTCACGTCTGCAAGCACTCAGAAACACAGTACGCTTCCTAGGGGAGTTCAGGCCATTTACATTGACCGAAAATATTTTAAGGAACATGGCTAGTCACGTGAGGGAATATGACAGACTGCCAAACATGATCCGATAACGTACAGTTTGAGCCTGGAGGAGGCCACCCCTCTGGGCAGAGCAAGAAAAGGAGTGGAAAGGTCAAGCAGAGGCCACAAGAAAAGAGAGAGGGGGAAGAACATAGAGAAGAAAAATCCCAAACGGGGAAACATCCCTGAAATTGTGGGTCCCATTTGGTGGCCGCAGGGAAAAAAAATTGTATAAGTAACAATGTAAGCAACAATAAGGGATTGTGGGGGGGTAACTGAGATACCATGTGAGAGGGTGTATGTCACCCGGGCCACAAGGGTTGAGAATGGTCGTGGCCATTTTTCATTTATAAAGAACAGAGTATAATATAGATCATGGAGAACTGTGTCCAGGCAGTAAAATTACAAACAAAAAGTTAAGGGAAAAAAAAGGGGGGGGGGGGGGGGAGGATACCACAGGAGTACAAATTAATTAAACTTAACTATAACAGCAATAACAAAGAATAGTTACGACATTAGATTTTGGACGGAGGTCAAATCTTCCGCAGCCGTTGCTCGTTTCAGGGCTGCACCAACATTTCGTGGACAAGCCGTAGCGGGGGGTCACCCCAGGTCAGGGAGGGTCGCTGTCCACAGTGCGTTGTCGTGTCACCCTTGTCCATTCAGGCAGGGGAGACTGAGAGTGTGGCGGTTTAGATGATGAGGCCGCCATGTCGGCTACAGATGATGCAGGGAAGAGATCCAGCTTTGCAAGCAGTTCCTGGCCTTGAGTTAAAGTCTTGACAGAGTGAACAGCGTTGTTGGCCGAGACGTGGAGTTGAAAGGGGAATCCCCATCTGTATCTGATCTGGTGCTGTCGCAGGACCCGGGTGACCGATTGGAGGTCCCGTCGTTTTTGGATAGTGGAGGGAGCCAGGTCCTGAAAGATCTGTAGCTGCATACCTTTAAACAGGATCTCTGGGGAGTCTCGGACGGAGGATAGGATTTTCTCTTTTGAGCGGAAATAATGGAAACGGACAATAACATCCCTGGGCGGTTGAGCAGGAGACGGTTTAGCACGAAGTGCTCTATGAGCCCTGTCACAGAGACACTCTTCGTCCGTGAGGTCTGGTACGAGGTGTATGAAGAATTCTCTCAGAAATGACGGCAGCGAAGGGCCGAGGACCGATTCTGGAACACTGCGTATGCGCAAATTATTTCTACGCGAGCGATTTTCCTGGTCCTCTTGTCGCTCTTTAAGGGTCTCCATTTCCTCGTGTAGCCTAGTGAGCTCTCTGTCAAGGCGATGTTGGGAGCGGCAGAGATCGTCGGTCTTTGTTTCCAAGGCGTCTGTTCGGTTGCCGAGGGCTGTGAGATCCGACTTAAATTCTGCAATGGCGTTCGAGAGTTCCTGTTTGAATGCAGACTGCACTCCCTCCAGTAGGCTCGACATTACCGCCTGTATCTGGGGATCGATACCCACTTCCGAAGAGCACGGAGAGGGAGGGGAGCTCGTGGTCATGTTGGGGTTCTGCGGGCCCTTAGATTTTGAGCCAAAGAAGTTAGTCGGGGCTTGCGTTACTTTTTTGTTCTTGGACATAATGGCATGTATGAAAAGGGGGGTGGGAGTGGGAGAGAAAAAGAAAAAGGATCGGAAAATTATTGGATGATGGACACAGTCCGTAGATTGTACAGTTAGCGAGTAATCCAGGCAGGTCAGGCTGCTGGTCCACCACTCCGTGCCGGGTTCCTATGGGGATGGAAAACAAGTATTGCAGGCTCCAGGGAGCCCGGAGGACGGAGGGGGGAGCCGCAGCAAGTACGTAGAGAGTAATCGGGGTCCAAACTGCGACATATTCCGGGTTTCAGTTAGTGTAGAACAAGTAGCTAACAGTAACGGCCGCCAGAGGGGGATGGATTTGCCAGCTTTAGGTACTCCAGCCACGGAGTTGGGAGTAAAGTGCCAGAGAGTATTATATATAAAGTCCAGCTACTTAATTATGGCACGCGTAGTATTTTATTGTGTTGCGTTATATCATCTTGAGGGTGTTTCGGGGATGTGTGGATCCGATCGTCACAGTAATGGAGCCGTAACCCTTTCAGGTGCTATTCCTGCATCTGGGGTGGATCGCAGCCCGACCTTTCACATAGTGGCCCGGGCACGCATGGTGGGTGTTAAAGCATTTTCATGGTCGTCTCCACTATGGGCGGAGGTGCGGACCGAATCTGTAATCCTGCAGGAGTGAGGAGAGTGTGATGTAGTGCAGCTTATCTTTACTCTGGCTGGTTGCCAGGAAGCAAGATGGCGGCCCTGGACTCCTGTCACAGGCTTCTATGGAGCAGGGGAGCAAATAAGGAATGGCTGCTGTGGCAGCAGCAATTACTCACTGTATTCCAGATGGGCTGGGCACTGAAGGGAATGCAGCCTTCATGTGTGTTATATAGACATCCAGGGCTGCACACAAGAGTGCACAGCTTACTCCAGACTGTGTCCCCGGAATCCAAGATGGCCGCCGCAGCACACACAGAGCTGCTTCTCTCCCTTCTTCTATCTCCTGTGGGGCTGTGTGGGGGTCCCCCCTACCGCTGCAGGGGACAGCAGGCCCTAGGGAGTGCAGGTAGGAGATGTGAGGATGTCAGAAGGGGTCCCTTGTTGATTTCCGGCCTGGTCGCGGGGCACCCGCGCCGTGGAGCTCAACTTGCGGGTCGGCCCCAAACTCCAGTCCCCGGCTTTCCGGCTCGCCTAGGCCACAACCCGCAGGGACAGAGCAGGCTGTCCCCCGGCTCCGTGACCGTCGGCGGCCGGCTCCAGGGGGTCTCAGGTAGACAGGGGAAGCCCGATGCCCGCAGCAGGAGGCACTTTGCAGGGGTTTTATTCCGCTGGGCCCCGGAGCTCTTCAGAAGCACGTCCTTGCTGTGCAGACGTTAGGCCATGCCCCCAACCTAAGGACTTTTTACAAAAATCACCACCGTGAAATCTTCCAGCTCCAGTCAGACGGAAACCAAAGTAGCAGACACTAGCCCTATACAAGCAGAAACCAGCAAGCGGTCTCCATACCTTGACAAAAAGGTACAGTAATTGGATCTCGAAATGCACTGGTAGGAGGAGCTTGCCACTCATTACTTATCCAGCTTCCAGATATACAAGGGCATTCAGCAATTTCCGGAGTTTCACTTCTTTACCATCGTCCTCCTCACCCAGCCTGGTTTCTGGTAAAAGTGGCCAATTTTGTAAACATTGTTATGCTATTTTATCTGGATTTTTGAACCGAGATGTTAAGGACAGGCAGCACCTTGATTCCCAATCCTTTATCTGGTGTGTCTACCAATCTGCATCTACAGGTGAGCAGGTGTTAAGCTCATTATTGTCACATCCAACATTATCATTCTTATGCTCATACATTGTAATATAGAAATCATCATCATTTTATTCATCCTCATATGTCCAAATAGTTGAGAAATTTTGGACCAAGGCTGCTCTACATACACTGTGTCAGAAACTAAAATGTCAGGCTCACACATAGCACTCATGGAGTTATGGACAGCCTCTCATCAGGATCAATGACCGTATTCTACTGGCCATTCTAGTCAGTAGCAATGCCGCCCCTACCCCCCACTGCTACTCACTTCTGCCCAGCATGAATGCCCCTCCCCGCTGGCTGCCTCCCGCTGCCCACACTCCGCCCACTGCCCCCCGCTGGGCGGAAGTGAAGTGACCTAAGAGAGCCAGGATCTGGAGACCTAGTGTGTGTGTGTGTGTGTTTATGTACAGCAGGGGTGGTCAACCAGTCGGAGTCAAAGAGCCAAAAAAGGGGTGTGGCCTTGTGCCCGCTAGGCCACGCCCTGGTATAATATACATTGAAAAATCCAGATCCACATTAATAAATTTTTAAAGCCAGATCCAACATAAAATACATTGAAGAAGTCACTTCCGCATAAAATAATTGAAAAAGCCAGAACCATATAAAATATAATGAAAGACTATTCACATAGTACACTTCAGCTCTCCCATGTGTCACCTCAGCCAGCACCCTCCTGTGTCACTCCAGTCATCTCCCCCGCGTGTCACTCCTGCTAGCACCCTCCTATGTCACTTCATCCAGCTCCCCCATGTGTCACTCCTGCTAGCACCCTCCTATGTCACTTCATCCAGCTTTCCCATGTGTCACTCCTGCTAGCACCCTCCTATGTCACTTCATCCAGCGTTCCCATGTGTCACTCCTGCTAGCACCCTCCTGTGTCACTTCATCCAGCTTTCCCATGTGTCACCTCAGCCAGCACCCTCCTGTGTCACTCCAGTCATCTCCCCCGCGTGTCACTCCTGCTAGCACCCTCCTATGTCACTTCATCCAGCTTTCCCATGTGTCACTTCAGCCAGCACCCTGCTGTGTCACTCCAGTCATCTCCCCCGCGTGTCACTCCTGCTAGCACCCTCCTATGTCACTTCATCCAGCTTTCCCATGTGTCACTCCTGCTAGAACCCTCCTATGTCACTTCATCCAGCTTTCCCATGTGTCACTCCTGCTAGCACCCTCCTATGTCACTTCATCCAGCTTTCCCATGTGTCACTCCTGCTAGCACCCTCCTATGTCACCTCATCCAGCTTTCCCATGTGTCACTCCTGCTAGCACCCTCCTATGTCACTTCATCCAGCTTTCCCATGTGTCACTCCTGCTAGAACCCTCCTATGTCACTTCATCCAGCTTTCCCATGTGTCACTCCTGCTAGCACCCTCCTATGTCACTTCATCCAGCTTTCCCATGTGTCACTCCTGCTAGCACCCTCATGTGTCACTTCATCCAGCTCTCCCATGTGTCACTCCTGCTAGCACCCTCCTATGTCACTTCATCCAGCTTTCCCATGTGTCACTCCTGCTAGCACCCTCATGTGTCACTTCATCCAGCTTTCCCATGTGTCACTCCTGCTAGAACCCTCCAATGTCACTTCATCCAGCTTTCCCATGTGTCACTCCTGCTAGCACCCTCCTATGTCACTTCATCCAGCTTTCCCATGTGTCACTCCTGCTAGAACCCTCCTATGTCACTTCATCCAGCTTTCCCATGTGTCACTCCTGCTAGAACCCTCATGTGTCACCTCAGCCAGCTTTCCCATGTGTCACTCCTGCTAGCACCCTCCTATGTCACTTCATCCAGCTTTCCCATGTGTCACTCCTGCTAGCACCCTCCTATGTCACATCATCCAGCTTTCCCACGTGTCACTCCTGCTAGCACCCTCATGTGTCACTTCATCCAGCTTTCCCATGTGTCACTCCTGCTAGCACCCTCCTATGTCACTTCATCCAGCTTTCCCATGTGTCACTCCTGCTAGCACCCTCCTATGTCACTTCATCCAGCTTTCCCATGTGTCACTCCTGCTAGCACCCTCCTATATCACTTCATCCAGCTTTCCCATGTGTCACTCCTGCTAGAACCCTCCTATGTCACTTCATCCAGCTTTCCCATGTGTCACTCCTGCTAGAACCCTCATGTGTCACCTCAGCCAGCTTTCCCATGTGTCACTCCTGCTAGCACCCTCCTATGTCACTTCATCCAGCTTTCCCATGTGTCACTCCTGCTAGCACCCTCCTATGTCACATCATCCAGCTTTCCCATGTGTCACTCCTGCCAACACCCTCCTATGTCACTTCATCCAGCTTTCCCATATGTCACTCCTGCTAGCACCCTCCTATGTCACTTCATCCAGCTTTCCCATGTGTCACTCCTGCTAGCACCCTCCTATGTCACTTCATCCAGCTTTCCCATGTGTCACTCCTGCTAGCACCCTCCTATGTCACTTCATCCAGCTTTCCCATGTGTCACTCCTGCTAGCACCCTCCTATGTCACTTCATCCAGCTTTCCATGTGTCACTCCTGCTAGCACCCTCCTATGTCACTTCATCCTGCTTTCCCATGTGTCACTCCTGCTAGAACCCTCATGTGTCACTTCATCCAGCTTTCCCATGTGTCACTCCTGCTAGCACCCTCCTATGTCACTTCATCCAACTTTCCCATGTGTCACTCCTGCTAGAACCCTCATGTGTCACTTCATCCAGCTTTCCCATGTGTCACTCCTGCTAGCACCCTCCTATGTCACTTCATCCAGCTTTCCCATGTGTCACTTCAGCCAGCACCCTGCTGTGTCACTCCAGTCATCTCCCCCGCGTGTCACTCCTGCTAGCACCCTACTATGTCACTTCATCCAGCTTTCCCATGTGTCACTCCTGCTAGAACCCTCCTATGTCACTTCATCCAGCTTTCCCATGTGTCACTCCTGCTAGCACCCTCCTATGTCACTTCATCCAACTTTCCCATGTGTCACTCCTGCTAGCACCCTCCTATGTCACCTCATCCAGCTTTCCCATGTGTCACTCCTGCTAGCACCCTCCTATGTCACTTCATCCAGCTTTCACATGTGTCACTCCTGCTAGCACCCTCATGTGTCACTTCATCCAGCTCTCCCATGTGTCACTCCTGCTAGCACCCTCCTATGTCACTTCATCCAGCTTTCCCATGTGTCACTCCTGCTAGCACCCTCATGTGTCACTTCATCCAGCTTTCCCATGTGTCACTCCTGCTAGAACCCTCCAATGTCACTTCATCCAGCTTTCCCATGTGTCACTCCTGCTAGCACCCTCCTATGTCACTTCATCCAGCTTTCCCATGTGTCACTCCTGCTAGCACCCTCCTATGTCACTTCATCCAGCTTTCCCATGTGTCACTCCTGCTAGCACCCTCCTATGTCACTTCATCCAGCTTTCCCATGTGTCACTCCTGCTAGCACCCTCCTATGTCACTTCATCCAGCTTTCCCATGTGTCACTCCTGCTAGCACCCTCCTATGTCACTTCATCCAGCTTTCCATGTGTCACTCCTGCTAGCACCCTCCTATGTCACTTCATCCTGCTTTCCCAGGTGTCACTCCTGCTAGAACCCTCATGTGTCACTTCATCCAGCTTTCCCATGTGTCACTCCTGCTAGCACCCTCCTATGTCACTTCATCCAACTTTCCCATGTGTCACTCCTGCTAGAACCCTCATGTGTCACTTCATCCAGCTTTCCCATGTGTCACTCCTGCTAGCACCCTCCTATGTCACTTCATCCAGCTTTCCCATGTGTCACTTCAGCCAGCACCCTGCTGTGTCACTCCAGTCATCTCCCCCGCGTGTCACTCCTGCTAGCACCCTACTATGTCACTTCATCCAGCTTTCCCATGTGTCACTCCTGCTAGAACCCTCCTATGTCACTTCATCCAGCTTTCCCATGTGTCACTCCTGCTAGCACCCTCCTATGTCACTTCATCCAGCTTTCCCATGTGTCACTCCTGCTAGCACCCTCCTATGTCACCTCATCCAGCTTTCCCATGTGTCACTCCTGCTAGCACCCTCCTATGTCACTTCATCCAGCTTTCCCATGTGTCACTCCTGCTAGAACCCTCCTATGTCACTTCATCCAGCTTTCCCATGTGTCACTCCTGCTAGCACCCTCCTATGTCACCTCATCCAGCTTTCCCATGTGTCACTCCTGCTAGCACCCTCCTATGTCACTTCATCCAGCTTTCACATGTGTCACTCCTGCTAGCACCCTCATGTGTCACTTCATCCAGCTCTCCCATGTGTCACTCCTGCTAGCACCCTCCTATGTCACTTCATCCAGCTTTCCCATGTGTCACTCCTGCTAGCACCCTCATGTGTCACTTCATCCAGCTTTCCCATGTGTCACTCCTGCTAGAACCCTCCAATGTCACTTCATCCAGCTTTCCCATGTGTCACTCCTGCTAGCACCCTCCTATGTCACTTCATCCAGCTTTCCCATGTGTCACTCCTGCTAGCACCCTCCTATGTCACTTCATCCAGCTTTCCCATGTGTCACTCCTGCTAGAACCCTCATGTGTCACCTCAGCCAGCTTTCCCATGTGACACTCCTGCTAGCACCCTCCTATGTCACTTCATCCAGCTTTCCCATGTGTCACTCCTGCTAGCACCCTCCTATGTCACATCATCCAGCTTTCCCACGTGTCACTCCTGCTAGCACCCTCATGTGTCACTTCATCCAGCTTTCCCATGTGTCACTCCTGCTAGCACCCTCCTATGTCACTTCATCCAGCTTTCCCATGTGTCACTCCTGCTAGCACCCTCCTATGTCACTTCATCCAGCTTTCCATGTGTCACTCCTGCTAGCACCCTCCTATGTCACTTCATCCTGCTTTCCCATGTGTCACTCCTGCTAGAACCCTCATGTGTCACTTCATCCAGCTTTCCCATGTGTCACTCCTGCTAGCACCCTCCTATGTCACTTCATCCAGCTTTCCCATGTGTCACTTCAGCCAGCACCCTGCTGTGTCACTCCAGTCATCTCCCCCGCGTGTCACTCCTGCTAGCACCCTACTATGTCACTTCATCCAGCTTTCCCATGTGTCACTCCTGCTAGAACCCTCCTATGTCACTTCATCCAGCTTTCCCATGTGTCACTCCTGCTAGCACCCTCCTATGTCACTTCATCCTGCTTTCCCATGTGTCACTCCTGCTAGCACCCTCCTATGTCACCTCATCCAGCTTTCCCATGTGTCACTCCTGCTAGCACCCTCCTATGTCACTTCATCCAGCTTTCCCAAGTGTCACTCCTGCTAGAACCCTCCTATGTCACTTCATCCAACTTTCCCATGTGTCACTCCTGCTAGCACCCTCCTATGTCACCTCATCCAGCTTTCCCATGTGTCACTCCTGCTAGCACCCTCCTATGTCACTTCATCCAGCTTTCACATGTGTCACTCCTGCTAGCACCCTCATGTGTCACTTCATCCAGCTCTCCCATGTGTCACTCCTGCTAGCACCCTCCTATGTCACTTCATCCAGCTTTCCCATGTGTCACTCCTGCTAGCACCCTCATGTGTCACTTCATCCAGCTTTCCCATGTGTCACTCCTGCTAGAACCCTCCAATGTCACTTCATCCAGCTTTCCCATGTGTCACTCCTGCTAGCACCCTCCTATGTCACTTCATCCAGCTTTCCCATGTGTCACTCCTGCTAGCACCCTCCTATGTCACTTCATCCAGCTTTCCCATGTGTCACTCCTGCTAGAACCCTCATGTGTCACCTCAGCCAGCTTTCCCATGTGTCACTCCTGCTAGCACCCTCCTATGTCACTTCATCCAGCTTTCCCATGTGTCACTCCTGCTAGCACCCTCCTATGTCACATCATCCAGCTTTCCCACGTGTCACTCCTGCTAGCACCCTCATGTGTCACTTCATCCAGCTTTCCCATGTGTCACTCCTGCTAGCACCCTCCTATGTCACTTCATCCAGCTTTCCCATGTGTCACTCCTGCTAGCACCCTCCTATGTCACTTCATCCAGCTTTCCCATGTGTCACTCCTGCTAGCACCCTCCTATATCACTTCATCCAGCTTTCCCATGTGTCACTCCTGCTAGAACCCTCCTATGTCACTTCATCCAGCTTTCCCATGTGTCACTCCTGCTAGAACCCTCATGTGTCACCTCAGCCAGCTTTCCCATGCGTCACTCCTGCTAGCACCCGCCTATGTCACTTCATCCAGCTTTCCCATGTGTCACTCCTGCTAGCACCCTCCTATGTCACATCATCCAGCTTTCCCATGTGTCACTCCTGCAAACACCCTCCTATGTCACTTCATCCAGCTTTCCCATATGTCACTCCTGCTAGCACCCTCCTATGTCACTTCATCCAGCTTTCCCATGTGTCACTCCTGCTAGCACCCTCCTATGTCACTTCATCCAGCTTTCCCATGTGTCACTCCTGCTAGCACCCTCCTATGTCACCTCATCCAGCTTTCCCATGTGTCACTCCTGCTAGCACCCTCCTATGTCACTTCATCCAGCTTTCCCATGTGTCACTCCTGCTAGCACCCTCATGTGTCACTTCATCCAGCTCTCCCATGTGTCACTCCTGCTAGCACCCTCCTATGTCACTTCATCCAGCTTTCCCATGTGTCACTCCTGCTAGCACCCTCATGTGTCACTTCATCCAGCTTTCCCATGTGTCACTCCTGCTAGAACCCTCCAATGTCACTTCATCCAGCTTTCCCATGTGTCACTCCTGCTAGCACCCTCCTATGTCACTTCATCCAGCTTTCCCATGTGTCACTCCTGCTAGCACCCTCCTATGTCACTTCATCCAGCTTTCCCATGTGTCACTCCTGCTAGAACCCTCATGTGTCACCTCAGCCAGCTTTCCCATGTGTCACTCCTGCTAGCACCCTCCTATGTCACTTCATCCAGCTTTCCCATGTGTCACTCCTGCTAGCACCCTCCTATGTCACATCATCCAGCTTTCCCACGTGTCACTCCTGCTAGCACCCTCATGTGTCACTTCATCCAGCTTTCCCATGTGTCACTCCTGCTAGCACCCTCCTATGTCACTTCATCCAGCTTTCCCATGTGTCACTCCTGCCAGCACCCTCCTATGTCACTTCATCCAGCTTTCCCATGTGTCACTCCTGCTAGCACCCTCCTATATCACTTCATCCAGCTTTCCCATGTGTCACTCCTGCTAGAACCCTCCTATGTCACTTCATCCAGCTTTCCCATGTGTCACTCCTGCTAGAACCCTCATGTGTCACCTCAGCCAGCTTTCCCATGTGTCACTCCTGCTAGCACCCTCCTATGTCACTTCATCCAGCTTTCCCATGTGTCACTCCTGCTAGCACCCTCCTATGTCACATCATCCAGCTTTCCCATGTGTCACTCCTGCAAACACCCTCCTATGTCACTTCATCCAGCTTTCCCATATGTCACTCCTGCTAGCACCCTCCTATGTCACTTCATCCAGCTTTCCCATGTGTCACTCCTGCTAGCACCCTCCTATGTCACTTCATCCAGCTTTCCCATGTGTCACTCCTGCTAGCACCCTCCTATGTCACTTCATCCAGCTTTCCCATGTGTCACTCCTGCTAGCACCCTCCTATGTCACTTCATCCAGCTTTCCCATGTGTCACTCCTGCTAGCACCCTCCTATGTCACTTCATCCAGCTTTCCCATGTGTCACTCCTGCTAGCACCCTCCTATGTCACTTCATCCAGCTTTCCCATGTGTCACTCCTGCTAGAACCCTCATGTGTCACTTCATCCAGCTTTCCCATGTGTCACTCCTGCTAGCACCCTCCTATGTCACTTCATCCAACTTTCCCATGTGTCACTCCTGCTAGAACCCTCATGTGTCACTTCATCCAGCTTTCCCATGTGTCACTCCTGCTAGCACCCTCCTATGTCACTTCATCCAGCTTTCCCATGTGTCACTTCAGCCAGCACCCTGCTGTGTCACTCCAGTCATCTCCCCCGCGTGTCACTCCTGCTAGCACCCTCCTATGTCACTTCATCCAGCTTTCCCATGTGTCACTCCTGCTAGAACCCTCCTATGTCACTTCATCCAGCTTTCCCATGTGTCACTCCTGCTAGCACCCTCCTATGTCACTTCATCCAGCTTTCCCATGTGTCACTCCTGCTAGCACCCTCCTATGTCACCTCATCCAGCTTTCCCATGTGTCACTCCTGCTAGCACCCTCCTATGTCACTTCATCCAGCTTTCCCATGTGTCACTCCTGCTAGAACCCTCCTATGTCACTTCATCCAGCTTTCCCATGTGTCACTCCTGCTAGCACCCTCCTATGTCACCTCATTCAGCTTTCCCATGTGTCACTCCTGCTAGCACCCTCCTATGTCACTTCATCCAGCTTTCCCATGTGTCACTCCTGCTAGCACCCTCATGTGTCACTTCATCCAGCTCTCCCATGTGTCACTCCTGCTAGCACCCTCCTATGTCACTTCATCCAGCTTTCCCATGTGTCACTCCTGCTAGCACCCTCCAATGTCACTTCATCCAGCTTTCCCATGTGTCACTCCTGCTAGCACCCTCCTATGTCACTTCATCCAGCTTTCCCATGTGTCACTCCTGCTAGCACCCTCCTATGTCACTTCATCCAGCTTTCCCATGTGTCACTCCTGCTAGAACCCTCATGTGTCACCTCTGCCAGCTTTCCCATGTGTCACTCCTGCTAGCACCCTCCTATGTCACTTCATCCAGCTTTCCCATGTGTCACTCCTGCTAGCACCCTCCTATGTCACATCATCCAGCTTTCCCACGTGTCACTCCTGCTAGCACCCTCATGTGTCACTTCATCCAGCTTTCCCATGTGTCACTCCTGCTAGTGTGACACCCTAATCGTGTATGATTCCGTTCCCGGAAAATAGGTAGATGAACTTGGTATCTATGTAATTGCGTTGTTCCGTTCTTCACAGAGAGGTGAGTCAGAATTTCATGAATCGTTGAAAATGGTTATAATACAGTATATTTATTATTCCTATTTCTATTACATATATTTCCATATACACTCAGCTATTACATTGTATAATAACATGGAATATATCAATTGTTGTTATGCTATTGAATACAAACAATAAAGTATCGTTTTATTTTACCGGACACTGTTTTCCGTCTATTCGTTGTTCTTAAAGTCACGACAGTACCTAAGAATAAAGAGTTATAACAATCTACACCACAGTTAATATTCAGTGTGTTTACTATTTGCAGATTATACTCTTATACATTAAAAACTAAATTGATCAGTCAATGGTACGGATCCGTACTCCCTACCCACAATATAGTCTCTGCCGGCTTATTGGAATCCTACGTTCTGCGCGTTGGTGCACATTGAAGAAAGCGGTTATCGTGTCAATACAACGGAAAAGGATTCCTTCTCTATAGTTACTGTGTCTTCTTATAATAGATGTTGAATAACACCCCTAAGTATGCGCACTCCAATTCCACTTGCTATGCCTACAATACACTCTGACTAGTAACAAATTTATAATCCCGTTCTATGTTTTGTTGGCCTTCGGATAGAACAAAGATGACCGTATGTAAGTAATACGTTCCTAGCCAACAATAATACAGTTAGTAGAGTTTTAATGGATAACGGAGTAATTAGTAGAGTTCTTGACTGATAGTAGAGTAATTAGTAGAATCTTGGCTGACAGCGGAGTAATTAGTAGAGTCTTAGCTGACAGCGGAGTAATTAGTAGAGTCTTAACTGACAGCGGAGTAATTAATAGCGTGTCGTAGCTAACAGCGGGGCAACAGCGATGCTTACTCCTGCCGGGAACATGCAAAACGTCCAATAATCTTTATTTAGGAATAAAACTCTGCGACTTTTATTATTAACAGTCTTGTCTACAAGTAATTAATTGCACGAGCACTAGGTTTCCTAAATGTTGCACTCACTTTGAGGATTATTTGTACTTTGACTGGCTTGCAACCTAATCAGGTATGCAGGATGAGGTGAGAGTTCACAGTTAGGTGTATATATTGTTCTTAAGCTGCAGCTAGCAACGATAATGAGGCATTAACTGTAGTGGTGTTAAGACTGGTAGCTGTAAACTGCAGATGAATTACGCCTTGAATTGATAATGTGTCTGGATACACCCCTTTATGCAGGCTTAATTCAGTAAGTGCTGCCCGCTATTCACAATCTTGCCTCCAGTCCGCCCGCCTCCCGCTGTCACTCACCGCTATATAGGAGTCTTTGACGGTAGCGCCGCCTTCTCCGCTCCGCCCAGCAAGGGAGTGTAGTATGCGGAGGGGCCGCGGCTCGCTGTCACTCACCGCGCCGGAGGTGTTTCCAAAGGCCGCCCCTTCCTCCTCTACTCCGTCCAGCAAGGGAGAGGATCGATGTTGATGGACCGCCGTCTGCAGCGGATCCCAGGGTACACTTATCGTCACCCTCGGCCGCACCGATTACAGCTCCGGTGTCACACTATAATGCCGGGCGAGTCTCTGATCGCAGTGTGACGCAGCTCCTTCACTGACCCAGAGGCTAGACGTACATCTCCTTCCTCACAGTAAGTGCCAGTGGTCTCCCCAACGGCCTCTTCTCGCTCCCCTTTTTATTCTCTTTTTCTTAGTGGCCCGGATGTGTCCCGCCAGCCGTTATTTGCACGAGCTGGTTTATTCACCCCTCAGCACACATACATTAAACCCCTGTTTTAGGGTTGGACTCGTCGATCACACATTCACAGACATTGTGGAGTAGTCCAACTCCCCTCTGTGAGGGGCTATTCTAGAGCGAAACTTCACGTTATGGGAGCAACTATAATCCTATTTTAAAGCCCTCTGTGAGGGGATTAATATATATATTGAGTTTTTATTTTAATTATTTATATCTATTCACCATACAAGAACAACAAAACTAATTATGACTATACTTGTTTACACTACAGTGGGTATAGCTGGGTATTACATACTCCCTGCTGGAAATATACGTGTCCTCACGCATTCCTTTACCTCCACCCTACTGGATCCTAATTCCTATTTAACTGTTACAACAGTACTTCACTATCGATACCTAAAAGGTATCACGCCTTTTGTACTCCTTTCTGATCTCCTCAGTACCGGATGGGAATTGGTTATATTATTACCTGCTATCTCCCCTGTATCAGACAACGTTGTTGTAGACTCGGGACCCTCATAATTTTTATGCTCTATCACATCAGGCCGGCACATTGCGAACACGTTATTGGTATTTTCACTAATGGAACTTCCAGTACCTATCACTACTGGCCAGAACAGTCCCATCATACTCATAGGATCATTTAAGTTGAACATTGTAGCTGAACTCAACCTCTCTGCCTTTTCTTCCCTATCAAGGTGATCTAGTGCGGTAGAATTTGGACATTTTTTTAATTGGTTGCGATGGACTACTAAAGACGATTCACCCTGATCCTTGGAAATTCTATAAATTGCAATCTCGGGACGTGGAATTTCAATTATGATATAAGGCGTTAGTTCCCAGTAGCTGTCCAGTTTACTTCGACGCTGATTATTCTTCTTCCAGACCACATCTCCCACTCCCAACATCTCAGCCAGAGCAGTCTCATTATAGTAATCAGCTTGACGGCATCGGACCTCATTCATCCTTTGATCAACTATGGCCTGTGCCGTCTTCAATCTCTGATGATGTTCCTTTACCCAATCAGTATGCGGAACTTCCTCTTGAAGCTTTTCTGGAGATATATCCAATTTCAGATCCATTGGTAATTTTCCTTCCCGTCCAAACAGCAAATAGAATGGGGTATATCCTGTGGAACTATGTTCTGAATTGTTGTACACAAAAGTAATCTCTGGGAGTAGGGTAGGCCATTCTAATCGTTCCGGTAGGGGAATTGTTCTTAACATTTTAATTAAGGATCGATTCATTCTTTCGCATACCCCATTGCATTGGGGGTGGTAAGCAGTGGTTCTTAACTTTTTGCATCCATATAAGTCACAAAGCTCCTTGAACAGTTTGGACTCAAAAGCGGGCCCCTGATCAGTCAATATGTTTTCCGGATAGCCGTAAGGCCGAACAAATGCCCTCCATAATATTTCAGCCATTGTCTTTGCTGATAAGTCTCGGACAGGAAGAGCCACAGCGAACTTAGTATAATGATCAATTATAGTTACAGCATACTGATACCCAGTTCGGCTCATTTCTAACTTCAGATGATCAATTGTCACTAATTCTAGTGGCCGCCGACTGACAATAGGGTGTAGAGGTGCCCTCTGATTGGCGGATGGTTTTTTTCCGACGATACAATTTGGACAATTGGTGCACCAAACTTCGATGTCTCGCCGCATGTTGATCCAGAAGAATCGACTACGTAACTGGGCTTCCAGCTTTTGAACGCCAAAGTGGCCTGACTGGTTATGATATGCCTGTAGAAGGTATTCCCTCTGTTGCTGGGGCACAACTATCTGAGTAACGGGGCAATGTGTTTTGGGGTTTATTCCACAACGAATGAGGAGTCCTTTTCGTATTCTTAAACGGTTCCTCTGCCTCCACAACTTAAGAAGTTCGGGATCAACTGTCTGCCTTTCTTCCAGAGTTAGGATCTTGTTCGACATCAGCAGGCCTTTTAGCTGAACCATTAAGGGACTCTCTTCTTGTACTTGTTTCCATCGATCTGCAGACTCAGTTTCTGTCCAATTCGGAGATTCATAATAGCAGGTTGAGGATTCTACAATAGATATCTCTCGCTGTTGGATTAGTAGAGCATGAAATGCAGGCATTTCTACTTCTTCCCATTCATCCTTCTCAATTCCAGTTTGAATTCCAGATGGGAGTCGGGACAATGCATCTGCATTAAGGTTACTGCGACCACTTCTGTATTTTATTGTAAACTGGTAATTGGCCAAGCGAGAGGACCAACGTTGTTCAAGCGCCCCCAGATGTGCTGTCGGTAGATGTGAAAGTGGGTTGTTGTCGGTGAAGGCCACAAAAGGAGTAGCAGCTAAGTAGTGCTTGAATTTCTCCGTAACTGCCCATACTAAAGCCAGAAATTCCAATTTAAAGGCACTATAGTTGGCATCATTTCGTTCACTTTTCTTCAAGCTTCTACTTGCATACGCAATAACTCGCTCCTTCCCTTGCTGTCGTTGGGACAAAACTGCTCCTAACCCTTGATAACTAGCATCGGTGTACAGATGAAAAGGCTGACTGTAATCTGGATAAGCTAATATTGGCGTTTTAGTTAACATAAACTTTAGTTTGTCGAACGCTGTTTGTTGGTTCTCCGTCCACACCACCTGAGTATTACCATTATGGTGGATTCTGGGTATACCTCGGAGTAACGCTTGTAAAGGGGCCGCCACATGTGCAAATTTCTCCACAAATCTCCGATAATAGCCCACAAATCCGAGGAATCGCCTCACTTCCTTTATCGTGGTCGGAATTGGCCAATCTCGTACGGCTGCAATCTTTTCTGGGTCAGGTGTGATTCCCTCAGCACTTACAATATGTCCCAGATACTGGACGCTGGTTTGTAACAATCGACATTTAGAAGGTTTCACCTTAAGTCCATATTGTGCAAGCCGCTGGAAAACATCTTGAAGGTGTTTCAGATGTTCTTGATAGGATTTGGAATACACAATAATGTCATCTAGGTACAATAGTACCATATCAAAGTTTTTGTGTCCTAAACAGTGTTCCATTACACGCTGGAAAGTTCCCGGAGCATTACAAAGCCCAAAGGGCATTCTCTCAAATTCATATAGGCCCATGGGGGTCGTGAAGGCTGTTTTTTCTCTATCCTCTGGGGCCATCTGAATCTGCCAATAGCCGCTAGTCAGATCAAGGGTAGAAAAGTACATGGCGGATTTCAGGGCCGTCAATGATTCTTCGATTCGTGGTAGGGGATAAGCATCTTTATGTGTCACTTGATTTAATTTCCTATAATCAACACAAAAGCGAAGACTCCCATCCTTCTTCCTTACTAGTACTATAAGGGCCGCCCAAGGACTATGGCTTTCTCGAATCACTCCTGAAGCCTCCATTTCTTCCAACATGTTCCGAACAGGCTGGTACAAAGCAGGTGCTAATGGTCGGTATCGTTCTTTAATAGGTGGCGCATTCCCAGTTGGAATATGATGCTGGACCTGAACGACTTTTCCAAAGTCAGACGCATTTTTGCTAAACGTATCACTATTCTCTCTGACTACATGCAGTACACCCAATTTATATTCTTCTGGACTATCATTACTTCCAATTTGAATGTCCTCCCACCATGGATCATCTTTTCCAGACTCACCAAGATCTATACCCTGTATCGGGGATGAGCTGGCGTCTATCACGTCTTGGAATGTAGCCCATACCAGGGTTGCCAGAGTGTGATTCCTCAACAGACGCACACAATGATCATGAGGGTTTAATATTCTCACGGGAACTCTTCCACCTTCCACGGTGACAAAGGCTCTAGCTACTATTATATCATTCCTATGGGGTATAGCACAGGGTTCTACCACAGCATTATAACTCTCTCCTCGAGGTCCACAACGCGCTTTTCCCCAAACAATGGTTTCAGTGTTGGGTTGTAGTATGATAGGTCTTCGATCCGCAATCTTGATTTTTCCTACTTCTCCAGTCGCATTAATAAATCGTTGTCGCCCTTGTATGGTCCGAATGGTTTTATATATGACCTGTTGACAGGCGGATGGTGCATGGATCAGCTCCGAGCGGAGAGCCGCAATCAGTTCATCAGGACATTGCTGTAATATGTTCATCCCCACGATGATGGGAGGTACCGTGGGATCCTCTATATTAGTTATAATACAGCCCTGCCGTTCTAGTTGGGCTTGACCAATCTGGAAATCTAGCTCACAGTATCCCTGACAAGAGATGCTCAATCCGTTGCTGGCGACGAGTCGGAGCCAAGCTGGTGGTGGCGGTAACATTCTCAGCTTTCCTAAATATTGATGGAACGCATTCTGTTGAATAGTAGTAACCTGCGAACCAGTATCTAGAGTGGCCGGTACCTGTATCCCATCAATCCAAATGTTAATGACAGGACACTGCCCTATATACCTTGGGCACCACTCTTCGGGTGTAGGACCTATTCCATTTGATCTCCCCGAGGGTCGGTCTCCGGCCTCGAGGCCTTGGCGTTTAAAGGCTCCTCTTGATGACATACTCTCTCCACATGTCCACTCCGGTTACATCGTCGACATATGGGCCGTCCCTGAGAATCAAATCTATCAGTAGGTCTACGGCCTCCTCCCTGTGATGGTTCCCACCAATCATTTCTTGTCCCTCGTCTGTCTCTCCGCCAACTTGCATCACTTCGGTCGGAGGGTGTACGTTTTGCGAGCTTCTGTAGCTCTCGATTCATGGCAGCCATCCCCACCGTCAACTCTTCGATTTGGCCTTTTAAAATGAAAACCGAATCAGAATTAGGAGTTTGTGTACTCTGCAGAGTAACTTTCTTGGAACTCATCCCTTCTGTGGATGGTAGACTAGTACCGACAGGTTCACCCAACCGCTCTTGATAGCCGGGCAATTCAGGGAAAGAGATTTCTTTACGTTGTGTGGTGCCGATCACTTTAATGGCTGCTTCCTTAAAGTCCAAAAAGGAGGCCGTATCTTTCTGCATTCTCAGAAGTTTCAGTTGGCCTCTAACACTTTCACAGTTCACCCCATCAATAAATTGGTTCACTAGGGTCTCATCTACTTCTCTTATCTCTGCATTATCTACTTCTTGGATATCGCGTAGTGCCTCTTGCAAGCTCAAGGCAAAGTCCCTCAGCGACTCCCCAGACTGTTGTTTGCGTGAATAAAAACGAGACTTTAATTCTGATATTGTACCTATACCGAAAGTAGTTGCTAGGCGTTGAAATACTTGGTCCACAGTTTTCCGTTCTTCTAAAGGCCAAGACAGTACTTCTCTCAAAGCTGACTCTTTCAATTGTCCTATGACAATTTCCACTTGCTGCGGATTGGCCAATGGATAAAGCCTAAACATGGCTTGTAACTTTCTCTTAAATTCAACGAATGTATTTGAACTACCCTTAACATCTTCTCCCGAATATGTGGGCAACCACGGGGCCCCGAAATAATAGGGAAGGGTAATTGGATTTACATTAGTGATCGCTGGTGTGCCTGCTGCGCTTGTTGTACTTGTGGTGCTTGTCGCATTTGTTGTGCTTGTTGCGCTTGTCGCTGGTGCTTGTTCGTTCTCCGACATTTTTGTGATCCTGTTCGTTGGACGCCAAATTTGATATGTGACACCCTAATCGTGTATGATTCCGTTCCCGGAAAATAGGTAGATGAACTTGGTATCTATGTAATTGCGTTGTTCCGTTCTTCACAGAGAGGTGAGTCAGAATTTCATGAATCGTTGAAAATGGTTATAATACAGTATATTTATTATTCCTATTTCTATTACATATATTTCCATATACACTCAGCTATTACATTGTATAATAACATGGAACATATCAATTGTTGTTATGCTATTGAATACAAACAATAAAGTATCGTTTTATTTTACCGGACACTGTTTTCCGTCTATTCGTTGTTCTTAAAGTCACGACAGTACCTAAGAATAAAGAGTTATAACAATCTACACCACAGTTAATATTCAGTGTGTTTACTATTTGCAGATTATACTCTTATACATTAAAAACTAAATTGATCAGTCAATGGTACGGATCCGTACTCCCTACCCACAATATAGTCTCTGCCGGCTTATTGGAATCCTACGTTCTGCGCGTTGGTGCACATTGAAGAAAGCGGTTATCGTGTCAATACAACGGAAAAGGATTCCTTCTCTATAGTTACTGTGTCTTCTTATAATAGATGTTGAATAACACCCCTAAGTATGCGCACTCCAATTCCACTTGCTATGCCTACAATACACTCTGACTAGTAACAAATTTATAATCCCGTTCTATGTTTTGTTGGCCTTCGGATAGAACAAAGATGACCGTATGTAAGTAATACGTTCCTAGCCAACAATAATACAGTTAGTAGAGTTTTAATGGATAACGGAGTAATTAGTAGAGTTCTTGACTGATAGTAGAGTAATTAGTAGAATCTTGGCTGACAGCGGAGTAATTAGTAGAGTCTTAGCTGACAGCGGAGTAATTAGTAGAGTCTTAACTGACAGCGGAGTAATTAATAGCGTGTCGTAGCTAACAGCGGGGCAACAGCGATGCTTACTCCTGCCGGGAACATGCAAAACGTCCAATAATCTTTATTTAGGAATAAAACTCTGCGACTTTTATTATTAACAGTCTTGTCTACAAGTAATTAATTGCACGAGCACTAGGTTTCCTAAATGTTGCACTCACTTTGAGGATTATTTGTACTTTGACTGGCTTGCAACCTAATCAGGTATGCAGGATGAGGTGAGAGTTCACAGTTAGGTGTATATATTGTTCTTAAGCTGCAGCTAGCAACGATAATGAGGCATTAACTGTAGTGGTGTTAAGACTGGTAGCTGTAAACTGCAGATGAATTACGCCTTGAATTGATAATGTGTCTGGATACACCCCTTTATGCAGGCTTAATTCAGTAAGTGCTGCCCGCTATTCACAATCTTGCCTCCAGTCCGCCCGCCTCCCGCTGTCACTCACCGCTATATAGGAGTCTTTGACGGTAGCGCCGCCTTCTCCGCTCCGCCCAGCAAGGGAGTGTAGTATGCGGAGGGGCCGCGGCTCGCTGTCACTCACCGCGCCGGAGGTGTTTCCAAAGGCCGCCCCTTCCTCCTCTACTCCGTCCAGCAAGGGAGAGGATCGATGTTGATGGACCGCCGTCTGCAGCGGATCCCAGGGTACACTTATCGTCACCCTCGGCCGCACCGATTACAGCTCCGGTGTCACACTATAATGCCGGGCGAGTCTCTGATCGCAGTGTGACGCAGCTCCTTCACTGACCCAGAGGCTAGACGTACATCTCCTTCCTCACAGTAAGTGCCGGTGGTCTCCCCAACGGCCTCTTCTCGCTCCCCTTTTTATTCTCTTTTTCTTAGTTGCCCGGATGGGTCCCGCCAGCCGTTATTTGCACGAGCTGGTTTATTCACCCCTCAGCACACATACATTAAACCCCTGTTTTAGGGTTGGACTCGTCGATCACACATTCACAGACATTGTGGAGTAGTCCAACTCCCCTCTGTGAGGGGCTATTCTAGAGCGAAACTTCACGTTATGGGAGCAACTATAATCCTATTTTAACATCCCTCTGTGAGGGGATTAATATATATATTGAGTTTTTATTTTAATTATTTATATCTATTCACCATACAAGAACAACAAAACTAATTATGACTATACTTGTTTACACTACAGTGGGTATAGCTGGGTATTACACTAGCACCCTCCTATGTCACTTCATCCAGCTTTCCCATGTGTCACTCCTGCTAGCACCCTCCTATGTCACTTCATCCAGCTTTCCCATGTGTCACTCCTGCTAGCACCCTCCTATATCACTTCATCCAGCTTTCCCATGTGTCACTCCTGCTAGAACCCTCCTATGTCACTTCATCCAGCTTTCCCATGTGTCACTCCTGCTAGAACCCTCATGTGTCACCTCAGCCAGCTTTCCCATGTGTCACTCCTGCTAGCACCCTCCTATGTCACTTCATCCAGCTTTCCCATGTGTCACTCCTGCTAGCACCCTCCTATGTCACATCATCCAGCTTTCCCATGTGTCACTCCTGCCAACACCCTCCTATGTCACTTCATCCAGCTTTCCCATATGTCACTCCTGCTAGCACCCTCCTATGTCACTTCATCCAGCTTTCCCATGTGTCACTCCTGCTAGCACCCTCCTATGTCACTTCATCCAGCTTTCCCATGTGTCACTCCTGCTAGCACCCTCCTATGTCACTTCATCCAGCTTTCCCATGTGTCACTCCTGCTAGCACCCTCCTATGTCACTTCATCCAGCTTTCCCATGTGTCACTCCTGCTAGCACCCTCCTATGTCACTTCATCCAGCTTTCCCATGTGTCACTCCTGCTAGCACCCTCCTATGTCACTTCATCCAGCTTTCCCATGTGTCACTCCTGCTAGAACCCTCATGTGTCACTTCATCCAGCTTTCCCATGTGTCACTCCTGCTAGCACCCTCCTATGTCACTTCATCCAACTTTCCCATGTGTCACTCCTGCTAGAACCCTCATGTGTCACTTCATCCAGCTTTCCCATGTGTCACTCCTGCTAGCACCCTCCTATGTCACTTCATCCAACTTTCCCATGTGTCACTCCTGCTAGAACCCTCATGTGTCACTTCATCCAGCTTTCCCATGTGTCACTCCTGCTAGCACCCTCCTATGTCACTTCATCCAGCTTTCCCATGTGTCACTTCAGCCAGCACCCTGCTGTGTCACTCCAGTCATCTCCCCCGCGTGTCACTCCTGCTAGCACCCTCCTATGTCACTTCATCCAGCTTTCCCATGTGTCACTCCTGCTAGAACCCTCCTATGTCACTTCATCCACCTTTCCCATGTGTCACTCCTGCTAGCACCCTCCTATGTCACTTCATCCAGCTTTCCCATGTGTCACTCCTGCTAGCACCCTCCTATGTCACCTCATCCAGCTTTCCCATGTGTCACTCCTGCTAGCACCCTCCTATGTCACTTCATCCAGCTTTCCCATGTGTCACTCCTGCTAGAACCCTCCTATGTCACTTCATCCAGCTTTCCCATGTGTCACTCCTGCTAGCACCCTCCTATGTCACCTCATCCAGCTTTCCCATGTGTCACTCCTGCTAGCACCCTCCTATGTCACTTCATCCAGCTTTCCCATGTGTCACTCCTGCTAGCACCCTCATGTGTCACTTCATCCAGCTCTCCCATGTGTCACTCCTGCTAGCACCCTCCTATGTCACTTCATCCAGCTTTCCCATGTGTCACTCCTGCTAGCACCCTCATGTGTCACTTCATCCAGCTTTCCCATGTGTCACTCCTGCTAGAACCCTCCAATGTCACTTCATCCAGCTTTCCCATGTGTCACTCCTGCTAGCACCCTCCTATGTCACTTCATCCAGCTTTCCCATGTGTCACTCCTGCTAGCACCCTCCTATGTCACTTCATCCAGCTTTCCCATGTGTCACTCCTGCTAGAACCCTCATGTGTCACCTCAGCCAGCTTTCCCATGTGTCACTCCTGCTAGCACCCTCCTATGTCACTTCATCCAGCTTTCCCATGTGTCACTCCTGCTAGCACCCTCCTATGTCACATCATCCAGCTTTCCCACGTGTCACTCCTGCTAGCACCCTCATGTGTCACTTCATCCAGCTTTCCCATGTGTCACTCCTGCTAGCACCCTCCTATGTCACTTCATCCAGCTTTCCCATGTGTCACTCCTGCTAGCACCCTCCTATGTCACTTCATCCAGCTTTCCCATGTGTCACTCCTGCTAGCACCCTCCTATATCACTTCATCCAGCTTTCCCATGTGTCACTCCTGCTAGAACCCTCCTATGTCACTTCATCCAGCTTTCCCATGTGTCACTCCTGCTAGAACCCTCATGTGTCACCTCAGCCAGCTTTCCCATGTGTCACTCCTGCTAGCACCCTCCTATGTCACTTCATCCAGCTTTCCCATGTGTCACTCCTGCTAGCACCCTCCTATGTCACATCATCCAGCTTTCCCATGTGTCACTCCTGCCAACACCCTCCTATGTCACTTCATCCAGCTTTCCCATATGTCACTCCTGCTAGCACCCTCCTATGTCACTTCATCCAGCTTTCCCATGTGTCACTCCTGCTAGCACCCTCCTATGTCACTTCATCCAGCTTTCCCATGTGTCACTCCTGCTAGCACCCTCCTATGTCACCTCATCCAGCTTTCCCATATGTCACTCCTGCTAGCACCCTCCTATGTCACTTCATCCAGCTTTCCCATGTGTCACTCCTGCTAGCACCCTCCTATGTCACTTCATCCAGCTTTCCCATGTGTCACTCCTGCTAGCACCCTCCTATGTCACTTCATCCAGCTTTCCCATGTGTCACTCCTGCTAGCACCCTCCTATGTCACTTCATCCAGCTTTCCCATGTGTCACTCCTGCTAGCACCCTCCTATGTCACTTCATCCAGCTTTCCCATGTGTCACTCCTGCTAGCACCCTCCTATGTCACTTCATCCAGCTTTCCCATGTGTCACTCCTGCTAGAACCCTCATGTGTCACTTCATCCAGCTTTCCCATGTGTCACTCCTGCTAGCACCCTCCTATTAGAGATGAGCGGGTTCGGTTTCTTTGAATCCGAACCCGCACGAACTTCACTTTTTTTTTCACGGGTCCGAGCGACTCGGATCTTCCCGCCTTGCTCGGTTAACCCGAGCGCGCCCGAACGTCATCATGACACTGTCGGATTCTCGCGAGGCTCGGATTCTATCGCGAGACTCGGATTCTATATAAGGAGCCGCGCGTCGCCGCCATTTTCACACGTGCATTGAGATTGATAGGGAGAGGACGTGGCTGGCGTCCTCTCCATTTAGATTAGATTTAGAAGAGAGAGAGAGAGAGAGATTGCTGTGATACTGTAGATTAGAAGAGAGTGCAGAGTGCAGACAGAGTTTAGTGACTGACGACCACAGTGACCAGTGACCACCAGAGACAGTGCAGTTGTTTGTTTTATTTAATATATCCGTTCTCTGCCTGAAAAAAACGATACACAGTCACACAGTGACTCAGTCTGTGTGCACTGCTCAGCCCAGTGTGCTGCACATCAATGTATTGTATATAAAGCTTATAATTGTGGGGGAGACTGGGGAGCACTGCAGGTTGTTATAGCAGGAGCCAGGAGTACATGATAAATAATATTATATTAAAATTAAACAGTGCACACTTTTGCTGCAGGAGTGCCACTGCCAGTGTGACTAGTGGTGACCAGTGCCTGACCACCAGTATATTAGTAGTATTGTATACTATCTCTTTATCAACCAGTCTATATTAGCAGCAGACACAGTACAGTGCGGTAGTTCACGGCTGTGGCTACCTCTGTGTCGGCACTCGGCAGGCAGTCCGTCCATCCATAATTGTATTATATACCACCTAACCGTGGTTTTTTTTTTCTTTCTTTATACCGTCGTCATAGTCATACTAGTTGTTACGAGTATACTACTATCTCTTTATCAACCAGTGTACAGTGCGGTAGTTCACGGCTGTGGCTACCTCTGTGTCGGAACTCGGCAGGCAGTCCGTCCATCCATAATTGTATTATAATATATACCACCTAACCGTGGTTTTTTTTTCGTTCTTTATACCGTCGTCATACTAGTTGTTACGAGTATACTACTATCTCTTTATCAACCAGTGTACAGTGCGGTAGTTCACGGCTGTGGCTACCTCTGTGTCGGAACTCGGCAGGCAGTCCGTCCATCCATAATTGTATTATAATATATACCACCTAACCGTGGTTTTTTTTTCGTTCTTTATACCGTCGTCATACTAGTTGTTACGAGTATACTACTATCTCTTTATCAACCAGTGTACAGTGCGGTAGTTCACGGCTGTGGCTACCTCTGTGTCGGCACTCGGCAGGCAGTCCGTCCAACCATAATTGTATTATATACCACCTAACCGTGGTTTTTTTTTCATTCTTTATACCGTCGTCATACTAGTTGTTACGAGTATACTACTATCTCTTTATCAACCAGTGTACAGTGCGGTAGTTCACGGCTGTGGCTACCTCTGTGTCGGCACTCGGCAGGCAGTCCGTCCAACCATAATTGTATTATATACCACCTAACCGTGGTTTTTTTTTCATTCTTTATACCGTCGTCATACTAGTTGTTACGAGTATACTACTATCTCTTTATCAACCAGTGTACAGTGCGGTAGTTCACGGCTGTGGCTACCTCTGTGTCGGCACTCGGCAGCCCGTCCATAATTGTATATACCAGTGACCTAACCGTGGTTTTTTTTTTCTTTCTTTATACATACATACTAGTTACGAGTATACTATCTCTTTATCAACCAGTCTATATATTAGCAGCAGACACAGTACAGTGCGGTAGTTCACGGCTGTGGCTACCTCTGTGTCGGCACTCGGCAGCCCGTCCATAATTGTATATACCACCTAACCGTGGTTTTTTTTTCTTTCTTTATACATACATACTAGTTACGAGTATACTATCTCTTTATCAACCAGTCTATATATTAGCAGCAGACACAGTACAGTGCGGTAGTTCACGGCTGTGGCTACCTCTGTGTCGGCACTCCGCAGCCCGTCCATAATTGTATATACCAGTGACCTAACCGTGGTTTTTTTTTCTTTCTTTATACATACATACTAGTTACGAGTATACTATCTCTTTATCAACCAGTCTATATATTAGCAGCAGACACAGTACAGTGCGGTAGTTCACGGCTGTGGCTACCTCTGTGTCGGCACTCGGCAGCCCGTCCATAATTGTATATACCAGTGACCTAACCGTGGTTTTTTTTTCTTTCTTTATACATACATACTAGTTACGAGTATACTATCTCTTTATCAACCAGTCTATATATTAGCAGCAGACACAGTACAGTGCGGTAGTTCACGGCTGTGGCTACCTCTGTGTCGGCACTCGGCAGCCCGTCCATAATTGTATATACCAGTGACCTAACCGTGGTTTTTTTTTCTTTCTTTATACATACATACTAGTTACGAGTATACTATCTCTTTATCAACCAGTCTATATATTAGCAGCAGACACAGTACAGTGCGGTAGTTCACGGCTGTGGCTACCTCTGTGTCGGCACTCGGCAGCCCGTCCATAATTGTATACTAGTATCCAATCCATCCATCTGCATTGTTTACCTGAGGTGCCTTTTAGTTGTGCCTATTAAAATATGGAGAACAAAAATGTTGAGGTTCCAAAATTAGGGAAAGATCAAGATCCACTTCCACCTCGTGCTGAAGCTGCTGCCACTAGTCATGGCCGAGACGATGAAATGCCAGCAACGTCGTCTGCCAAGGCCGATGCCCAATGGCATAGTACAGAGCATGTCAAAACCAAAACACCAAATATCAGTAAAAAAAGGACTCCAAAACCTAAAATAAAATTGTCGGAGGAGAAGCGTAAACTTGCCAATATGCCATTTACCACACGGAGTGGCAAGGAACGGCTGAGGCCCTGGCCTATGTTCATGGCTAGTGGTTCAGCTTCACATGAGGATGGAAGCACTCAGCCTCTCGCTAGAAAACTGAAAAGACTCAAGCTGGCAAAAGCACCGCAAAGAACTGTGCGTTCTTTGAAATCCCAAATCCACAAGGAGAGTCCAATTGTGTCGGTTGCGATGCCTGACCTTCCCAACACTGGACGTGAAGAGCATGCGCCTTCCACCATTTGCACGCCCCCTGCAAGTGCTGGAAGGAGCACCCGCAGTCCAGTTCCTGATAGTCAGATTGAAGATGTCAGTGTTGAAGTACACCAGGATGAGGAGGATATGGGTGTTGCTGGCGCTGGGGAGGAAATTGACCAGGAGGATTCTGATGGTGAGGTGGTTTGTTTAAGTCAGGCACCCGGGGAGACACCTGTTGTCCGTGGGAGGAATATGGCCGTTGACATGCCAGGTGAAAATACCAAAAAAATCAGCTCTTCGGTGTGGAGGTATTTCACCAGAAATGCGGACAACAGGTGTCAAGCCGTGTGTTCCCTTTGTCAAGCTGTAATAAGTAGGGGTAAGGACGTTAACCACCTCGGAACATCCTCCCTTATACGTCACCTGCAGCGCATTCATAATAAGTCAGTGACAAGTTCAAAAACTTTGGGTGACAGCGGAAGCAGTCCACTGACCAGTAAATCCCTTCCTCTTGTAACCAAGCTCACGCAAACCACCCCACCAACTCCCTCAGTGTCAATTTCCTCCTTCCCCAGGAATGCCAATAGTCCTGCAGGCCATGTCACTGGCAAGTCTGACGAGTCCTCTCCTGCCTGGGATTCCTCCGATGCATCCTTGCGTGTAACGCCTACTGCTGCTGGCGCTGCTGTTGTTGCCGCTGGGAGTCGATGGTCATCCCAGAGGGGAAGTCGTAAGCCCACTTGTACTACTTCCAGTAAGCAATTGACTGTTCAACAGTCCTTTGCGAGGAAGATGAAATATCACAGCAGTCATCCTACTGCAAAGCGGATAACTGAGTCCTTGACAACTATGTTGGTGTTAGACGTGCGTCCGGTATCCGCCGTTAGTTCACAGGGAACTAGACAATTTATTGAGGCAGTGTGCCCCCGTTACCAAATACCATCTAGGTTCCACTTCTCTAGGCAGGCGATACCGAGAATGTACACGGACGTCAGAAAAAGACTCACCAGTCTCCTAAAAAATGCAGTTGTACCCAATGTCCACTTAACCACGGACATGTGGACAAGTGGAGCAGGGCAGGGTCAGGACTATATGACTGTGACAGCCCACTGGGTAGATGTATGGACTCCCGCCGCAAGAACAGCAGCGGCGGCACCAGTAGCAGCATCTCGCAAACGCCAACTCTTTCCTAGGCAGGCTACGCTTTGTATCACCGCTTTCCAGAATACGCACACAGCTGAAAACCTCTTACGGCAACTGAGGAAGATCATCGCGGAATGGCTTACCCCAATTGGACTCTCCTGTGGATTTGTGGCATCGGACAACGCCAGCAATATTGTGTGTGCATTAAATATGGGCAAATTCCAGCACGTCCCATGTTTTGCACATACCTTGAATTTGGTGGTGCAGAATTTTTTAAAAAACGACAGGGGCGTGCAAGAGATGCTGTCGGTGGCCAGAAAAATTGCGGGACACTTTCGGCGTACAGGCACCACGTACAGAAGACTGGAGCACCACCAAAAACTACTGAACCTGCCCTGCCATCATCTGAAGCAAGAAGTGGTAACGAGGTGGAATTCAACCCTCTATATGCTTCAGAGGTTGGAGGAGCAGCAAAAGGCCATTCAAGCCTATACAATTGAGCACGATATAGGAGATGGAATGCACCTGTCTCAAGTGCAGTGGAGAATGATTTCAACGTTGTGCAAGGTTCTGATGCCCTTTGAACTTGCCACACGTGAAGTCAGTTCAGACACTGCCAGCCTGAGTCAGGTCATTCCCCTCATCAGGCTTTTGCAGAAGAAGCTGGAGGCATTGAAGAAGGAGCTAAAAGGGAGCGATTCCGCTAGGCATGTGGGACTTGTGGATGCAGCCCTTAATTCGCTTAACAAGGATTCACGGGTGGTCAATCTGTTGAAATCAGAGCACTACATTTTGGCCACCGTGCTCGATCCTAGATTTAAAGCCTACCTTGGATCTCTCTTTCCGGCAGACACAGGTCTGCTGGGGTTGAAAGACCTGCTGGTGACAAAATTGTCAAGTCAAGCGGAACGCGACCTGTCAACATCTCCTCCTTCACATTCTCCCGCAACTGGGGGTGCGAGGAAAAGGCTCAGAATTCCGAGCCCACCCGCTGGCGGTGATGCAGGGCAGTCTGGAGCGACTGCTGATGCTGACATCTGGTCCGGACTGAAGGACCTGACAACGATTACGGACATGTCGTCTACTGTCACTGCATATGATTCTCTCAACATTGATAGAATGGTGGAGGATTATATGAGTGACCGCATCCAAGTAGGCACGTCACACAGTCCGTACATATACTGGCAGGAAAAAGAGGCAATTTGGAGGCCCTTGCACAAACTGGCTTTATTCTACCTAAGTTGCCCTCCCACAAGTGTGTACTCCGAAAGAGTGTTTAGTGCCGCCGCTCACCTTGTCAGCAATCGGCGTACGAGGTTACATCCAGAAAATGTGGAGAAGATGATGTTCATTAAAATGAATTATAATCAATTCCTCCGCGGAGACATTGACCAGCAGCAATTGCCTCCACAAAGTACACAGGGAGCTGAGATGGTGGATTCCAGTGGGGACGAATTGATAATCTGTGAGGAGGGGGATGTACACGGTGATATATCGGAGGGTGAAGATGAGGTGGACATCTTGCCTCTGTAGAGCCAGTTTGTGCAAGGAGAGATTAATTGCTTCTTTTTTGGGGGGGGTCCAAACCAACCCGTCATATCAGTCACAGTCGTGTGGCAGACCCTGTCACTGAAATGATGGGTTGGTTAAAGTGTGCATGTCCTGTTTTGTTTATACAACATAAGGGTGGGTGGGAGGGCCCAAGGATAATTCCATCTTGCACCTCTTTTTTCTTTTCTTTTTCTTTGCATCATGTGCTGATTGGGGAGGGTTTTTTGGAAGGGACATCCTGCGTGACACTGCAGTGCCACTCCTAAATGGGCCCGGTGTTTGTGTCGGCCACTAGGGTCGCTAATCTTACTCACACAGTCAGCTACCTCATTGCGCCTCTTTTTTTCTTTGCGTCATGTGCTGTTTGGGGAGGGTTTTTTGGAAGGGACATCCTGCGTGACACTGCAGTGCCACTCCTAGATGGGCCCGGTGTTTGTGTCGGCCACTAGGGTCGCTAATCTTACTCACACAGCTACCTCATTGCGCCTCTTTTTTTCTTTGCGTCATGTGCTGTTTGGGGAGGGTTTTTTGGAAGGGACATCCTGCGTGACACTGCAGTGCCACTCCTAGATGGGCCCGGTGTTTGTGTCGGCCACTAGGGTCGCTAATCTTACTCACACAGTCAGCTACCTCATTGCGCCTCTTTTTTTCTTTGCGTCATGTGCTGTTTGGGGAGGGTTTTTTGGAAGGGCCATCCTGCGTGACACTGCAGTGCCACTCCTAGATGGGCCCGGTGTTTGTGTCGGCCACTAGGGTCGCTAATCTTACTCACACAGTCAGCTACCTCATTGCGCCTCTTTTTTTCTTTGCGTCATGTGCTGTTTGGGGAGGGTTTTTTGGAAGGGCCATCCTGCGTGACACTGCAGTGCCACTCCTAGATGGGCCCGGTGTTTGTGTCGGCCACTAGGGTCGCTAATCTTACTCACACAGCTACCTCATTGCGCCTCTTTTTTTCTTTGCGTCATGTGCTGTTTGGGGAGGGTTTTTTGGAAGGGACATCCTGCGTGACACTGCAGTGCCACTCCTAGATGGGCCCGGTGTTTGTGTCGGCCACTAGGGTCGCTTATCTTACTCACACAGCGACCTCGGTGCAAATTTTAGGACTAAAAATAATATTGTGAGGTGTGAGGTATTCAGAATAGACTGAAAATGAGTGTAAATTATGGTTTTTGAGGTTAATAATACTTTGGGATCAAAATGACCCCCAAATTCTATGATTTAAGCTGTTTTTTAGTGTTTTTGGAAAAAAACACCCGAATCCAAAACACACCCGAATCCGACAAAAATAATTCGGTGAGGTTTTGCCAAAACGCGTTCGAACCCAAAACACGGCCGCGGAACCGAACCCAAAACCAAAACACAAAACCCGAAAAATTTCAGGCGCTCATCTCTACCTCCTATGTCACTTCATCCAACTTTCCCATGTGTCACTCCTGCTAGAACCCTCATGTGTCACTTCATCCAGCTTTCCCATGTGTCACTCCTGCTAGCACCCTCCTATGTCACTTCATCCAGCTTTCCCATGTGTCACTTCAGCCAGCACCCTGCTGTGTCACTCCAGTCATCTCCCCCGCGTGTCACTCCTGCTAGCACCCTCCTATGTCACTTCATCCAGCTTTCCCATGTGTCACTCCTGCTAGCACCCTCCTATGTCACTTCATCCAGCTTTCCCATGTGTCACTCCTGCTAGAACCCTCATGTGTCACCTCTGCCAGCTTTCCCATGTGTCACTCCTGCTAGCACCCTCCTATGTCACTTCATCCAGCTTTCCCATGTGTCACTCCTGCTAGCACCCTCCTATGTCACATCATCCAGCTTTCCCACGTGTCACTCCTGCTAGCACCCTCATGTGTCACTTCATCCAGCTTTCCCATGTGTCACTACTGCTAGTGTGACACCCTAATCGTGTATGATTCCGTTCCCGGAAAATAGGTAGATGAACTTGGTATCTATGTAATTGCGTTGTTCCGTTCTTCACAGAGAGGTGAGTCAGAATTTCATGAATCGTTGAAAATGGTTATAATACAGTATATTTATTATTCCTATTTCTATTACATATATTTCCATATACACTCAGCTATTACATTGTATAATAACATGGAACATATCAATTGTTGTTATGCTATTGAATACAAACAATAAAGTATCGTTTTATTTTACCGGACACTGTTTTCCGTCTATTCGTTGTTCTTAAAGTCACGACAGTACCTAAGAATAAAGAGTTATAACAATCTACACCACAGTTAATATTCAGTGTGTTTACTATTTGCAGATTATACTCTTATACATTAAAAACTAAATTGATCAGTCAATGGTACGGATCCGTACTCCCTACCCACAATATAGTCTCTGCCGGCTTATTGGAATCCTACGTTCTGCGCGTTGGTGCACATTGAAGAAAGCGGTTATCGTGTCAATACAACGGAAAAGGATTCCTTCTCTATAGTTACTGTGTCTTCTTATAATAGATGTTGAATAACACCCCTAAGTATGCGCACTCCAATTCCACTTGCTATGCCTACAATACACTCTGACTAGTAACAAATTTATAATCCCGTTCTATGTTTTGTTGGCCTTCGGATAGAACAAAGATGACCGTATGTAAGTAATACGTTCCTAGCCAACAATAATACAGTTAGTAGAGTTTTAATGGATAACGGAGTAATTAGTAGAGTTCTTGACTGATAGTAGAGTAATTAGTAGAATCTTGGCTGACAGCGGAGTAATTAGTAGAGTCTTAGCTGACAGCGGAGTAATTAGTAGAGTCTTAACTGACAGCGGAGTAATTAATAGCGTGTCGTAGCTAACAGCGGGGCAACAGCGATGCTTACTCCTGCCGGGAACATGCAAAACGTCCAATAATCTTTATTTAGGAATAAAACTCTGCGACTTTTATTATTAACAGTCTTGTCTACAAGTAATTAATTGCACGAGCACTAGGTTTCCTAAATGTTGCACTCACTTTGAGGATTATTTGTACTTTGACTGGCTTGCAACCTAATCAGGTATGCAGGATGAGGTGAGAGTTCACAGTTAGGTGTATATATTGTTCTTAAGCTGCAGCTAGCAACGATAATGAGGCATTAACTGTAGTGGTGTTAAGACTGGTAGCTGTAAACTGCAGATGAATTACGCCTTGAATTGATAATGTGTCTGGATACACCCCTTTATGCAGGCTTAATTCAGTAAGTGCTGCCCGCTATTCACAATCTTGCCTCCAGTCCGCCCGCCTCCCGCTGTCACTCACCGCTATATAGGAGTCTTTGACGGTAGCGCCGCCTTCTCCGCTCCGCCCAGCAAGGGAGTGTAGTATGCGGAGGGGCCGCGGCTCGCTGTCACTCACCGCGCCGGAGGTGTTTCCAAAGGCCGCCCCTTCCTCCTCTACTCCGTCCAGCAAGGGAGAGGATCGATGTTGATGGACCGCCGTCTGCAGCGGATCCCAGGGTACACTTATCGTCACCCTCGGCCGCACCGATTACAGCTCCGGTGTCACACTATAATGCCGGGCGAGTCTCTGATCGCAGTGTGACGCAGCTCCTTCACTGACCCAGAGGCTAGACGTACATCTCCTTCCTCACAGTAAGTGCCGGTGGTCTCCCCAACGGCCTCTTCTCGCTCCCCTTTTTATTCTCTTTTTCTTAGTGGCCCGGATGGGTCCCGCCAGCCGTTATTTGCACGAGCTGGTTTATTCACCCCTCAGCACACATACATTAAACCCCTGTTTTAGGGTTGGACTCGTCGATCACACATTCACAGACATTGTGGAGTAGTCCAACTCCCCTCTGTGAGGGGCTATTCTAGAGCGAAACTTCACGTTATGGGAGCAACTATAATCCTATTTTAACATCCCTCTGTGAGGGGATTAATATATATATTGAGTTTTTATTTTAATTATTTATATCTATTCACCATACAAGAACAACAAAACTAATTATGACTATACTTGTTTACACTACAGTGGGTATAGCTGGGTATTACACTAGCACCCTCCTATGTCACTTCATCCAGCTTTCCCATGTGTCACTCCTGCTAGCACCCTCCTATGTCACTTCATCCAGCTTTCCCATGTGTCACTCCTGCTAGCACCCTCCTATATCACTTCATCCAGCTTTCCCATGTGTCACTCCTGCTAGAACCCTCCTATGTCACTTCATCCAGCTTTCCCATGTGTCACTCCTGCTAGAACCCTCATGTGTCACCTCAGCCAGCTTTCCCATGTGTCACTCCTGCTAGCACCCTCCTATGTCACTTCATCCAGCTTTCCCATGTGTCACTCCTGCTAGCACCCTCCTATGTCACATCATCCAGCTTTCCCATGTGTCACTCCTGCCAACACCCTCCTATGTCACTTCATCCAGCTTTCCCATATGTCACTCCTGCTAGCACCCTCCTATGTCACTTCATCCAGCTTTCCCATGTGTCACTCCTGCTAGCACCCTCCTATGTCACTTCATCCAGCTTTCCCATGTGTCACTCCTGCTAGCACCCTCCTATGTCACTTCATCCAGCTTTCCCATGTGTCACTCCTGCTAGCACCCTCCTATGTCACTTCATCCAGCTTTCCCATGTGTCACTCCTGCTAGCACCCTCCTATGTCACTTCATCCAGCTTTCCCATGTGTCACTCCTGCTAGCACCCTCCTATGTCACTTCATCCAGCTTTCCCATGTGTCACTCCTGCTAGAACCCTCATGTGTCACTTCATCCAGCTTTCCCATGTGTCACTCCTGCTAGCACCCTCCTATGTCACTTCATCCAACTTTCCCATGTGTCACTCCTGCTAGAACCCTCATGTGTCACTTCATCCAGCTTTCCCATGTGTCACTCCTGCTAGCACCCTCCTATGTCACTTCATCCAGCTTTCCCATGTGTCACTTCAGCCAGCACCCTGCTGTGTCACTCCAGTCATCTCCCCCGCGTGTCACTCCTGCTAGCACCCTCCTATGTCACTTCATCCAGCTTTCCCATGTGTCACTCCTGCTAGAACCCTCCTATGTCACTTCATCCACCTTTCCCATGTGTCACTCCTGCTAGCACCCTCCTATGTCACTTCATCCAGCTTTCCCATGTGTCACTCCTGCTAGCACCCTCCTATGTCACCTCATCCAGCTTTCCCATGTGTCACTCCTGCTAGCACCCTCCTATGTCACTTCATCCAGCTTTCCCATGTGTCACTCCTGCTAGAACCCTCCTATGTCACTTCATCCAGCTTTCCCATGTGTCACTCCTGCTAGCACCCTCCTATGTCACCTCATCCAGCTTTCCCATGTGTCACTCCTGCTAGCACCCTCCTATGTCACTTCATCCAGCTTTCCCATGTGTCACTCCTGCTAGCACCCTCATGTGTCACTTCATCCAGCTCTCCCATGTGTCACTCCTGCTAGCACCCTCCTATGTCACTTCATCCAGCTTTCCCATGTGTCACTCCTGCTAGCACCCTCATGTGTCACTTCATCCAGCTTTCCCATGTGTCACTCCTGCTAGAACCCTCCAATGTCACTTCATCCAGCTTTCCCATGTGTCACTCCTGCTAGCACCCTCCTATGTCACTTCATCCAGCTTTCCCATGTGTCACTCCTGCTAGCACCCTCCTATGTCACTTCATCCAGCTTTCCCATGTGTCACTCCTGCTAGAACCCTCATGTGTCACCTCAGCCAGCTTTCCCATGTGTCACTCCTGCTAGCACCCTCCTATGTCACTTCATCCAGCTTTCCCATGTGTCACTCCTGCTAGCACCCTCCTATGTCACATCATCCAGCTTTCCCACGTGTCACTCCTGCTAGCACCCTCATGTGTCACTTCATCCAGCTTTCCCATGTGTCACTCCTGCTAGCACCCTCCTATGTCACTTCATCCAGCTTTCCCATGTGTCACTCCTGCTAGCACCCTCCTATGTCACTTCATCCAGCTTTCCCATGTGTCACTCCTGCTAGCACCCTCCTATATCACTTCATCCAGCTTTCCCATGTGTCACTCCTGCTAGAACCCTCCTATGTCACTTCATCCAGCTTTCCCATGTGTCACTCCTGCTAGAACCCTCATGTGTCACTTCAGCCAGCTTTCCCATGTGTCACTCCTGCTAGCACCCTCCTATGTCACTTCATCCAGCTTTCCCATGTGTCACTCCTGCTAGCACCCTCCTATGTCACATCATCCAGCTTTCCCATGTGTTACTCCTGCCAACACCCTCCTATGTCACTTCATCCAGCTTTCCCATATGTCACTCCTGCTAGCACCCTCCTATGTCACTTCATCCAGCTTTCCCATGTGTCACTCCTGCTAGCACCCTCCTATGTCACTTCATCCAGCTTTCCCATGTGTCACTCCTGCTAGCACCCTCCTATGTCACCTCATCCAGCTTTCCCATATGTCACTCCTGCTAGCACCCTCCTATGTCACTTCATCCAGCTTTCCCATGTGTCACTCCTGCTAGCACCCTCCTATGTCACTTCATCCAGCTTTCCCATGTGTCACTCCTGCTAGCACCCTCCTATGTCACTTCATCCAGCTTTCCCATGTGTCACTCCTGCTAGCACCCTCCTATGTCACTTCATCCAGCTTTCCCATGTGTCACTCCTGCTAGCACCCTCCTATGTCACTTCATCCAGCTTTCCCATGTGTCACTCCTGCTAGCACCCTCCTATGTCACTTCATCCAGCTTTCCCATGTGTCACTCCTGCTAGAACCCTCATGTGTCACTTCATCCAGCTTTCCCATGTGTCACTCCTGCTAGCACCCTCCTATGTCACTTCATCCAACTTTCCCATGTGTCACTCCTGCTAGAACCCTCATGTGTCACTTCATCCAGCTTTCCCATGTGTCACTCCTGCTAGCACCCTCCTATGTCACTTCATCCAGCTTTCCCATGTGTCACTTCAGCCAGCACCCTGCTGTGTCACTCCAGTCATCTCCCCCGCGTGTCACTCCTGCTAGCACCCTCCTATGTCACTTCATCCAGCTTTCCCATGTGTCACTCCTGCTAGAACCCTCCTATGTCACTTCATCCACCTTTCCCATGTGTCACTCCTGCTAGCACCCTCCTATGTCACTTCATCCAGCTTTCCCATGTGTCACTCCTGCTAGCACCCTCCTATGTCACCTCATCCAGCTTTCCCATGTGTCACTCCTGCTAGCACCCTCCTATGTCACTTCATCCAGCTTTCCCATGTGTCACTCCTGCTAGAACCCTCCTATGTCACTTCATCCAGCTTTCCCATGTGTCACTCCTGCTAGCACCCTCCTATGTCACCTCATCCAGCTTTCCCATGTGTCACTCCTGCTAGCACCCTCCTATGTCACTTCATCCAGCTTTCCCATGTGTCACTCCTGCTAGCACCCTCATGTGTCACTTCATCCAGCTCTCCCATGTGTCACTCCTGCTAGCACCCTCCTATGTCACTTCATCCAGCTTTCCCATGTGTCACTCCTGCTAGCACCCTCATGTGTCACTTCATCCAGCTTTCCCATGTGTCACTCCTGCTAGAACCCTCCAATGTCACTTCATCCAGCTTTCCCATGTGTCACTCCTGCTAGCACCCTCCTATGTCACTTCATCCAGCTTTCCCATGTGTCACTCCTGCTAGCACCCTCCTATGTCACTTCATCCAGCTTTCCCATGTGTCACTCCTGCTAGAACCCTCATGTGTCACCTCAGCCAGCTTTCCCATGTGTCACTCCTGCTAGCACCCTCCTATGTCACTTCATCCAGCTTTCCCATGTGTCACTCCTGCTAGCACCCTCCTATGTCACATCATCCAGCTTTCCCACGTGTCACTCCTGCTAGCACCCTCATGTGTCACTTCATCCAGCTTTCCCATGTGTCACTCCTGCTAGCACCCTCCTATGTCACTTCATCCAGCTTTCCCATGTGTCACTCCTGCTAGCACCCTCCTATGTCACTTCATCCAGCTTTCCCATGTGTCACTCCTGCTAGAACCCTCATGTGTCACTTCATCCAGCTTTCCCATATGTCACTCCTGCGAGAACCCTCATGTGTCACTTCATTCAGCTTTCCCATGTGTCACTCCTGCTAGCACCCTCATGTGTCACTTCATCCAGCTTTCCCATGTGTCACTCCTGCTAGCACCCTCATGTGTCACTTCATCCAGCTTTCCCATGTGTCACTCCTGCTAGCACCCTCATGTGTCACTTCATCCAGCTTTCCCATGTGTCACTCCTGCTAGCACCCTCCTATGTCACTTCATCCAGCTTTCCCATGTGTCACTCCTGCTAGCACCCTCCTATTTCCCTTCATCCAGCTTTCCCATGTGTCACTCCTGCTAGAACCCTCATGTGTCACTTCATCCAGCTTTCCCATGTGTCACTCCTGCTAGCACCCTCCTATGTCACTTCATCCAGCTTTCCCATGTGTCACTCCTGCTAGCACCCTCCTATGTCACTTCATCCAGCTTTCCCATGTGTCACTCCTGCTAGCACCATCCTATGTCACTTCATCCAGCTTTCCCATGTGTCACTCCTGCTAGCACCCTCCTGTGTCACTTCATCCAGCTTTCCCATGTGTCACTCCTGCTAGAACCCTCATGTGTCACTTCATCCAGCTTTCCCATGTGTCACTCCTGCTAGCACCCTCCTATGTCACTTCATCCAACTTTCCCATGTGTCACTCCTGCTAGAACCCTCATGTGTCACTTCATCCAGCTTTCCCATGTGTCACTCCTGCTAGGACCCTCCTATGTCACTTCATCCAGCTTTCCCATGTGTCACTTCAGCCAGCACCCTGCTGTGTCACTCCAGTCATCTCCCCCGCGTGTCACTCCTGCTAGCACCCTCCTATGTCACTTCATCCAGCTTTCCCATGTGTCACTCCTGCTAGAACCCTCCTATGTCACTTCATCCAGCTTTCCCATGTGTCACTCCTGCTAGCACCCTCCTATGTCACTTCATCCAGCTTTCCCATGTGTCACTCCTGCTAGCACCCTCCTATGTCACCTCATCCAGCTTTCCCATGTGTCACTCCTGCTAGCACCCTCCTATGTCACTTCATCCAGCTTTCCCATGTGTCACTCCTGCTAGAACCCTCCTATGTCACTTCATCCAGCTTTCCCATGTGTCACTCCTGCTAGCACCCTCCTATGTCACCTCATCCAGCTTTCCCATGTGTCACTCCTGCTAGCACCCTCCTATGTCACTTCATCCAGCTTTCCCATGTGTCAATCCTGCTAGCACCCTCATGTGTCACTTCATCCAGCTCTCCCATGTGTCACTCCTGCTAGCACCCTCCTATGTCACTTCATCCAGCTTTCCCATGTGTCACTCCTGCTAGCACCCTCATGTGTCACTTCATCCAGCTTTCCCATGTGTCACTCCTGCTAGAACCCTCCAATGTCACTTCATCCAGCTTTCCCATGTGTCACTCCTGCTAGCACCCTCCTATGTCACTTCATCCAGCTTTCCCATGTGTCACTCCTGCTAGCACCCTCCTATGTCACTTCATCCAGCTTTCCCATGTGTCACTCCTGCTAGAACCCTCATGTGTCACCTCAGCCAGCTTTCCCATGTGTCACTCCTGCTAGCACCCTCCTATGTCACTTCATCCAGCTTTCCCATGTGTCACTCCTGCTAGCACCCTCCTATGTCACATCATCCAGCTTTCCCACGTGTCACTCCTGCTAGCACCCTCATGTGTCACTTCATCCAGCTTTCCCATGTGTCACTCCTGCTAGCACCCTCCTATGTCACTTCATCCAGCTTTCCCATGTGTCACTCCTGCTAGCACCCTCCTATATCACTTCATCCAGCTTTCCCATGTGTCACTCCTGCTAGAACCCTCCTATGTCACTTCATCCAGCTTTCCCATGTGTCACTCCTGCTATAACCCTCATGTGTCACCTCAGCCAGCTTTCCCATGTGTCACTCCTGCTAGCACCCTCCTATGTCACTTCATCCAGCTTTCCCATGTGTCACTCCTGCTAGCACCCTCCTATGTCACATCATCCAGCTTTCCCATGTGTCACTCCTGCCAACACCCTCCTATGTCACTTCATCCAGCTTTCCCTTATGTCACTCCTGCTAGCACCCTCCTATGTCACTTCATCCAGCTTTCCCATGTGTCACTCCTGCTAGCACCCTCCTATGTCACTTCATCCAGCTTTCCCATGTGTCACTCCTGCTAGCACCCTCCTATGTCACTTCATCCAGCTTTCCCATGTGTCACTCCTGCTAGCACCCTCCTATGTCACTTCATCCAGCTTTCCCATGTGTCACTCCTGCTAGCACCCTCCTATGTCACTTCATCCAGCTTTCCCATGTGTCACTCCTGCTAGCACCCTCCTATGTCACTTCATCCAGCTTTCCCATGTGTCACTCCTGCTAGAACCCTCATGTGTCACTTCATCCAGCTTTCCCATGTGTCACTCCTGCTAGCACCCTCATGTGTCACTTCATTCAGCTTTCCCATGTGTCACTCCTGCTAGCACCCTCATGTGTCACTTCATCCAGCTTTCCCATGTGTCACTCCTGCTAGCACCCTCATGTGTCACTTCATCCAGCTTTCCCATGTGTCACTCCTGCTAGCACCCTCATGTGTCACTTCATCCAGCTTTCCCATGTGTCACTCCTGCTAGCACCCTCCTATGTCACTTCATCCAGCTTTCCCATATGTCACTCCATCTAGCACCCTCCTATGTCACTTCATCCAGCTTTCCCATGTGTCACTCCTGCCAACACCCTCCTATGTCACTTCATCCAGCTTTCCCATGTGTCACTCCTGCTAGCACCCTCCTATGTCACTTCATCCAGCTTTCCCATGTGTCACTCCTGCTAGCACCCTCCTATGTCACTTCATCCAGCTTTCCCATGTGTCACTCCTGCCAACACCCTCCTATGTCACTTCATCCAGCTTTCCCATGTGTCACTCCTGCTAGCACCCTCCTCTGTCACTTCATCCAGCTTTCCCATGTGTCACTCCTGCTACCACCCTCCTATGTCACTTCATCCAGCTTTCCCATGTGTCACTCCTGCTAGCAGCCTCCTATGTCACTTCATCCAGCTTTCCCATGTGTCACTCCTGCTAGCACCCTCATGTGTCACTTCATCCAGCTTTCCCATGTGTCACTCCTGCTAGAACCCTCATGTGTCACTTCATCCAGCTTTCCCATGTGTCACTCCTGCTAGCACCCTCATGTGTCACTTCATTCAGCTTTCCCATGTGTCACTCCTGCTAGCACCCTCCTATGTCACCTCATCCAGCTTTCCCATGTGTCACTCCTGCTAGCACCCTCCTATGTCACTTCATCCAGCTTTCCCATGTGTCACTCCTGCTAGCACCTTCCTATGTCACTTCATCCAGCTTTCCCATGTGTCACTCCTGCTAGCACCTTCCTATGTCACTTCATCCAGCTTTCCCATGTGTCACTCCTGCTAGCACCCTCATGTGTCACTTCATCCAGCTTTCCCATGTGTCACTCCTGCTAGCACCCTCATGTGTCACTTCATCCAGCTTTCCCATGTGTCACTCCTGCTAGCACCCTCCTATGTCACTTCATCCAGCTTTCCCATGTGTCACTCCTGCTAGCACCCTCCTATGTCACTTCATCCAGCTTTCCCATGTGTCACTCCTGCCAACACCCTCCTATGTCACTTCATCCAGCTTTCCCATGTGTCACTCCTGCCAGCACCCTCCTATGTCACTTCATCCAGCTTTCCCATGTGTCACTCCTGCTAGCACCCTCCTATGTCACTTCATCCAGCTTTCCCATGTGTCACTCCTGCCAACACCCTCCTATGTCACTTCATCCAACTTTCCCATGTGTCACTCCTGCTAGAACCCTCATGTGTCACTTCATCCAGCTTTCCCATGTGTCACTCCTGCTAGGACCCTCCTATGTCACTTCATCCAGCTTTCCCATGTGTCACTTCAGCCAGCACCCTGCTGTGTCACTCCAGTCATCTCCCCCGCGTGTCACTCCTGCTAGCACCCTCCTATGTCACTTCATCCAGCTTTCCCATGTGTCACTCCTGCTAGAACCCTCCTATGTCACTTCATCCAGCTTTCCCATGTGTCACTCCTGCTAGCACCCTCCTATGTCACTTCATCCAGCTTTCCCATGTGTCACTCCTGCTAGCACCCTCCTATGTCACCTCATCCAGCTTTCCCATGTGTCACTCCTGCTAGCACCCTCCTATGTCACTTCATCCAGCTTTCCCATGTGTCACTCCTGCTAGAACCCTCCTATGTCACTTCATCCAGCTTTCCCATGTGTCACTCCTGCTAGCACCCTCCTATGTCACCTCATCCAGCTTTCCCATGTGTCACTCCTGCTAGCACCCTCCTATGTCACTTCATCCAGCTTTCCCATGTGTCAATCCTGCTAGCACCCTCATGTGTCACTTCATCCAGCTCTCCCATGTGTCACTCCTGCTAGCACCCTCCTATGTCACTTCATCCAGCTTTCCCATGTGTCACTCCTGCTAGCACCCTCATGTGTCACTTCATCCAGCTTTCCCATGTGTCACTCCTGCTAGAACCCTCCAATGTCACTTCATCCAGCTTTCCCATGTGTCACTCCTGCTAGCACCCTCCTATGTCACTTCATCCAGCTTTCCCATGTGTCACTCCTGCTAGCACCCTCCTATGTCACTTCATCCAGCTTTCCCATGTGTCACTCCTGCTAGAACCCTCATGTGTCACCTCAGCCAGCTTTCCCATGTGTCACTCCTGCTAGCACCCTCCTATGTCACTTCATCCAGCTTTCCCATGTGTCACTCCTGCTAGCACCCTCCTATGTCACATCATCCAGCTTTCCCACGTGTCACTCCTGCTAGCACCCTCATGTGTCACTTCATCCAGCTTTCCCATGTGTCACTCCTGCTAGCACCCTCCTATGTCACTTCATCCAGCTTTCCCATGTGTCACTCCTGCTAGCACCCTCCTATATCACTTCATCCAGCTTTCCCATGTGTCACTCCTGCTAGAACCCTCCTATGTCACTTCATCCAGCTTTCCCATGTGTCACTCCTGCTATAACCCTCATGTGTCACCTCAGCCAGCTTTCCCATGTGTCACTCCTGCTAGCACCCTCCTATGTCACTTCATCCAGCTTTCCCATGTGTCACTCCTGCTAGCACCCTCCTATGTCACATCATCCAGCTTTCCCATGTGTCACTCCTGCCAACACCCTCCTATGTCACTTCATCCAGCTTTCCCTTATGTCACTCCTGCTAGCACCCTCCTATGTCACTTCATCCAGCTTTCCCATGTGTCACTCCTGCTAGCACCCTCCTATGTCACTTCATCCAGCTTTCCCATGTGTCACTCCTGCTAGCACCCTCCTATGTCACTTCATCCAGCTTTCCCATGTGTCACTCCTGCTAGCACCCTCCTATGTCACTTCATCCAGCTTTCCCATGTGTCACTCCTGCTAGCACCCTCCTATGTCACTTCATCCAGCTTTCCCATGTGTCACTCCTGCTAGCACCCTCCTATGTCACTTCATCCAGCTTTCCCATGTGTCACTCCTGCTAGAACCCTCATGTGTCACTTCATCCAGCTTTCCCATGTGTCACTCCTGCTAGCACCCTCATGTGTCACTTCATTCAGCTTTCCCATGTGTCACTCCTGCTAGCACCCTCATGTGTCACTTCATCCAGCTTTCCCATGTGTCACTCCTGCTAGCACCCTCATGTGTCACTTCATCCAGCTTTCCCATGTGTCACTCCTGCTAGCACCCTCATGTGTCACTTCATCCAGCTTTCCCATGTGTCACTCCTGCTAGCACCCTCCTATGTCACTTCATCCAGCTTTCCCATATGTCACTCCATCTAGCACCCTCCTATGTCACTTCATCCAGCTTTCCCATGTGTCACTCCTGCCAACACCCTCCTATGTCACTTCATCCAGCTTTCCCATGTGTCACTCCTGCTAGCACCCTCCTATGTCACTTCATCCAGCTTTCCCATGTGTCACTCCTGCCAGCACCCTCCTATGTCACTTCATCCAGCTTTCCCATGTGTCACTCCTGCCAACACCCTCCTATGTCACTTCATCCAGCTTTCCCATGTGTCACTCCTGCTAGCACCCTCCTCTGTCACTTCATCCAGCTTTCCCATGTGTCACTCCTGCTACCACCCTCCTATGTCACTTCATCCAGCTTTCCCATGTGTCACTCCTGCTAGCAGCCTCCTATGTCACTTCATCCAGCTTTCCCATGTGTCACTCCTGCTAGCACCCTCATGTGTCACTTCATCCAGCTTTCCCATGTGTCACTCCTGCTAGAACCCTCATGTGTCACTTCATCCAGCTTTCCCATGTGTCACTCCTGCTAGCACCCTCATGTGTCACTTCATTCAGCTTTCCCATGTGTCACTCCTGCTAGCACCCTCCTATGTCACCTCATCCAGCTTTCCCATGTGTCACTCCTGCTAGCACCCTCCTATGTCACTTCATCCAGCTTTCCCATGTGTCACTCCTGCTAGCACCTTCCTATGTCACTTCATCCAGCTTTCCCATGTGTCACTCCTGCTAGCACCTTCCTATGTCACTTCATCCAGCTTTCCCATGTGTCACTCCTGCTAGCACCCTCATGTGTCACTTCATCCAGCTTTCCCATGTGTCACTCCTGCTAGCACCCTCATGTGTCACTTCATCCAGCTTTCCCATGTGTCACTCCTGCTAGCACCCTCCTATGTCACTTCATCCAGCTTTCCCATGTGTCACTCCTGCTAGCACCCTCCTATGTCACTTCATCCAGCTTTCCCATGTGTCACTCCTGCCAACACCCTCCTATGTCACTTCATCCAGCTTTCCCATGTGTCACTCCTGCCAGCACCCTCCTATGTCACTTCATCCAGCTTTCCCATGTGTCACTCCTGCTAGCACCCTCCTATGTCACTTCATCCAGCTTTCCCATGTGTCACTCCTGCCAACACCCTCCTCTGTCACTTCATCCAGCTTTCCCATGTGTCACTCCTGCTACCACCCTCCTATGTCACTTCATCCAGCTTTCCCATGTGTCACTCCTGCTAGCACCCTCCTATGTCACTTCATCCAGCTTTCCCATGTGTCACTCCTGCTAGCACCCTCATGTGTCACTTCATCCAGCTTTCCCATGTGTCACTCCTGCTAGCACCCTCATGTGTCACTTCATCCAGCTTTCCCATGTGTCACTCCTGCTAGCACCCTCATGTGTCACTTCATCCAGCTTTCCCATGTGTCACTCCTGCTAGCACCCTCATGTGTCACTTCATACAGCTTACCCATGTGTCACTCCTGTTAGCACCCTCCTATGTCACTTCATCCAGCTTTCCCATGTGTCACTCCTGCCAACACCCTCCTATGTCACTTCATCCAGCTTTCCCATGTGTCACTCCTGCTAGCACCCTCCTATGTCACTTCATCCAGCTTTCCCATGTGTCACTCCTGCTAGCACCCTCCTATGTCACTTCATCCAGCTTTCCCATGTGTCACTCCTGCTAGCACCCTCCTCTGTCACTTCATCCAGCTTTCCCATGTGTCACTCCTGCTACCACCCTCCTATGTCACTTCATCCAGCTTTCCCATGTGTCACTCCTGCTAGCACCCTCCTATGTCACTTCATCCAGCTTTCCCATGTGTCACTCCTGCTAGCACCCTCATGTGTCACTTCATCCAGCTTTCCCATGTGTCACTCCTGCTAGAACCCTCATGTGTCACTTCATCCAGCTTTCCCATGTGTCACTCCTGCTAGCACCCTCATGTGTCACTTCATTCAGCTTTCCCATGTGTCACTCCTCCTAGCACCCTCATGTGTCACTTCATCCAGCTTTCCCATGTGTCACTCCTGCTAGCACCCTCATGTGTCACTTCATCCAGCTTTCCCATGTGTCACTCCTGCTAGCACCCTCATGTGTCACTTCATCCAGCTTTCCCATGTGTCACTCCTGCTAGCACCCTCCTATGTCACTTCATCCAGCTTTCCCATGTGTCACTCCTGCTAGCACCCTCCTATGTCACTTCATCCAGCTTTCCCATGTGTCACTCCTGCTAGAACCCTCATGTGTCACTTCATCCAGCTTTCCCATGTGTCACTCCTGCTAGCACCCTCCTATGTCACTTCATCCAGCTTTCCCATGTGTCACTCTTGCTAGCACCCTCCTATGTCACTTCATCCAGCTTTCCCATGTGTCACTCCTGCTAGCACCCTCCTATGTCACTTCATCCAGCTTTCCCATGTGTCACTCCTGCTAGAACCCTCCTATGTCACTTCATCCAGCTTTCCCATGTGTCACTCCTGCTAGCACCCTCCTGTGTCACTTCATCCAGCTTTCCCATGTGTCACTCCTGCTAGCACCCTCCTATGTCACTTCATCCAGCTTTCCCATGTGTCACTCCTGCTAGAACCCTCATGTGTCACTTCATCCAGCTTTCCCATGTGTCACTCCTGCTAGCACCCTCCTATGTCACTTCATCCAGCTTTCCCATGTGTCACTCTTGCTAGCACCCTCCTATGTCACTTCATCCAGCTTTCCCATGTGTCACTCCTGCTAGCACCCTCCTATGTCACTTCATCCAGCTTTCCCATGTGTCACTCCTGCTAGAACCCTCCTATGTCACTTCATCCAGCTTTCCCATGTGTCACTCCTGCTAGCACCCTCCTGTGTCACTTCATCCAGCTTTCCCATGTGTCACTCCTGCTAGAACCCTCCAATGTCACTTCATCCAGCTTTCCCATGTGTCACTCCTGCTAGCACCCTCATGTGTCACTTCATTCAGCTTTCCCATGTGTCACTCCTGCTAGCACCCTCATGTGTCACTTCATCCAGCTTTCCCATGTGTCACTCCTGCTAGCACCCTCCTATGTCACTTCATCCAGCTTTCCCATGTGTCACTCCTGCTAGCACCCTCCTATGTCACTTCATCCAGCTTTCCCATGTGTCACTACTGCTAGAACCCTCATGTGTCACTTCATCCAGCTTTCCCATGTGTCACTCCTGCTAGCACCCTCCTATGTCACTTCATCCAGCTTTCCCATGTGTCACTCCTGCTAGCACCCTCCTATGTCACTTCATCCAGCTTTCCCATGTGTCACTCCTGCTAGCACCCTCCTATGTCACTTCATCCAGATTTCCCATGTGTCACTCCTGCCAACACCCTCCTATGTCACTTCATCCAGCTTTCCCATGTGTCACTCCTGCTAGCACCTTCCTCTGTCACTTCATCCAGCTTTCCCATGTGTCACTCCTGCTACCACCCTCCTATGTCACTTCATCCAGCTTTCCCATGTGTCACTCCTGCTAGCACCCTCCTATGTCACTTCATCCAGCTTTCCCATGTGTCACTCCTGCTAGCACCCTCATGTGTCACTTCATCCAGCTTTCCCATGTGTCACTCCTGCTAGAACCCTCATGTGTCACTTCATCCAGCTTTCCCATGTGTCACTCCTGCTAGCACCCTCATGTGTCACTTCATTCAGCTTTCCCATGTGTCACTCCTGCTAGCACCCTCCTATGTCACCTCATCCAGCTATCCCATGTGTCACTCCTGCTAGCACCCTCCTATGTCACTTCATCCAGCTTTCCCATGTGTCACTCCTGCTAGCACCTACCTATGTCACTTCATCCAGCTTTCCCATGTGTCACTCCTGCTAGCACCCTCATGTGTCACTTCATCCAGCTTTCCCATATGTCACTCCTGCTAGCACCCTCATGTGTCACTTCATCCAGCTTTCCCATGTGTCACTCCTGCTAGCACCCTCCTATGTCACTTCAACCAGCTTTCCCATGTGTCACTCCTGCTAGCACCCTCCTATGTCACTTCATCCAGCTTTCCCATGTGTCACTCCTGCCAACACCCTCCTATGTCACTTCATCCAGCTTTCCCATGTGTCACTCCTGCTAGCACCCTCCTATGTCACTTCATCCAGCTTTCCCATGTGTCACTCCTGCTAGCACCCTCCTATGTCACTTCATCCAGCTTTCCCATGTGTCACTCCTGCCAACACCCTCCTATGTCACTTCATCCAGCTTTCCCATGTGTCACTCCTGCTAGCACCCTCCTCTGTCACTTCATCCAGCTTTCCCATGTGTCACTCCTGCTACCACCCTCCTATGTCACTTCATCCAGCTTTCCCATGTGTCACTCCTGCTAGCACCCTCCTATGTCACTTCATCCAGCTTTCCCATGTGTCACTCCTGCTAGCACCCTCATGTGTCACTTCATCCAGCTTTCCCATGTGTCACTCCTGCTAGAACCCTCATGTGTCACTTCATCCAGCTTTCCCATGTGTCACTCCTGCTAGCACCCTCATGTGTCACTTCATTCAGCTTTCCCATGTGTCACTCCTGCTAGCACCCTCATGTGTCACTTCATCCAGCTTTCCCATGTGTCACTCCTGCTAGCACCCTCATGTGTCACTTCATCCAGCTTTCCCATGTGTCACTCCTGCTAGCACCCTCATGTGTCACTTCATCCAGCTTTCCCATGTGTCACTCCTGCTAGCACCCTCCTATGTCACTTCATCCAACTTTCCCATGTGTCACTCCTGCTAGCACCCTCCTATTTCCCTTCATCCAGCTTTCCCATGTGTCACTCCTGCTAGAACCCTCATGTGTCACTTCATCCAGCTTTCCCATGTGTCACTCCTGCTAGCACCCTCCTATGTCACTTCATCCAGCTTTCCCATGTGTCACTCCTGCTAGCACCCTCCTATGTCACTTCATCCAGCTTTCCCATGTGTCACTCCTGCTAGAACCCTCCTATGTCACTTCATCCAGCTTTCCCATGTGTCACTCCTGCTAGAACCCTCATGTGTCACTTCATCCAGCTTTCCCATGTGTCACTCCTGCTAGAACCCTCCTATGTCACTTCATCCAGCTTTCCCATGTGTCACTCCTGCTAGCACCCTCCTATGTCACTTCATCCAGCTTTCCCATGTGTCACTCCTGCTAGCACCCTCCTCTGTCACTTCATCCAGCTTTCCCATGTGTCACTCCTGCTACCACCCTCCTATGTCACTTCATCCAGCTTTCCCATGTGTCACTCCTGCTAGCACCCTCCTATGTCACTTCATCCAGCTTTCCCATGTGTCACTCCTGCTAGCACCCTCATGTGTCACTTCATCCAGCTTTCCCATGTGTCACTCCTGCTAGAACCCTCATGTGTCACTTCATCCAGCTTTCCCATGTGTCACTCCTGCTAGCACCCTCATGTGTCACTTCATTCAGCTTTCCCATGTGTCACTCCTGCTAGCACCCTCATGTGTCACTTCATCCAGCTTTCCCATGTGTCACTCCTGCTAGCACCCTCATGTGTCACTTCATCCAGCTTTCCCATGTGTCACTCCTGCTAGCACCCTCATGTGTCACTTCATCCAGCTTTCCCATGTGTCACTCCTGCTAGCACCCTCCTATGTCACTTCATCCAGCTTTCCCATGTGTCACTCCTGCTAGCACCCTCCTATTTCCCTTCATCCAGCTTTCCCATGTGTCACTCCTGCTAGAACCCTCATGTGTCACTTCATCCAGCTTTCCCATGTGTCACTCCTGCTAGCACCCTCCTATGTCACTTCATCCAGCTTTCCCATGTGTCACTCTTGCTAGCACCCTCCTATGTCACTTCATCCAGCTTTCCCATGTGTCACTCCTGCTAGCACCCTCCTATGTCACTTCATCCAGCTTTCCCATGTGTCACTCCTGCTAGAACCCTCCTATGTCACTTCATCCAGCTTTCCCATGTGTCACTCCTGCTAGCACCCTCCTGTGTCACTTCATCCAGCTTTCCCATGTGTCACTCCTGCTAGAACCCTCCAATGTCACTTCATCCAGCTTTCCCATGTGTCACTCCTGCTAGCACCCTCATGTGTCACTTCATCCAGCTTTCCCATGTGTCACTCCTGCTAGCACCCTCATGTGTCACTTCATCCAGCTTTCCCATGTGTCACTCCTGCTAGCACCCTCCTATGTCACTTCATCCAGCTTTCCCATGTGTCACTCCTGCTAGCACCCTCCTATGTCACTTCATCCAGCTTTCCCATGTGTCACTACTGCTAGAACCCTCATGTGTCACTTCATCCAGCTTTCCCATGTGTCACTCCTGCTAGCACCCTCCTATGTCACTTCATCCAGCTTTCCCATGTGTCACTCCTGCCAACACCCTCCTATGTCACTTCATCCAGCTTTCCCATGTGTCACTCCTGCTAGCACCCTCCTATGTCACTTCATCCAGCTTTCCCATGTGTCACTCCTGCTAGCACCCTCCTATGTCACTTCATCCAGATTTCCCATGTGTCACTCCTGCCAACACCCTCCTATGTCACTTCATCCAGCTTTCCCATGTGTCACTCCTGCTAGCACCTTCCTCTGTCACTTCATCCAGCTTTCCCATGTGTCACTCCTGCTACCACCCTCCTATGTCACTTTATCCAGCTTTCCCATGTGTCACTCCTGCTAGCACCCTCCTATGTCACTTCATCCAGCTTTCCCATGTGTCACTCCTGCTAGCACCCTCATGTGTCACTTCATCCAGCTTTCCCATGTGTCACTCCTGCTAGAACCCTCATGTGTCACTTCATCCAGCTTTCCCATGTGTCACTCCTGCTAGCACCCTCATGTGTCACTTCATTCAGCTTTCCCATGTGTCACTCCTGCTAGCACCCTCCTATGTCACCTCATCCAGCTATCCCATGTGTCACTCCTGCTAGCACCCTCCTATGTCACTTCATCCAGCTTTCCCATGTGTCACTCCTGCTAGCACCTACCTATGTCACTTCATCCAGCTTTCCCATGTGTCACTCCTGCTAGCACCCTCATGTGTCACTTCATCCAGCTTTCCCATATGTCACTCCTGCTAGCACCCTCATGTGTCACTTCATCCAGCTTTCCCATGTGTCACTCCTGCTAGCACCCTCCTATGTCACTTCAACCAGCTTTCCCATGTGTCACTCCTGCTAGCACCCTCCTATGTCACTTCATCCAGCTTTCCCATGTGTCACTCCTGCCAACACCCTCCTATGTCACTTCATCCAGCTTTCCCATGTGTCACTCCTGCTAGCACCCTCCTATGTCACTTCATCCAGCTTTCCCATGTGTCACTCCTGCTAGCACCCTCCTATGTCACTTCATCCAGCTTTCCCATGTGTCACTCCTGCCAACACCCTCCTATGTCACTTCATCCAGCTTTCCCATGTGTCACTCCTGCTAGCACCCTCCTCTGTCACTTCATCCAGCTTTCCCATGTGTCACTCCTGCTACCACCCTCCTATGTCACTTCATCCAGCTTTCCCATGTGTCACTCCTGCTAGCACCCTCCTATGTCACTTCATCCAGCTTTCCCATGTGTCACTCCTGCTAGAACCCTCCTCTGTCACTTCATCCAGCTTTCCCATGTGTCACTCCTGCTACCACCCTCCTATGTCACTTCATCCAGCTTTCCCATGTGTCACTCCTGCTAGCACCCTCCTATGTCACTTCATCCAGCTTTCCCATGTGTCACTCCTGCTAGCACCCTCATGTGTCACTTCATCCAGCTTTCCCATGTGTCACTCCTGCTAGAACCCTCATGTGTCACTTCATCCAGCTTTCCCATGTGTCACTCCTGCTAGCACCCTCATGTGTCACTTCATTCAGCTTTCCCATGTGTCACTCCTGCTAGCACCCTCATGTGTCACTTCATCCAGCTTTCCCATGTGTCACTCCTGCTAGCACCCTCATGTGTCACTTCATCCAGCTTTCCCATGTGTCACTCCTGCTAGCACCCTCATGTGTCACTTCATCCAGCTTTCCCATGTGTCACTCCTGCTAGCACCCTCCTATGTCACTTCATCCAGCTTTCCCATGTGTCACTCCTGCTAGCACCCTCCTATTTCCCTTCATCCAGCTTTCCCATGTGTCACTCCTGCTAGAACCCTCATGTGTCACTTCATCCAGCTTTCCCATGTGTCACTCCTGCTAGCACCCTCCTATGTCACTTCATCCAGCTTTCCCATGTGTCACTCCTGCTAGCACCCTCATGTGTCACTTCATCCAGCTTTCCCATGTGTCACTCCTGCTAGAACCCTCATGTGTCACTTCATCCAGCTTTCCCATGTGTCACTCCTGCTAGCACCCTCATGTGTCACTTCATTCAGCTTTCCCATGTGTCACTCCTGCTAGCACCCTCATGTGTCACTTCATCCAGCTTTCCCATGTGTCACTCCTGCTAGCACCCTCATGTGTCACTTCATCCAGCTTTCCCATGTGTCACTCCTGCTAGCACCCTCATGTGTCACTTCATCCAGCTTTCCCATGTGTCACTCCTGCTAGCACCCTCCTATGTCACTTCATCCAACTTTCCCATGTGTCACTCCTGCTAGCACCCTCCTATTTCCCTTCATCCAGCTTTCCCATGTGTCACTCCTGCTAGAACCCTCATGTGTCACTTCATCCAGCTTTCCCATGTGTCACTCCTGCTAGCACCCTCCTATGTCACTTCATCCAGCTTTCCCATGTGTCACTCCTGCTAGCACCCTCCTATGTCACTTCATCCAGCTTTCCCATGTGTCACTCCTGCTAGAACCCTCCTATGTCACTTCATCCAGCTTTCCCATGTGTCACTCATGCTAGAACCCTCATGTGTCACTTCATCCAGCTTTCCCATGTGTCACTCCTGCTAGAACCCTCCTATGTCACTTCATCCAGCTTTCCCATGTGTCACTCCTGCTAGCACCCTCCTATGTCACTTCATCCAGCTTTCCCATGTGTCACTCCTGCTAGCACCCTCCTCTGTCACTTCATCCAGCTTTCCCATGTGTCACTCCTGCTACCACCCTCCTATGTCACTTCATCCAGCTTTCCCATGTGTCACTCCTGCTAGCACCCTCCTATGTCACTTCATCCAGCTTTCCCATGTGTCACTCCTGCTAGCACCCTCATGTGTCACTTCATCCAGCTTTCCCATGTGTCACTCCTGCTAGAACCCTCATGTGTCACTTCATCCAGCTTTCCCATGTGTCACTCCTGCTAGCACCCTCATGTGTCACTTCATTCAGCTTTCCCATGTGTCACTCCTGCTAGCACCCTCATGTGTCACTTCATCCCGCTTTCCCATGTGTCACTCCTGCTAGCACCCTCATGTGTCACTTCATCCAGCTTTCCCATGTGTCACTCCTGCTAGCACCCTCATGTGTCACTTCATCCAGCTTTCCCATGTGTCACTCCTGCTAGCACCCTCCTATGTCACTTCATCCAGCTTTCCCATGTGTCACTCCTGCTAGCACCCTCCTATTTCCCTTCATCCAGCTTTCCCATGTGTCACTCCTGCTAGAACCCTCATGTGTCACTTCATCCAGCTTTCCCATGTGTCACTCCTGCTAGCACCCTCCTATGTCACTTCATCCAGCTTTCCCATGTGTCACTCCTGCTAGCACCCTCCTATGTCACTTCATCCAGCTTTCCCATGTGTCACTCCTGCTAGAACCCTCCTATGTCACTTCATCCAGCTTTCCCATGTGTCACTCCTGCTAGAACCCTCATGTGTCACTTCATCCAGCTTTCCCATGTGTCACTCCTGCTAGAACCCTCCTATGTCACTTCATCCAGCTTTCCCATGTGTCACTCCTGCTAGCACCCTCCTATGTCACTTCATCCAGCTTTCCCATGTGTCACTCCTGCTAGCACCCTCCTCTGTCACTTCATCCAGCTTTCCCATGTGTCACTCCTGCTACCACCCTCCTATGTCACTTCATCCAGCTTTCCCATGTGTCACTCCTGCTAGCACCCTCCTATGTCACTTCATCCAGCTTTCCCATGTGTCACTCCTGCTAGCACCCTCATGTGTCACTTCATCCAGCTTTCCCATGTGTCACTCCTGCTAGAACCCTCATGTGTCACTTCATCCAGCTTTCCCATGTGTCACTCCTGCTAGCACCCTCATGTGTCACTTCATTCAGCTTTCCCATGTGTCACTCCTGCTAGCACCCTCATGTGTCACTTCATCCAGCTTTCCCATGTGTCACTCCTGCTAGCACCCTCATGTGTCACTTCATCCAGCTTTCCCATGTGTCACTCCTGCTAGCACCCTCATGTGTCACTTCATCCAGCTTTCCCATGTGTCACTCCTGCTAGCACCCTCCTATGTCACTTCATCCAGCTTTCCCATGTGTCACTCCTGCTAGCACCCTCCTATTTCCCTTCATCCAGCTTTCCCATGTGTCACTCCTGCTAGAACCCTCATGTGTCACTTCATCCAGCTTTCCCATGTGTCACTCCTGCTAGCACCCTCCTATGTCACTTCATCCAGCTTTCCCATGTGTCACTCCTGCTAGCACCCTCCTATGTCACTTCATCCAGCTTTCCCATGTGTCACTCCTGCTAGAACCCTCCTATGTCACTTCATCCAGCTTTCCCATGTGTCACTCCTGCTAGAACCCTCATGTGTCACTTCATCCAGCTTTCCCATGTGTCACTCCTGCTAGCACCCTCCTATGTCACTTCATCCAGCTCTCCCATGTGTCACTCCTGCTAGCACCCTCCTATGTCACTTCATCCAGCTTTCCCATGTGTCACTCCTGCTAGCACCCTCCTACGTCACTTCATCCAGCTTTCCCATGTGTCACTCCTGCTAGCACCCTCCTATGTCACTTAATCCAGCTTTCCCATGTGTCACTCCTGCTAGCACCCTGCTATGTCACTTCATCCAGCTTTCCCATGTGTCACTCCTGCTAGCACCCTCCTATGTCACTTCATCCAGCTTTCCCATGTGTCACTCCTGCTAGCACCCACCTATGTCACTTCATCCAGCTTTCCCATGTGTCACTCCTGCTAGCACCCTCCTATGTCACTTCATCCAGCTTTCTCATGTGTCACTCCTGCTAGCACCCTCCTATGTCACTTCATCCAGCTTTCCCATGTGTCACTCCTGCTAGCACCCTCCTATGTCACTTCATCCAGCTTTCCCATGTGTCACTCCTTCTAGCACCCTCCTATGTCACTTCATCCAGCTTTCCAATGTGTCACTACTGCTAGCACCTTCCTATGTCACTTCATCCAGCTTTCCCATGTGTCACTCCTGCTAACACCCTCCTATGTCACTTCATCCAGCTTTCCCATGTGTCACTCCTGCTAGAACCCTCATGTGTCACTTCATCCAGCTTTCCCATGTGTCACTCCTGCTAGCACCCTCCTATGTCACTTTATCCAGCTTTCCCATGTGTCACTCCTGCTAGCACCCTCCTGTGTCACTTCATCCAGCTTTCCAATGTGTCACTCCTGCTAGCACCCTCCTATGTCACTTCATCCAGCTTTCCCATGTGTCACTCCTGCTAGAACCCTCATGTGTCACTTCATCCAGCTTTCCCATGTGTCACTCCTGCTAGCACCCTCCTATGTCACTTCATCCAGCTTTCCCATGTGTCACTCCTGCTAGCACCCTCCTATGTCACTTCATCCAGCTTTCCCATGTGTCACTCCTGCTAGCACCCTCCTATGTCACTTCATCCAGCTTTCCCATGTGTCACTCCTGCTAGTGTGATACCCGGGACTTGGGACCTATGTCCTTAATAAGTTCAAAGATCCTGGTACAGTGTTGGGCAGCTGTGGAGTACCAGACCATAGAGAGCAGCATGTTAGAAAAAGTAAGGGAAGGTCCTTTGGACCCAGCGGAACGAGTTGCTGTGGACGGCTGTGTCCCCGCGCTGCTGGCGGGACACATACGGGGTAGAGAGAGGGGGTTATAAAAAGAGGAGAGCAACGGTTGGGCTCGCGCTGACAGAGCTGGAAAGGAGAATCGTGACGAAGCAGCCGTGAGGGGAAGGAGAGGAACGGTGACCTGAGCGCCAGGATAAAAAGACGCTGCGAGCGGGGTTCCCGGCCGAGACTTACCGAGCTGAGGTAACCGGGTTCCAGCAGCGCTGATTAGAGGGGAGAGAGCTGAATCAGAGTGAGTCGGGACAGTGGTGCCGCAGTGAGGACGGAAGGCCTGCCCAGCCGTGAGTGACAGGTTGACGGAGGAGGTGATAGAGAGGCGATCCGCCCAGCGGGAGTGTCAAGCGGGTGAGTGACTGCCAGCTGCCGTAGCCTAGAAGGGAGAATAAAAGATATCCCTCAGTCTAGGAGAGAGAACAGTCGAGAGCTGCTTAGCATGGTGTAATCTCCTAATTCTGCACCCAGGACTGGTTAGCAGTGACTGCACACCTAGAAAGAGACACTAGAGTATGATATTCCCTCAACACGTCAGTATTCCATAAGGGAATAAAAATTACCTCAGGTACCACTTTCCCACCTCCCGACGTAATAGTACAGGGACACGGAAGATTCTCCTTACTTTAATTTCATTGTCCAAATATTCCCCTAATAGATGATTCTCCTCACATAGCCTTTCTCTGCTGAACTTTGGAGGGAAGTTTGGGTTCAGTCAAGTTAGCTACCCTCAAATTAATTAGCAGCATCCTTCAGAACAGGGACGAGATACAGCAATAGCCAGCCCCAGCTGCAGATCACAGGACGGAAAAGAAATAAGATACTTAAACCCAGCTAGCATTCTCTAACGAATACACTTTTGGATGCGCAAGATAGAATTAGAGACTTCACATATACCGAATTTCCCCGTTGCCATTTAGACAAGCACCGCCAATTGTCATCTGTGGAAATTTATCATTCTAATGGATTACAAAGTACAGACAGGCGTCAGAGGAAGAAATTGAGTTATATCAGGGAAACGACTGGAAAGGCAACAGGGAGTGACTTATAAAGGAGACTCTAGTAAAGAAAAAGACTATTTTATTGTGCACCAACGAAAAAGTGAGCGCTCAAATAAACTGAGATAGACTTCTGGGTATATTAAGGGTTGCGCGCTACAGCAATGTAATATGTCAGTGTGGTAGTAACGTATATAGGTGTATGTTGTACTAATCTAATATTTAACAGTAGTAGGGAACTAACCTGATCTAGACCATTGCAGTAGTGACCACGGTGTTCCTGGTTCAAGTTCAATAAATCATTTGTTTCCATGTGATTGTCGTCCAATTGTATAGTGTAAATGAAATTGTGATTGTATTACATCCACACTCCAACGGAGAGTTATCACAGAATAGTATTCCAGGTAAAAGTCCCTGCCAAAAGGACTTCAGGTTCAGAGACAGAATAAACCTGCAGAGAGAGAGAGAGAGAGAGAGAGATAAAGAAAAAGAGGAAAAGAAATATAAGGTAAAATTCATCCAGTAGTAAAAATTCACAGATACTTACCTTCAGAGAAACACCAGCTAACTAAGAGACAGTTACCCTGTACCATTTCCCGGTTATCACAGTAGAATTGAAATTTGGCGTCACCGGACAGGATTGATAACTTCAAGCGAGAAAACCTATTCCTGTACAGGATGTCTAAAGAGCCATCTGCAACGGCTGGGGCATTCAGTGGAGAGTCTAGCAAGCCGGCACCAGAAACGCCTAGTATGGCACAGATAAACCCAATTACCTTACCATACTATTTCGGGGCCCCGTGGCTTCCCACCTATCATGGGGACCGACACAAGGCTGAAGGAAATACCTTGACCGATTTTAAGAACAAGATGAAATCAATGTTCCGTCTCTATCCATTAAATGAGCAACAAAAAGTTGAGATCCTTATCGGTCAGCTGAAAGGGTCAGCTCAACGAGAGGTGATATCGTGGCCTACAGAGGAGAGGAGAAATATTGACCAGATACTCCAACGATTAGCCACCACCTTTGAGCTTCATACAATTTCAGAATTAAAAATGAAATTCTACGCAAGAAAACAACGTTTGGGAGAGACATTGAGAGATTATGCACTGAGTCTACAAGAGGCTTTGAAGGCAATCCGGACAGTCGATGAGAAGGAAATTGAAAATAGTGACGAAGCTCTTATATCTCAATTAACTGAAGGGGCGAATAAAGAGAGTGTGAGAGCCCAATTGAGATTGTTAAGGATGCAGAAACCCGAACAGTCGTTCTTAGACTTTAAAGAGGCCGCCATTAAGGTGGTAGGGACAGAAATGTCCCAAGAAGTAGAGTTTCCAGAAATGCCCGGATATCAGGAAAGACACTTATCAAATGAAGAGGGTCCACTACATCTCGCCAGGAACAAAAGAATGGGAGATGCTATTGGACAAAGCTTTCAGACGCCCACGACAGACCCAATAAGAGCGCTGAGAAACAAATTGGAGGAGCTCGCTGTGGGGATGGCTGAAATGGGTAAGGAGGTACAGAATTTAGCTCGACGACAAGGATCCCCGGCAAATGAAACCAGGTGGCCCCGGGAACGAAGGAGAGCCCGAAGCGAGTGGTGGACCCCACCTCCGACCAGCGGAAGAAGCACGGATCAGTTTGACTCACAAGGCCGTCCTATTTGTCGGCGTTGTCAGCGGCCTGGCCACATTGAACGGAATTGTGACCAAGATGAAGCTTTAAACTCCAGTG